>NC_086446.1:41087004-41407769 GCF_028390025.1 Pseudophryne corroboree | reverse complement strand
GGAGATGATGGTTCTCCTTCGCTAACAAGGAGTTAACATTATTCCATACTTGGACGATCTCCTCATAAAAGCGAGATCCAGGGACAAGCTACTCCAGAACATAATATTATCCCTGAAGGTGCTTCAACAGCACGGTTGGATCATCAACTTTCCAAAATCCCAGTTGGAACTGACAATGAGATTATAATTTTTGGGAATGATACTGGACACCGAGGTACAGAAAATATTTCTACCAGTGGAAAAGGCTCAGGAGATCCAGAACATGGTCAAACAACTTTTGAGACCAAGAACAGTATCAATTCATCAGTGCATTCGCCTGTTGGGGAAAATGGTAGCGGCTTACGAGGCGCTACAATATGGCCATTTCCATGCCAGGGTCTTTCAGTGGGACCTACTGGACAAGTGGTCAGGGTCGCATCTCCACATGCATCAAAGGATAATCTTGTCAGCGAAAGCCAGAATTTCGCTCCTGTGGTGGCTACAAATTTCTCATCCCCTGGAGGGACGCAGGTTCGGGATTCAGCCCTGGATCCTGGTGACCACAGATGCAAGTCTCCGAGGATGGGGAGCAGTCACGCAAGGAGAAAGCTTCCAAGGAAGATGGTCAAGTCAAGAAACTCGCCTTCACATAAACATTCTGGAGTTGAGAGCTGTGTACAACAGCCTTCATCAAGCGGCACACCTTCTTCAAGGTCGTCCCATACAGATCCAGTCAGACAATGTAACGGCAGTAGCTTACATAAACCGTCAAGGCGGAACAAAAAGCAGGGCGGCAATGGCAGAGGTGACAAAGATACCCCTCTGGGCAGAAAGACATGCAAAAGCTCTGTTGGCAATTTTCATTCCGGGAGTAGACAACTGGGAAGCAGACTTCCTCAGCAGACATGATTTCCATCCAGGAGAATGGGGCCTCCACCCAGAAGTCTTTGCAGAGGTAACAAGTTGTTGGGGCGTTCCTCAAGTGGACATGATGGCATCCCGTCTCAACAAGAAGCTTCCGACATATTGTTCCAGGTCGAGAGACCCACAAGCAATAGCAGTGGATGCACTGGTGACACAGTGGGTGTTTCAGTCGGTGTATCTGTTCCCTCCACTTCCACTTGTTCCAAAGGTTCTCAAGATCATCAGAAGAACAAGAGTTCAAGCAATTCTCATTGCTCCAGACTGGCCAAGGAGGGCCTGGTATCCAGATCTTCAGGAGTTATAACTGGAAGATCCTCAGTCTCTACCTCTTTGCGAGGATCTGCTGCAGCAGGGGCCGTTAGTTTATCAGGACTTACAGCGGCTGCGTTTGACGGCATGGCTGTTGAGCGCCAGATCCTAGCCCGTAAGGGTATTCCCAATGAGGTCATTCCCACACTTATTCTGGCCAGGAAAGGGGTAACATCCAAACATTACCATCGTATTTGGAGAAAATATGTATCTTGGTGTAAATCCAAGAAGTCACCTACGGTGGAGTTTCAATTAGGACATCTTCTCCTATTTCTACAGGCAGGTGTGGATGCTGGATTGAGATTAGGATCTATCAAGGTTTAGATTTCGGCCTTGTCAGTTTTTTTCAGAAACAATTGGCTTCTCTTCCTGAGGTCCAGACGTTCGTAGAGGGGGTTCTGCGCATCCAACCTCCCTTTGTGCCACCTGCGGCACCATGGGATCTTAATGTGGTGTTGCAGTTCCTTAAATCGGACTGGTTTGAGCCTCTACAAGACGTAGAGTTGAAGTTTCTCACTTGGAAAGTGGTCATGCTATTGGCCTCGGCCTCAGGCAGACGGGTGTCTGAGTTAGGAGCTCTTTCACACAAGAGTCCTTACTTAATATTTCATGAAGATAGGGCTGAACTAAGAACACGTCAGCATTTTCTTCCGAAGGTTGTGTCTTCTTTTCATATCAACCAACCAGTGGTGGTGCCAGTGGCTTCTGATACCTCAGCCGTCTCAAAATCCTTGGATGTTGACAGAGCGTTGAGGATTTATGTTGCAAGAATGGCTAGGATAAGGAAAACAGAATCTTTGTCCTCTACGACCCCAACAAGACAGGGGTACCATTCAGCATGCTCATTCCACGGTAGGATTGCTGTTACCGACTTCGGTAAAAGCCCACTCTACAAGGAAAGTGGGTTCGTCCTGGGTGGCTGCCCGGGGTGTCTCGACTTTACAAATCTGCCGAGCTGCTACTTGGTCAGGTGCAAACACGTTTGCTAAGTTTTGTAAGTTTGACACCTTGGCTGCTGATGACCTAAGATTTGGTCAGTCAGTTCTGCAGGAACATTAGCACTTTCCCGCCCATACTGGGAGCTTTGGTACATCCCCATGGTACTAAAATGGACCCCAGCATCCTCTAGGACCTAAGAGAAAATAGGATTTTAATTACCTGCCGGTAAATCCTTTTCTTGTAGTCCATAGAGGATGCTGGGCGCCCGCCCAGTGCTCATTTTTCCTGATGATTACGTTTATCTTTTTGCACATTTTTTCATGTGTTCAGTTGTTAACAGCTGTTGCTGTAGCGTTATGCATGCTGGTTGGCATGACTTATGTTAAAGGCCATGTTACCCGACATGTTGTTTATGGATGGTGTGAGCTGGTGTGAATCTCGCCACAAGTTTAGTAGTAATTCCTCTCTCGAGAATGTCCATCTCCTTGGGCGCAGTTCCTATACTGAGGTCTGGAGGAGGGGCATAGAGGGAGGAGCCAGTTCACTCTGTTGAAAAGTCTTAAAGTGCCAAAGGCTCCTGCGGAACCGTCTATACCCCATGGTACTAAAATGGACCCAAGCATCCTCTACAGACTGCGAGAAAAGGATTTACCGGCAGGTAATTAAAATCCTATTTTCCAGATGTGGGCTGATTTGAGTCCAGCATTTCTTAATTAACTGGTATCTTTGAACTTCTAGAGATTTGATGATCTTTACTTTAACTTGACTAACACACGATCTAGTGTGAGACCACACTTCGTATATGCACATACTACATATATAAGAAGTATATAGTTATATACTAAACACTGGTACGTAACTTTGGATTGGCGGACATGCCAGTCCCTGCCCTCTCCAATGAGAGATATAGAGTATATTATGATTTCAATAAGTACTGAAGTACCCAATATAATGACCTATGGTCTGTCTAGTTTAGACCCAATTAGCTTCTGCATGTTTGTGTATTTCATTGTTCCAACTTAACTTGAGCAAAATTGCAGTGGAACCCAAGTTTCTCTTTCCTTAATTGACACAGAAGTGGGCGTGGTCTGCAACACTCGATATGGACCATCAAATATGGGCTCAAGTGACTCTTTCACATGTCTTTCCAGATACACCCGATCTTCTGGTTAAAGCTTGTGGGAGTTCAGATTTGCTCCTGAATCTTGGAGAAAGGCAAACTAGAAAATACAGAAGTGTCAGTTTCTTCAGTAAGACTTTTTAGCTTATGCAGTCAAATTACCATATTTATGCTGTAACTCTCATGGATAATAACATCCTATCTTAGGTATGCTCTCAAACAATATTTCATAAGGTGAAAAACCTATGGTTTTACTAAATATGGTTCTACTATTAACCAGTACTAAAAATAAACACTTTAGCATACTTTTGTGGTTTCTTTGACACACCCACTAACTTGTGGGGGATACATGGAATGCCTGTTGTATTTCCAAATCATACCTTATGTACTACATTATTTCTTTAATAAAATAAATACAGCTGTCTGCTACTATAACTTTTGGTACTTCATATCTGCACATAACTTCTGAACTAAGTATTTAGCTATTGATTTTGCTGTGGCTTTTGCCATTGGCCAATAATCTTAAAATGTCTGTGGCTACCATTACATATTTGGCAGTTAGATATAGTCAATTAGCAGTCTTTGAAATGGAAAATAACTTTTTTGGGATTGCTCCAAGGGTTGACTTGACCTTTTGTCCTGGATTGGACATTTCCACATATCCAGTAGGCTTGTACAAACTTGATTGCATCAGGATAAAATCCTGGAGCTATCCATCTTCCATTAACTAAATTTTCCATTTGATCCTCTCCCAGATGTGTGAGTCCATGGCTCACTTAACACATAAGTGGATATAAGCTTCTGGGTAAGCATAACTTCTCTTCTAATTGCCATAAGCCTGTTTATTCTTGTCTGGCCCCTCTTTTCTGCCATGCTGCTTTTTCTTCAGGTCCTGCTTGTTTCTGAAATTTCTTCAAGTCCTGTAGATCAGGCATTTGAGGCCTTGCTTCTTTCTGTTACCTCTGTATGTGTGGTGTAGACTGTTACCTTCACTGGTTGTTTGGGTGCTTTCTTTTTTTTCACAGGCTTCTTTCTCACTCTCCTGCTTGGTTCTGAAGTTCAATCAGCGTAGCATAATGAGGCATTTGGTCTGGTACTGGAATGGTTACTGGATAGGCTTGCCTTTTCTGCTGGGGGCATTTTGCTGCCCTCTTGGCTTCAGCATCTTGCCAGATTGTTGCCTCTTGTTTCAGGAGTGTCATTTCTTGCATATGCCTGGATCTTCATAACTCAACCTTTTCTGTGGCCCCTGCAAAGCTCTGAACTGGTGTCTCATCAGTGAAGCATGTTGTATGTCTTCGTCACTTGCCTTCTTGAAGCTTCTGCTTTTCCATATCTGTCCCACACTCTTGTAAGGATCCTGAATCCACAACTTCATGTTCAGGGGTTATTACATATCATGTATAAGGAACTCCATCCTCATGGTACCTTGATCCATCCACATATAGCTCATGGTGAGCATTAGGTAGGGCTGTGTCTGTAACATGTGGCAAGTTGAGGTTCTTGTTCCATTAACGCCACACAAGGAAAAGGAAAATTTTTGATTACTAGAATTCTCTTCCTCTTCTGGACCATACCTCTGGTCCTGCATTCATGATGATCTGTTTCTATCTTACTCTTCTGGACCACCTTCCTGGTCCTTATCATCAACTTCTTGTTTTCTGATTCATCAGTAGATAATCTGTTTTTCCCTCCTTTTGAATCTTGAGTTTCAACACCTTTATTGATTAATGCTGGAAAAGGGTTGCTGAGTTGAGGGTAATACAACTTCTGATGGTTACTTGTCGCACTTTAGCAGTACTACTTCATACATGGTCAGCCTTGCCGCTGACAGGTAGTTGGTTCTTGCTTGTTGAAGCTTCTCTGTACCTGCATGTGGTACCTGGATGATAAGCTCATGCTTCAGCACTATGCCTGTGCTCTTGTCCTCTTCTAGGACTGCTGATTCAGGACTGTGCCTGTGCTCTTGTCCTCTTCTAGGACTGCTGCTACTGCTCTGATGCTGGTAGGTGCTCCTTGAGTACTACTGTCAAGCCTGCTTGAGTGGTAGGCCACTGGTCTTCGCCTCAGTCCATAATTTTGCATAAGGACTTCTATGTATGGCCTCCTTCTGCAATAGTGAGTTAGTTCCAGGGCTTGAGATGAGGCAACTGCTGCTTCCAATTGTTCAATTGCTTCATTCATCTGTTGCTGTGTGTAGGATGCAGACCCTCCTCCCTTTCAGTGTTGTCATACTATGCTTGCATGTAGACTGGTGCTAGAGGTATCCGTTCTGTAGTATTCTACTAGGCAGCAGGAATGATCATCTGACTTGCTTGACACTAGTTGGCATCTTAGCTTGCAGTATGAATTTCTCCCTCTCTTCTGTTAGATGTCGGGTACCTTGAGTGTCCTAGGAAGATTACCTCTTGCTTGGCTAGCTGCAATTTCTCCTTCTGAGGTTCTGCAGTCTTGTTCTTCCAGAAACTTCAATAAGGACACTGCCCCTTCTTGGTACTTTTTCCAGGGGTGGTGGCAATCAGTAGGTCATTCACAGACTGTATTAGTTGTGTCTTCTGGATAAATCACTTGGTAATGTAGCCCCTCCCTGGAGTACTCTGGTTTAGTAGTATTGCTTACTTTCTTCCACAACTGGTACTGTGGAAATGAGCCAATACTGAACTTGTGTTCTAACTTGCTTCTTAATGGTTCTGTACTTTCCTTTGATAAGTTGCTGGAAAGTTCAACTTCTGCTGGTGTGTACTGTATTCTTGCTTGTATAAGCTTCAGTACATTATGCTCCATCAAAGTCACTGGACATGTACTCCGAGGTCAAGAACTGAACTGGTATTGGTGACTGTAGTTCCTGCATCTCTTGTCCTTTTAAGTCTTTCTGATATCACCAGTTCTTGTTATACCTCCTGCAGTCTTCTGCATGTGCTGGCTCCAGTATTCATTAGACACAAACGTCCTTCTCCAGTGGGCAAGGTGACAGTAATCATACCTTCTGCTGATTCCTCTGGAGACATTATGTTCACTGGGGAGTGCCTGAAGAAGTTTGTACTTCATATTGGCAGGCTGTCTTGTTCCTTATTATTTGCTTTAACACTGGAGCTGCTGGTGCTTTAAATCTTCTAATCATGGCATCATCTCTGTAATCCTGCCATGTAGTACTGACCACTTGTCAGATGTCTTTCTTTGTCTTTCTTAAAGCAGACTTCCTTTAGTCTCCAAATTTTCATGGGACCTTCAAATTGCTTCTCAACTTTTTCTTTTTCCCAATCACCTCTTCTTATGATTCATCCATTATCCTACATTTCTTCACTTGCATATTCTTTCCTACTGCTGCTGGCATGTCATCTTAGTCCAAGTCCACCCATGCTGTGCTGGTGTTCAACATAATGATGTCCATGCTGGGAGTTGTTGTTCCTCTTTGTCTTACTTTTCCTATGAGAAGTAGACTTGTATAGCAGCTTGTATTTCAGGTTACATCTTTGCTGGAATGTTGTAGGTACATCTTACTTTCTTGTAGGGGGTAGGGCTTAACCTCCCAATCCAGTTGTTGCAATGGCCTGATTTGTAAGTAAACGTGGAGGAATCTGGTTGTGCATAAGAACAGCTCTTGAAACCCTTGTGTCACTTGCTGCTGACACAGGGGCTGCACACCCTCACATTCTATTATCTCGTGTGTGCTGCCTAACATATGGCTGATAAGAAACCTGCTGCTGTGCTTTTAAAACCTGTTCTAAATTTACTTAACAGGGTATATATATCATACACGTATTTACTCAAAGAATGCAGCAGGATTCTATTCCCTCATACTGGCAACTTGTTTACAATTCCCAACACATTTGACTGACACCATGGTATGTAATGTTCTCAATCAATATTTTTGGAGCTGTAATGCCCAACTCATTTTCCCCTGCATCGAAACTGCATCACAAAACTTTCAGTATTTGAAATAATAATAATAAAGCACTGTAATAATGAGCACTATGCTTACTATCCTTCAGCTACCTGACAGCTGAGAATTATTCTCTAACCCAAAACTAAAATACACATTGCATATGTGAAAAAATGACTTTATGGAAACATATAAATATAAATCTGCATAATTATGTGTAGTCTCCCATTAATATACTTTGCAGTAGCATGTTCTATAAAACTTACTGCTTTCTAATTATCTTTAAAACATTTTAAGGCCTTAAGGAATAAAATAATTATTTTTATAATGCAATTTTTCTTTACTGTTATGTTATATATATTATATTATCCATATTCCGTAGTCATAAACATTTGTACATCCGCATGTCATTAGTCACATAGAACTAACAGGTGAATTATTACCTCACATCCCATCCCCAGCCTGTATATTTACAGAGCACACAGAACAACAGATTACCATTGACAATGTTACTACTACGATAAACTTTGATATATCAATTATCTATTGTTCAGATTTTGTAATATTTTGGATTTACACACTTGTACTTTGGTCATATGGAATCAGCCTGAGGGATTTACAACATAGCCGGGCTGTAGCTGCATGATCACTCTGCCTGTCAGCTTCCCTCTCTCCGCCCATCACATTCACATTTCCAGGAACCTTGCTTATAGGGAGTAACCCTTAATGTTCCCTTATTACCGCTTCTAGTACTACATGCTGTGGGCAGTATCCCAGAATTATTAGGTCTGCATTTTTCAGACTTAGGAACATTACAATTTTGACAATCTCTATTTGTACATTTCCATCCTGGTACTTTTGTGTAAACCAGGGAACAATTTGGATCCAAAAGGAAAATAACTTGAGGTAGAATTAGGTGCTTTTGGGTGTGTTGTTCTAATGCAGCTGCTCAATGTAGATTATAGTCACATCTACTAACCACAACAAATTTCACAAGAAAATAGCAGCACTAAGTGAAACTAAAATGGATGGATGAGTACACAACAATTAAAAATTTCTTGATGGTTTTAATAATAATATTTGTAAATATATATATATATAAAAATTGATATATACTAGAAAGCTGCCAGGAACACCAATGGTAGATTTTACACCCTCCTTTGTCGGAGGGATAGACATACAATGCAGGGACTATTTGGGCACAGTCTTAGCTGGACAGTTAATACACACATTCACTGCGTTTTTGCGGCTCCTTGAAAAAGCTGCCTAGGAGCAGCAAAATGCATTGGTGTGACTTGCTGCTTCACTTGGATCACCTTTTGCCACTCCACCACCCTCCGAAGTGGATTAAGGACATTTTAAGGACTTCAATTGGGATGCTACACTGCACATCAGAATAAGACCACCACCTCCATTTAAAGGCACCGTGTGACTGGTGAGGATTTTTAGAACCCTTGCTGAGGTTTGACTACGTATCTTTGTATGTACCGCCAGCAGTGAATGTGTGTATTGACTGTCCAGCTAAGACTGTGCCCAAATAGTCCCTGCATTGTATGTCTATCCCTCCGACAAAGGAGGGGAGGGTGTAAAATCTACCATTGGTGTACCTGGCAGCTTTCTAGTATATATACATTTTTACAAATTTTAACTATTTGGATCCACTGTTCTTGTGGATGACATAAAACTATTCTGGAGATTGGGTAACATTTAGGTACTTTTCCAAGTATCAATATACAAGATCTAAAGGATCATAGGATATGCAGCTATGTGCTCGATTTCCTGACATAGCAAGGAAACTCAGCCACTCTACCGATATCACTTGGTTTTGGAATAAAGTGACATCCCAAAAATATATAAACACTTTTTACCACATTCCTAGTTCAGCACAAAACGAAATGGTTCTCAATATAAAAGGGCCTTGCCCTTTCTTTTCTATAAATGCCACACACAAACATTCTGAGCATACGTCTTCTGTCGACATGTGTATATGCTTTTATTCATACAGGTGATGTATTAAACCTTATGCCCCTGAAACAGTTTGTTAAATTCTTAACAGTGTCAGTAAAACCTTGTTTATCAATCCAGTGTTTGTTGTTTGCTTCAAATCTCCCTCATTAGTAACATTTCATTTCCTCCGGGAAGTTTGCCCCTTACACAAATTGCACCAATAAGCGCCTATTTTTCCTTCCCTAGCACTGACAGGGACTCACTGTGCTGTCCCTTTGCCTGATTGATCAATTCACTTTGCGAAAACCTTTGGGGCTGCACCTTTATTTGTACTGCGCAGAATCAAAAACAACGGTCAGTGTATACCTCAGCTTAAAAGATTTACTCTTTAAAGCATCACACTCACAGTAATAAGTGTTTTCTAGGGAACTCTCAGTTTAGAAAACTTAGAATTCTAAACATCACACTTGGATTAAGTGTTTTCTTAGGAAATACCTGTTTAAGAGACTTGCTTCTCTTAAACGTTACACTTATGTTATTTAAGTGTTTTCTATATTCATCAGCAAAAAAGGATTAGATGAAGCAAACCACTTGGATCTTAGTCCTCTGATACAACAAACCAAAATTCTGTCATTACTGACTTAAAACCATCTAGTTCACAAATATCTCCCAAATCACTGAGTCATATGTTTTTTATATATGAATAAGTTACCTTTGTCAATAATAGCTTTAATGTCTACTTCTAATAATGTTAAACTCTTTGAATTAGCCAGGAATACATTTTAAGTGACAAAAAGACTTAGTATGCGTCACTATGAAAAACTGATACCAGTAGTATCACACCTTGTATGTTAAATCTCGAATGCAGATTCCTTACATTAAAAGAGACGCACAGACCCTGGCTATACTAGATTTAAAAGGCTGAGTATGCGAGTGTTCAGTGTCTTAACCGTACTGGTTAAACGTTATTTACAATCAGTAGAATTTCCTTCACTAACTCTAACTGTGGAACCAAGGAGTATATAATTAACAGGCAATTCATTTATCAAGACAATACAGAAATTTATCACCAATACATTTTTCTATCACCACCTTATCAACATGACATCCCACAACTGTTGCAAAACCTGTCTTAGGTTCCTTACAAACCTGAAATCACTATTTTGCAATAAACCTTTAAATTCACAATATTCTGACTCAATAGCAGGATTATACCACAAACATTATGAATATTTGCAGTTATGATATGTTATCTAAAAATAAAACCACATTTTTCCTTGCAAAATTGAAACTGAAACTTATAAATCTAAAATAAAACCACATTTTTCCCTTGCAACAGTGAACCTAAAATGTACAACTTTATCAGCGCACACAAACAAATAATAAATGTTTATCAAACAGACAATTGGGTCCAAATAATCAAGTATTGCTTACCTAATCAGATGAATAGACCAGATGATTGTATACAAGCACTGACAAAGCAATCAGGTTGATATATATATGATCAATCTTCAGATTACTTACCTGGGTATGTCAGTAGTTGCACACATCCAGCAGTCGCGTTGTTATCTGATATTGATAAGCTCATCGATCCGGGACGAGCCCCCATGTAACTGTCAGAGATAAGCCTCCTACTATCAATCTCCTTCAATTGTCTGTTCATTACCCTTCGTTTACCAATCGATTGGGAATCCCAGAAAGCAGACACCACATGCCAGTTATGTCCACCAAAATGAGACTGGCTCCACTTTATTCAGCAGGGCGTTATATAGAAAAAGGTACTTGTATGAATACTTGATACATGTCACAGTTAAAAACAATGCATCTCTTCTCATAACTCCTCTCAGGCTGACACCCTCCTACGTGTCCTTCACACGAGGTCTAAACACAAGAGACTGTCTAATAACTTGTTTTCAAGACTATAGCTACGACCTTGCTTCACACAGAATGTACTTTGCTGTGAAATGTCAGAATTATTATTATTTAGAAAAAAGATAAAAACTAGCGCTGCTAATGTTTTACAAATTATTAAAACAATGAAAACTTCAATAATAAAATATCTGACTGGAAAGCTTTGGAAACTTCATCCAAATCAATCTTTAGTTGGTTCCACGTAATTAAAGAGACACTCACATTAAAATTCAGTCTCGCATTCCCATAAAGGTATCTTTATATCAGTGGCATATGACTGATGATTTTTTCAAAGACAGCGAACCATAAAGACAACACTTACATTCAAATTCAGTCTCGAGTGCACTGAAAGGTTTCTTTTTGATCCCCCACACGCTGCAGACAGGAGGCAGGCAGACCGATGTAGTTAAAAATACACAAAGGTTTATTCATGAGACATAACAGGCATGAATTCTGCAACAAACGTCCCGCAGTCGATGGGTAACTTCAATGCGTTTCAAGGATTCTCTCCCCTTTATCAAGAAGTGCTGTGCAAGTCCTAATGTTCCCAAATTTATCCTGGGTAGATTTCAGTCCCATGATACCATACGTCCAATCCCAATACGCTCCCAATCCAAAAGCAGGTGATGCTTAATTGCAAAATGGTATTCATACATTTACAATCTAATCTTTAAAAAGGCAAACCTAATGTTTACTACAATAAAGTTAAAACTATACATAAATCACAGCAAGGTATTTTTAGATCTACTATAATGCTACCAAAAGGAACCCAATCGTGTAGAAATACAAGGAGTCCTGATGCACTGTCCAGGTGATGCCAGTCACGTGACTGCAGATGAACCAATCACATTCTATTACGGGACTCGAGTTTACTGTGCGGCAAATACAAAGCATGTACATTGTATTCATTCTAAATCAACTGAATCCTCACTGTCGGGAAGCTATCAATATCTTGGCGCTACGCACTCAATGTGCTGGGGTATACTGAAATAAATAGAGGATTCTACATTAGTAGAATCTGATGCATAAACAGGAGGATTCTATAATAAGTATTGCATGTGTCCGAAAAGCACACTAGTATAGCATACAATATAGATGTATACAAAAGGTACTTAATTACATCTATGATGAATATACCGAGGGGAATACATTTAGATTCCCGACTGTAAGGTCTGTTGCATTGTGTTTACCCTTGATTTGTAGCCCAGCTGCTGCAATCTTTCTGGTCATTAACTCCCTAAGGGAGTGTGCTGATATTTAAAATGTTCAAACATAGAAAGGAACGTAAAATCTTCTGCTAAATCTGTTTGATCCCTAAAACCGTGATGTAGTATTACAAGATGAAACTTTAGAGAGTGCTATGTGTAAGCTGGAAAAACTTATATAGAGGCTAGAATAGTAGGTTTGGAAAGCCTTCGCAATCTCAGATGTCAAGTGGGATTTCCGCTAATCGTCGTCCACTATAGCCTGAATATGCATGGAGGCCCTTTGTGCCCTCGCTAACATTTTACTGGGTTTATTGCCCCACTGGAAGAATCAACTTCTACATTTACAGTAGTCTAATTTAATCTTATCCGACATGAGATTGTTTAGGGCCTGCCTGGTCTCAGTAAGCTCATGAAGAACTACATGGGATAAGGAAGACTTATGTTTAGTTTCTAAAGTATGAATCTTTTATAACAGTCTCGACTTTTGTTCCTCTTTTTGCTTTTTAACATATGAACCAAGTTGAATCAGCTTACCCCTAATAACACATTTATGTGTCTCCTATAATGTGATAGCCGAGGTATTAGGATTGTCATTAAAGGCAATATATTCATCAATGCTTTGTTTTAATTGATCCATACAATGTGGATCTTGAAGAAGAATTAATTGAACAGCCATGTGCGAAGAGGGCTGAAGCTGAGATATCTTCAGAGAAATAGAAATGGGGGCATGGTCAGACCAGGTAATATGCCCAATCTCTGCGTCAACCAGCATGTGTAAATGTGTTCTAGTAAGAGGTAAACTATCCTAGAGTACATCTTATGGGAATGAGAAAAAAAGGTGTAGTCTCGATCTGTGGGATGACGTAATCTCGATGTGTCTACAAGTTGGTGTTCGTGCAAAGATCGACAGACTTTACGATGTCATATATCTGGACGATTTGAGTGGGTTGATGAGGAATCTAGCATTGGGTGTAATAGCCAATTTAAATCTCCACCAGTAATCAGAATACCAGCCTTTAAGGCATGAACATATTCGAGCATACTATTTATGAAAATATGTTGATTTGAGTTTGGAGGATATATGTTCACAAACGTGAAAATTTAGTGGTACATTTTGCACTTAACCAGCAAACCTCTACCTTCGGCTAGAATATGAGATTCTACATTGGATGGGGAGAGCCTATGGTGGAAAAGTATTGCAACTCCCAGAGTCTTACCCTGATTTTTGTTACTATAATACGACTCATTATAGTCACGGTTATGCAGAGAAAGAGCCTGGCCTTCCCGAAAATGTGTTTCCTGGATAAAGGCCATGTCTCTCTATCTGCCCTGAGCTCTCTCAAAAGTCCGGACCTCTTTTCTGGGATGTTTAAACCTTTAGCGTTGATAGAAATAAGTTTGAGAACTGGAGCCATCAGGGGGGATAGACAGAAGGGCAATCTACTGCAATCCAGAACGCTAAAGTTGTAGCGAGAAACAGCATGACAAGTATCAATAATCGTACTAGTTCTCAAAAACATGGAAAGGGGGACAGGAAAAAAAGGAGACCAGAAAGAAGAGAAAGAGAAGAACAAAGTATTAAGAAAGAAAACCAGAAAGCAAAGTATTAAAAAAAATCTCTAGTAAAATGCCGCTCCTAAGAAGCATGGAGAGAGAACAAAATCCTCCCACCATGATTAGGAAAAACATTTGTGGTATAGGGGCGCTGGGTGATTAGTGCCAATGATCACTTATAGAAAAAAGCACATGTAAGTAACACATTAATAGACATAATGTGCAAAATACAGTAATACACTATCATGAAGAAAATGCATAAAACATTATCTAGGTAACAGAAAAACAGACAGACTGACCGGACCAGCACATAAAGCCACTCCAAAGTGTCCCATATCCAATTTAGAGTACATCAACAGTATATCCAACTCGTAAGTTGGATATACAACAATCCTAATAAGTAGAACGTAGGTAGGGTCAACATTAATATTAGTGAACCACATGGAATCTGCGGCAAGGCGTGTGAGAAACTGACCTCTATCCATAACACCACTGATAACATAATGATTAGATATCATTAAAGTCTAATGAAAAGTGATAGATTATCAGTAAAGTCAAGAAGAGCAACACAAAAGAAATGAAGGGGGAACCTATCTATGAAGAAAGTCAAGCAGCGTCAGGTGCCTCTTCTTGGAATCTCCTCCTTCGTTGGCATTTAGGGCCACGAGCCAGTTGAAATCCTTCATCATTGAAAATATATCCTGGGAGTTGAGGCACCAAGTAGTTTTCCTCTCAGCTGGTTAGATCCAGAACTGGAATTCCCAGCACGAAGCAGAAGTTGTCTAGGTCGGGTCGATCTCAGAATATTGCAGACTTGCCATTGTGAGTGGATTGTAGACCAAAAGGGAAGAGCCACTTATATTTCCTGTACTTGGAACACAGAGCTTTAGATAGAGGTCTGAGTAAAGGTTGCAGCTGAAGGTGCACTATGATAGGTCTTGAAATATTTGGATTTTGTTTCCATTAAAGTCCACCTCATCCAAATTACGTTGTTTACGTAATATCTCTTCTTTTTGGGGATAGTAATGTAGTTTACAAATCACATCCCTTGGTTTAGCCGAGGGGTCTCCGCGATGTTTCAAGGCCCTATGTGCTCTGTCGAATGTAATGTGAGTGCTCGGATTGTTTTCCAGGATTTTGTTGAAGATCTTGGTCAAAATGTCGGTTAGAAACTGTGCCGATATGTCTTCAGGAATACCACGGGCTTGTAAATTATTCCGAGGCCCTCTGCTATCCATATCATCCAATTGCTGCTGCAAGGAAAGGATACCCGAGGCTTGAATGTGCACAGTGTCTCTCAAGACTTGTAGTTCTTCTGCCAATGCATCCTTGTTTTCTTCCAAGAGTAGTAGTCTGTTCGACAACTGGGATATGTCAGCTTTAAGTATTGCCACCTCTTTGCGGACTGTGTCCTGGAGGCGAGATTCAAGTAACTCAAAGTCTTTTTTAGAAGGAAGTTCCTGCTTAGTTGGTAATGATTTAAGAAGTTGCATTATTGTGGTAAGGTCAGGGACTCCATCAGAAGCCATGTCGAGGGTGTTGTCCAGTTGAGACAAATACGGAGATGAAGAAGTATTGGGAGAAGATGGATGAGAGGTGACTTCTGCGGAAGCTATGCGTTGGCTAGACGACCTCAGAAACTGACATACATCAGGCAGCAGATTTGAACCCGATTGTTTAGGAATATCAGATTTCGAAGTGCGTTACCCATGTTTACTCATGATCCAAACCACTTTGGAGCTAGCACTAATGTACAGAATGCAATAAGATGAAAATTAGGGCATACTGTAAATGCGAACATATGGAATCACTGGTCATTTCGCCCAGAGGAAAGGAGACCTAAGCAGCCATAAGACTCAGCAGAGCCAAGGCATCAGTATTAGGACCATCACAGTACCGGAAGGGCTGCGTTTTTTTGGGCCATAGTGTTAAGAACCTGTAGAGTCCTTTCAATAATATATAGAAACATAAGGGGAGTATAGGTTATAATTCTTAATTACGGCTACATGGAGGCACTGTAATCGGCTAGGAGAGTGAGCTTGTAAATGGCAAACATATAATATATTACCTCTAGGGGCCGACTATCCCTATGGTCACCAAGCTACACTGACAAGTTGACAAGCCTCAGGAGTCCCCACAGAATATGAGTTGGTAGCAATGAGGCTTATGGCACACACACTGTGAGACGAAGCCATGTCTGCTCACCACCATCCGCTGCGCACCACACTCCATCTCCCTGCGGCCTCCAGGGGTATTAGCTCTAACCGTCTCCCCCTCCGCAGTCTTACTCAGGAAAGCAGACCGCCCTGTCACCAGGTGATGTGCAGCAGATCACCACCATCTGGTAGGGTCACACCACAATACCGGCGATCCACAGTGCTAGCCAGGGTATGTAGCGGCAGGCACTGAAAATGTAGTCCCTGGTTTCCGGATAGACAGGAAGCCGCAACCCACGAGGACACACAAAATGTCCCCCGGGTCCATAACCAGCTCTGTCTATGGCGGGCAAGCACTGGGGAGACAGAACGCTAGATTGTGGGCTCTCAGAGTAACCACATGAAGATTTTTAAAAGGGTTCCAGACAGGAGATCCCAAGTACCATGTCCCTCTAAATAATTTTTTGCAATTTTTATGGAGATGCTTTGCCTTTTTAGGAGACTTAAGCAACTAGTGGTGTTTTCTTGATTAAAAAAAATCGATACATTGTGTGAACGCTGCATAAATAATAACATAACACAATTATTGTCAGCACTTGTCACTGCAGATCTGGGTGTATCTAGCACGTGACAGTGTGTTCATGTTCATATTGTGATCAAACCACGTAAGCTTGCAGCACAACATCCAGGGTTCCCCTTCATCTGCAAGTTCCTACTCTATGACATACAGTATGCCTCATACCCCATTACATTGCAGGTAAAGTGTACTCACCTCCCAGATACAGAGGCTGACCTCTAGACAAGGGCTGACGTGTGAGCCCTTAGTATTCATTAATGGTAGTAATATTGTCATGCAGCTAGTTCTATGTATAATATGGGTAAGTCCATACACAGGCATGTTTCTCTTCTGTTACTGCATAAGTAATTACTATCACAAAGTCACGGATGGATTGTGGCTGAAAACCTGTCTCGTGGGATTGGCTGAGACCCTGGACTGAGGCGCAGAGTCTAACGTGCCGGTGATAGTCACCAGGGGCCCTCACAAGAAGGTTTGATCTTAGCTGCTCCGGACCCAGAGGTCGCAGCCCTCAGTCTAGCTTCCCAGGTACAGAGGCTGATATGCACTGGAGCAGACACTGGAGTACGCAGGATGGGGTGTGGACACTGGAGTGGTAACCCGTCATCTTGAATATGGCTGGAACGCTGAGAGACAATCTCCGGATCGGAGCAGGAAATGTAACGGAGCACAGCAGACTGGAATCCAGAACAGCACAGGGAATGGGAACACAGTTTTCGTAAGGAGCACAAAAGCACAAGGCAGAAGCTGGAGCAGGGTTTGGGAACATATACTCTGGCACATGAGGGACTTCCTTATATAGGTGGAGACTTGAAGCTCAGAGATGAACGGTGAGCCGCATACCTTGAAGTCGGCCAAAGGGGAGAGATCAGTGGAGCATCCATCAGGGACCTTCTGCCTCCGCTGTACAGGAGAAGGAGCCCAGCACTGCTGGACCTGTTAAGTGGGTGCTGGGTTCCAGTGCACTGTGATACTGACATTAACATGTAATGAGGCCAAAAAGTGTCAAAATAGGCTCAGCAAGGAAGGGGGAAGGTATGGAGCATGTGTGGTATTACTAGAACCTTTCTGATCTAGCGGGTGGCTGCAGGGCCTATTTTCCCACCTGCAAGAGGACTAGACTGTTGCACATGCTTACAGGTGGTAAAGATCCAGCCTTTGCCTATATTGTAACTGGGACTTATTTTCTACCTTCCAGGCTAGCTTACTGCGGAGAGGCAAGTGGGTTCTGTAAGCTGAAGATCTTGGAGGCCACTCGTAACACCACTGGAGCCCCAACTGGATAAGAAGTGATATGGCTGCCAGATAATCAGACATATAAGGATGAACTGTCCAACATCCCAAGCACCCCAAACTCATGTCCCAAATCCAAGTGCTGGAGCCAGGCTTACATGTTTCACCCGTGGAGCTAAGCCCAGGTGTAGAACGCAAAGTGTGCCCGGAGACCACTGACGCATGTGTCTAATGGTGGGTGTGGCACTGATGGGGTTAACCCCCTGTACTGTGGCGCCATATTTAAAAGGACCAGACCGGTCAGATTTCCGTGTGGCAAGGCAGGGGTGTGTGCCTACTGCTGGGGACCGGGAACTAGCTCCTGGCACCCCATCACTACCGAGAGGCTGGTCTATGTGGATGCATGTTGGGGGCTAGGAAGAGCCAACTTCCTGTAGCATAGTACAGTAAGGAGCGCCCACAGCCCAAACTGAGTTCTGTGGCTGGGGAGCTCAGGGGGCAGTGTGGCTGTTAACCCCCAGTGCGCTGTGCTGCATGGGGCAGGGTGCATGGTGCTGTTCACTTGGCGGACCGGTGCTTTAAGCTGTTAACCCTCTGTGCACAGAAGGTGAGTCCCAGCAGGAGGTGTGGCAGCAGCATGTCTACACATACACAGCAGCAAGCGGTATCAGGTGCCGGTGGGAGAAGCCTGAGAAGAAACGCGGTTCCAAGTGCCTGCTTGAAGGAACCTGGTGGTGGCAGCTTAGTATCCACCCGCTGCGCAGTGGGTGGAGTCAGTAATAGGCAGCTGCTGACAGTAAGTGATCCCATATTGGCCCAGGTCCTAAGAGACTCAAACCCAATCTGTGATCGCTTGGCGCAGGCTGCGAGGCGCATCCAGTCATAGGAGGGAACATGACAGTCATGGCGGCAGTGGCATGAGTGATAGACTGCTCATGATGCACAGACACCCGGACAGAAGGGCGGCCATGGTGCAGACTCCCGGATGCGGTGCACAGATGGGTGGACATGGTGCTTAGAGGCTCTGGAACGACGCACAGATGCCCGGATATGACACAAATATGCCCCAGAACATCACACAGATACAATGCACAGACGCCCTGGCACCATGAGAGCAGCGCTCCCCCTCCCCCACCACCACGCCCGCATGAGGCTGCGCTGCAGATGTGCCGGCGCCCTGTACATCTATCTCTGGATATACACACAGAAAGCATTGCACCTATGCAGCCCTTGCTCTGTGTCCTGCAGCAGCTGCACGGGTACCCGCCCTCTCTCACACCTCCCTGCCTGCCCCCAGCGCCTGTCACACTGCCATGTGCGGGACCCGCGCCCTCTCCCTGTGCTGAGGCCGGGGGCGGGGCTGGAGGAGGGGCCGTGGGCGGGGATATGATCATCATTCTGGCCGGTTACTGAGGAGGAAGCGGATTGTGTTCCCCTGCCAATCACACCTCCCTTGCGGCCTGTGCGTTTCAGCCCGTTTCCGTAATTTGCGTTCCACTTCACTTTCAGCCCTTGCGTTCCACACACAGGAAGAGAGTTTTCTTCTATCGCGGCAACTTCCGGTTTTCCCTCGAGCAGGAGTCACTCACTCGTCCGGCAACACCAACAGGTAATGGGTTCCTTCTATACAGGGGGAGCAGCCGGTGGTGTACTGTCATTATTATTATACAGGGGGAGCAGCCTGTGGTGTCCTGTTATTATTATTATACAGGAGGAGCAGCCTGTGGTGTCCTGTCATTATTATTATACAGGGGGAGCAGCCTGTGTAGTCCAGTTATTATTATTATTATTATTATTATTATTATACAGGAGGAGTGGCCTGTGGTGTCCTGTTAATATTATTATACAGGGGGAGCAGCATGTGGTGTCCTGTCATTATTATTATACAGGGGGAGCAGCCTGTGTAGTCCAGTTATTATTATTATTATTATTATTATACAGGTGTAGCAGCATGTGGTGTCCTGTCATTATTATTATACAGGGGGAGCAGCCTGTGTAGTCCAGTTATTATTATTATTATTATACAGGAGGAGTGGCCTGTGGTGTCCTGTTAATATTATTATACAGGGGGAGCAGCATGTGGTGTCCTGTCATTATTATTATACAGGGGAAGCAGCCTGTGGTGTCCTGTCATTATTATTATTATTATTATACAGGTGTAGCAGCATGTGGTGTCCTGCCATTATTATTATATAGGGGAGCAGCCTGTGGTATCCTGTCATTATTATTATTATTATAATACAGGGGGAGCAGCCTGTGGTGTCCAGTCATTATTGTTATACAGGGGGAGCAGCCTCTGGTGTCCTGTCATTATTATTTTCTCCTGCAGGATATCCGCAGGATACACCTTTGGATATCAGGTAGCGACAGCGGATTGGTACCAACGATCTAAGCTTTTCAGACTCCCAGGATGCAACGGGCCATTCCCGTATATTCCCGCCTCCTGGCTTAGGCAATTCGGTGTTTTGTTTGGTGCGGCAGGAGCTGGACCACGGTCTGTAGGGCTGCTAGTTTTATGGCAGCCATAAGCTTTCTTAATTTATTTTTATAGTCTCCTTTTTAGTGATCTTCTAAAAAGCGTCCTATACGCACCTTAGAAAGAGCCGCTCCAACAACTGTCCGCCGGGTTGCGACAACGCTTACCCACGAGTACAGTGCTATTTTGGTGGGCGTCAGCTAGGATGTACTAGCATGTCCAGACTGACATTACCAGGCTGCGGCCGGAGAACGGGAAAAGGTAAGGCGTCTTTTTCTGGTTAGCGGTTTAAGACGCATATAACTTAGTCTTACTGTCTCGGGTGGAGACTACCGGACAGTCGCTGACGTGGTCGTCCACCTCGGGTGCACCATTGCTAAACCTCAGGGATCATAGGTTCTGGGGGGAAGTAGAGGCCACGATCCCTGGGGTGGATGGCAGTAGTGGGGAGTAAGATGCTCCCGTGGTCGCCCCTCACACCAATTCATGACCAGTTTCCTCCGAGTTTCCTCCCATGAACTGATATTTCCGCTTCCGTCTCATGAAGCAGGTGGTACAGCACTGAGTTCCTACCTACCTTGGCGGTATTGAGTGGTTGAATAAGTGCCTGACGCAAATGAGCGTTTGTGAACATTTACTGCTGTATTATTCGCTGTGCGTCTGCATACGTTTGTTCCCCGGTATATCGTAATGCAGTATTGTTTTTCCTACCTACTTATATGTATTGTGTAGTTGAAAATCTGCTCATTTTGCAAATGTATACTAATGCATTTTATGTGACTGATTGCTAGTGCGGCTGCTGACTTTGTTTCTCTAACGTCCTAGTGGATACTGGGGAACTGTACTTTAGTACCATGGGGTATAGATCGGGTCCACTGAAGCCTGGCACTTTAAAAAACCTTTAGTGTGTGTATGTGTGTTCTGGCTCCTTCCCTCTCTGCCCCTCCTACCAGACTTAGTTTAGAAAATGTGCCCAAGGAGCCGGGTGCATTTCTCTGGAGCTCCAGAGAGTTTCCTTTATTTTTAATTTTTTTTATTTTCAGATAGTCCTGGTTGGCAACCAGTCTAACTGCTTCGTGGGACTTACAGGGGGGACCGAACCAACCTCCTGAGGGTTAATGGTTCGTAATCCCAGCTGACAGTACACTGAGCTCCTGAGGTGCTGTTTCACACACCATACTGTGTGTGCCCACGCCAGCAGCATGCCGCCACCCTCTAGCAGATGCCGAAGATCGCAGTGGCGGTGAGTTTTAACACCATGGTCCCGGTTAGCGGGTCCCCAATGCAGTTTGGCGGCGGTCACGGGCCACGAGCTGCGGTGCCCGACGCGGACTACACTGGTTCAGTGGGCTTATGCTACACAGCGCTCACTGTCATTAGGCATTGTGCGTACTGATAAATCAGCCAGTATAAGCATTAGTGGGACCGCGCGCCATTACAGGGGTGGAACTTCCGGAGAGCGGGACCATTTCCTGCTGCTGCGGATCATCATGGCTGCAGGCACGCTGCTCCTCCACGGACCCACACTATTGCAGACTATGTACTGGTACCAGGGGGTCATAGCAGGGGGGAGCACATCAGCGGTAGCACCGTTACACTTCTATAAGGTGATACACAAATTTTCACACACTGCGCTGCTGTGTTTTGTTCTTATATCCGTTCCTCAGTGTCACTCCAGGGGCTCTCTAGGGTCTGTGTGGGGGTGTTTTCAGTGAGCTGCGCTGTATTACAGTTGTGTCAAGATGTCTGTTGACATGGTTATGTGTGCTGCGTGTAACTCTACCCCTTCATCAGCGGGGTCCCTCATGTGTGAGCAATGTTCCTTATCTCCTCAGGGACACAGTTCACAGGCACCTGACTGGCTTGATACTTTTAAAAGCATGATTCAGAATGTGAATATTCAGAATAACTGCAGCTCAAAAAGGAGAGACAGGTGTTAAAACAGTCTATTGATTGTATGGCTAAAGCAGCAGATACCAGAAAGGCTTTTCAGCCCCCTCTGTTGGTTTCACATAAACACTCATTGCCACAGGTGCTCCAGTCTGATTCTGATCAGCCCGATGTGGATGATGATGATATGGATTAGGACATTTCTCTGTCCCCAGGGTGGAGGCCCTAATTTTTGCTGTAAGAGAGGTTCTTCACATTCCAGATCAGGAAGCAGAACCAGGTGGGGAGTTGTACTTTAATATTCGACCGAAGACCTCAGCCACTTTTCCTGTGTCTAAGGAATTAAACTCCCTGGCTAGGGAGGCATGGGTAAACCCTGACAACAAATTTTAAAACTCCTTAGAGGTTTATAGCTACTTTTCTCCTCCCAGTTGAGGACAGGATGGTATGGGAAACCCCCCTGTCAGTCGATATGTCTGTGTCCAGACTGTCTAAGAAATTATTACTGCCGGTACCAGGGGCTATATCCTTAAAGACCCTACGGACCGTAAAATTGAGACCACTCTCAAGGCAATATTTACGGCAGCGGGAGTAGCACAACGCCCCACAATAATTTGTTGGTGGATTTTTAGGGCAGTAGTAAAGTGGTCCGATAATATTATTAATGGATTAGACACTGCCCCATGATGAGGTCATTACTCTGCTGCAGCATTTACAGGATGCTCCACATTTTCTGAGCGAGGTTATAAAAGAATTGTGTAAGATAAATGGCCGCACTACTGCTATGGCAGTTTTGTCATGCAGAGCTCTGTGGTTGCGTCAGTGGTCAGCGGACGTTGATTCCTGAAAGGGTGTAGGAAATCTTCCCTTTAAAGAATTTAACAGAATTTCCTAACTCAGATCAGGTGACAGAAATTATGCAAGAGGCTTGGGTTACACCCAGTAAGAAGTTTAAGATTCCCAAAGAATGGAGTTCTTTTATCCTTTTCCTACTGTAGACTGTTTAAAAAGGGAGGTTCCTCCCAAGGTAGATGCACACGTAGTGCGATTTGTGCATACATCTACATTACCCCTGCCTTCAACATCATTAAATGATGTGACTGACAGAAAGATTGATGGTTTTCTTAAGACTGTGGTTTCCTTAGCAGGGGCAGTGACTAGCCCAGTTATGGCTACAGCCTGGGTGGCTAAAGCAGTGGCAGGCTGGGCAGATGCGTTGGAAGAAGATCTTTCATCAGCTACAATAGAACATTTACCCCATAGTGCATGTATAAAGCAGGCAGCTGCTTTTATTGAAGAAGCTGCCCTAAATGTTGGTACAGTAGCTTCTCAGGCTGTGCCTTCTTGGTAGCAGCTCCCAGAGCTATCTGGCTACGTGCATGGAAGGCTGATTCGGAATCCAAGAAGGTCCTGGAATCTTTGCCTTTTGTTGGAGATATTCTGTTTGGCACAGAATGAAATAATATTCTTGTGTCTGAGACAGACTCCAAAAAGGTGAAGTTTCCTTCTTCATATAAGCCAGATTTCTGGCTTTCGGGCTCCTGGTAAAGCAAAAGGAAAGGTTTACAGCAAGCAGCCTCAATCAGATAAAACTGGTAAGATTAAGACCAAGCAGCCTTAGTCAACCAGACAGGCGGCTTCTAAACCAGAAAGCAAGCCATCGGCCATATGGCGCGGGCCTCCACCTGGGGAAACCCAGGGTGGGAGGCCGAATTCTTTTTGCACAGGTATGGCAGCAGTCCACCACAGATATCTGGGTGGAAGGAGTGGTGTCTCACTGTTATGCTTTTTCCTTCAAGAAAAACCTCCATCAAAGATTCTTTTGTACGTCTCTGGTGGAATCGAAGGCCAGGGCTTTAGAGGACGCAGTTCGGAATTTGCTGCAGTCAGGAGTAATAGTGCCGGTTCCTACAGCACAGAGAGGACGAGGTTTCTATTCCAACCTGTTTTTGGTTCAGAAACCGAATGGATCTTACCGACTCATTCTCAATCTTAAGACTCTGAACAAATATATCTGGGTGCCCCGATTCTGTATGGACACCTTGCGGTCCATTATTCTAGCTTTTGAGCTGGGGAATTTTACGGTGTCCCTGGGTATTCAGGATGCTTATCTCCATGTACCGATAGCAGCTTCTCATCAGTGTTATCTCAGGTTTTCTATCCTCCAACAGCATTTCCAGTTCCAGGCTCTACCTTTTGGACTAGCTATAGCTCCAAGGGTATTTACCAAGATCATGGTGGTGATGGCAGCTCATCTCCGTCATCAGAGAGTAAGGATTTTCCTATATCTAGACGACTTGCTTATCCTGGCTCAGTCCCAGGAAACTTTGCAGTGCTATCTCCAAGTGACAATAGCCTATGTACAGGATCACGACTGGCTCATAAATTGGGCAAAAGTCCTTGTAGTTCCATCACAACGAATGACCCATCTAGGGGCTGTATTGGATACCAGTCTTCAGAGAATCTTTCTACCTTTGAGCAAAATAAACACATTACAGACGAGGGTTCAGGAATTGCTACACAGTCGGAGAGTATCCATGCAGGCAGCAATGTGAGTTCTGGGATCAATGGTCTCAACATTTGACATGGTAGAATATGCTCAATTCCACTCAAGACCCCTTCAACATCTGTTTCTCTCCTTATGGAGCCGACAGCATCAGACGATAAAACCCCAGACAATAATTTTTCCTGAGGAAGTGCGTCGGTTATTAGCCTAGTCGCTACAGAGACGTCCCATGTGGATAAAGGGTGACCCTTTTGGATCTCAGATTGGGAGGTGCTGACAGCAGACATAAGTACTTAGGGCTGGGGAGCTGTGACAGAACAGTACTGGATCCAGGGATGCTGGACCAAGGAAGAAAGTCATCTGGGGAATGTGTTCCCTCAAGCGCTGATCACTTTACACAGAAATAGGTATGGGAAGGAAAATGCAATACGTTCCTTATCTTGAAGTGGACGTCCAGAAAAGAATCCGTCCTTAAATAGTGTGTGTTCCCTTAAACAGGTTTGCATATGAAACGAGAAAAAAGGTATCATGGCCCTCATTCCGAGTTGTTCGCTCGGAGTTTTTCATCGCATCGCAGTGAGAATTCTCTTAGTGCGCATGCGCAATGTTCGCACTGCGACTGCGCCAAGTAACTTTACTATGAAGAAAGTAAGTTTACTCACGGCATTTTCATCGCTCCGACGTTCGCATTGTGATTGACAGGAAATGGGTGTTACTGGGCGGATGCACGGCGTTTTAGGGGCGTGTGGATGGAAACGCTACCGTTTCCGGAAAAAACGCAGGAGTGGCCGGAGAAACGGTGGGAGTGCCTGGGCGAACGCTGGGTGTGTTTATGACGTCAGCCAGGAACGAAAAGCACTGAACTGATCGCACAGGCAGAGTAAGTCTGAAGCTACTCAGAAACTGCTAACTCGTTTGTAATCGCAATATTGCGCGTACGTCGGTCGCAATTTTAAGAAGCTAAGATTCACTCCCAGTAGGCGGCGGCTTAGCGTGTGTAACTCTGCTACATTCGCCTTGCGAGCGAACAACTCGGAATGAGGGCCCATGTGTAGTACATTCACAAATTTAATAGTACATAACATACATGGAATTACACATCTAATATTCAACAAAGATACATCTGACAATAGGGACTCGCACGGTCCTGTTTAGGGGAGAGTCAGAATAATTACCAGCGGGTCTGAGAACCGGTGGTGTAACAGTTCTCAAACAAGTTCTTTAAAGGTTACCAATCGTCTCTCCGGAAAAGTCAATTGGAGCCGGTTTCTGGTAATCACTCAGCAATCCAGATGTAGCGACAGGAGCTGCAAAGTCCGCTATTAGTCCCTCAATAACCAACGCGTTTCCACCCGATTTACTTCGGGTCTTTCTCAAGGTGAAGTAAGGGACAGTCTGTCTGTTCACATTTTAAACCAGTCTTCAACCAATCCGCATCCTGATACTCCAACTGGATGCAGCTGTGTTTCTTGATATAGATTGCACCTGTTGTCATGGTGATAGTCGTCCTTCAATCCTAGTGGGAGGCCGATCATAGTTGCGCTGTGTCACTTCCGGGGTGTGGCCTTATTTCCATATGTAACCCTCTATCAGGAGTATTTACCAGCCTTTCGTCACATCCACTAGTGACGTGGCTGCGGCCTCGGTTTTATATTGACTATCAGCTTCCGCCAACCACGCCAGCCGGAACCGGAAGTGGCCGCTATAAGGTGTCTATCCTTACTCTGCGCCAACCAACTGAAGTACATCCGCGCCCACCGGAAGCGTCTTAAACATCTCTTGCTTCCGCCAACCACTATAATGACGTTCTTGCCATCCGGAGCCGGAAGTGACACTCCGCAACTACATCAGATCTCATAATTTTATAACAATTATCATCGTATATGTATGTATGTATGAAAAATAAAATCTTTCTCCATCAATTTTATCCTGGTATGCTGGAAAAATAAAAAACAGTAAAAAACAAACAATTAGCTAGCAGAAAAATTATATATAAAATACATCATATAATCATAAAAACCACTTTAACTCAAAATTATTATTGAGCCCTAGTGGATGCAGTGTATTGAATTCATAAATAGCCTGCATTTCATTTTTTGCTAAAATCGACATGATGTCCTTTTGTCTGTTAGTGCATTTTATCAATTTAAAACCTGCAAGTCGAATGACATGTCTCAGAGAGCTATTGTGATGGACTTTAAAATGGTTTGACAGAGCATGTGTAGTCACTCCATTCTTGATGTTCCTGCAATGCTCGCTTATCCGCACTTTCAACGGTCTGGGGGTGCGGCCAATGTAAAACAAGTGGCAGGAACACTCGATAAAATATAAAACATTTTTCACATTACAGGTAATAAAGTCGCATATTTTAGTAGTTTTACCATTGATACATATTATATCTAACTTTTTCGTTCCATCACTCTTAATTTCTCTGCACCCAATACAGATCCCGCACCGGTGGAAACCTTTCCTTAATATCCTACCTTCTCTTCTTTTCGGGGGAAGATAGCTTCTTACTAAGGAATTTTTAAGATTTGGGGCTTTCCTATAGATAAAAACAGGCTGGTCTGGAATAGCATTTCCGACCACTGGATCCTTTTTCAGGATATTCCATTTTTTTCTAAACGATTTTTCTACCATCTTGTGTTGCGCACTAAAACTAGTAATAAATGCCCATTCATAATTCCGTTTTTTGTTTATGTTTGTTTTAGATTGTCGCGGTTCGTTACCTAAAAGGGATTCCCTATCCAGTAGACCTACTTCACGAATGGCCTGTTCAATCTTCCCACCGTCATAGCCACTTTTTTCAAACCGATGTTTTAACTCATTGGCTTGCTGCTGGTACACATCATCATTTGTGCAGTTTCTTTTGCACCTTTTTAGTTGACCATGTGGGATTGAATTCAGACAATTTGGGCGGTGGCAACTATATTGATATAGGCCTGAGAATCCGTTTGTTTAATGTAAGTTTTTGTACTAAATTTTCAATTTTCCTGAGGAAGGGTAATGTCTAGAAAATTAACCTCCTTTAGATCTATATTGAATGTTAATTCTATATCTAAATCATTTTCATTTAAATATTGGCAAACAGATCCAAAGTCTCCCTATTTCCTCTCCATATAAAAAGGATATCATCGATATACCTTCTCCAGGACACAAGGTTCGCTCCAAATGGGTTTTGGGTCCAGACATAGTCTGACTCCCATTGGCCCATGAATATGTTGGCATAACTTGGAGCGAACCTGGTGCCCATGGCCGTGCCTACTCTCTGAATAAAATAGTCCCTCTCCACCGTAAAATAGTTATTATTAAGAATAAAATGGATCCCCTCTAAAATGAATTGTTGTAAATTCCCATCTAAAGTGCTGTTGTGCAGAGCGTTGGTAATGGCTCTAATCCCTGCTTCGTGTTTACTAATGGAATAGAGCGATTTGACGTCAGCCGTAACTAATATCAAATTCTCTTCCCATGGAATAAGAGATAGATGGTTTAATAGATCTTTCGTATCCTTAAGATGCGAAATGTTTTTCAAAACCAGAGGCTGTAGAAAATAGTCAATATATTCCGATAGATTCGCTGTTGTTGAATCTATTCCGGAGACTATTGGCCTGCCTGGGGGGTGGGTAGGGTTTTTGTTCACCTTGGGTAATAAGTACATAGTGGGTACTGTCGGTTTCTCATTTATGAGGAATTTCACCTCTTTCTCTTCTAGTACCCCTAGGTCACTATATTTTCTTATAAGTTCTTTAAAGTTAATGTTAATTCTCTCTGTTGGATCTGACCTAAGTTTTTGGTACGTGTACCGATCTTCCAAATGCAGTTCCACTTCCTTCATATACCACTCTCTATTCATTACCACTACCCCACCCCCCTTATCTGCCGGTTTAATGACTAGTTCTACGTTTTGTTTTAAATCTTTCAACTCTTTTCTTTCATTTGAAGTAAAGTTGTTTTTTATCCCTGTTGGTTTAAATTCTCTTAAATCCCCTTGTACTAATTGACAAAATGTGTCAATAAAATTTCCCTTAATGTGGGCGGGGTAAAAAAACGACTTTAGTTTAAATGGTGTGTGTTCCATTAGTTCTAAATTCTCTACTACCTCTGTTGGTTCTTTCAATAGGAAAAACTTCTTTATACACACCTTACGTATGAATTTATGGATGTCAACAAAAGTCTCAAATTTGTTGATAGGTACAGCTGGGGCATATTTAAGACCCTTTTCTAGGACATTTTTCTCATGTTCTGTGAGGACATGGGAACTGATATTGAAAATCTTAACTCCTTTTTCCTCCCTATTAATCCCTACAGTATTAGCATCTCCAATATTTTCTGTATCTTGTATAGTAGCCCCTTGATGGATTTGGGTTTCTAGAGGTATGGATTATTTTCTTCTTTTCCCATGTTTCTTTGGGCGTTTCTTTCTGGTGGTTCTATTCTTTTTCTTTTTTGTCGCCCCCCTCCCTCCTCTTTTTACCCTATGGGTCTTCCTTTTTATCTTCGGTCCTACCTCCTCCTCCTGTCCTCTAAAAAATGGGTCTCTCTAGTATTATCATTAAAAACTCCATATCGATTTCTAACTGGTAATGGTGTCCTTAAAGGGGATCTTCTCCTATTCCATTCCTCTCTAAAACCAATATCTCTCGTATTCCTATAATCCCGTTCAAATGGGGCCTCATTATCATATCTCTTTTATCTAAATCTCCATGATTCGGGGATTTTATCTCTTAGTCTTTCTCTTGAATGGTGATGTATGTCCCTATTTTTGAATGTTGGTTTCCACGACACAGAGACCTTCCTGGATCTAGTCGGAATCTTATTCTGTTCTCTATGATTCTCGCTTTTATATTGACTTATTGAGCTTTTATTGGGATATATCTCCCCCCTATTTGCAATCTCATCTTCTGATTCAGATTCCGTAAGGTTGGAAGACTCCCTTTTATCTCTTATAAATTTCCTGATTTTCCGGTCGACTAATATCTTTTCATTCTTCTTAATATTGGTTTCAATCCTTTCCTCAAATCGTTTATAGTCTGGCAAATCAGCAAAACGAACTATCAGGTCCCTATAACGTTTGATCTCTTCATCCAGATTTGACAGATCCTTTTTCCTCTCATTTAGTTATATCATCTGCCTTCAGTTTTGTTGTTTCATATTTTCTTTGCAAGAGACCTCAGCTATTTTCAGCTATCAACCATTGTCATTCCATTACCGGTTTTCTGTTTATTCTGTGTTATCCCATCTGCTCGGTAATAATAAAACATCAGCGCCTATGCGCAGGACTGTTATATTGCCTCCACGTTTTATCCATCATACCAACACTGACCCACTAGCACCCCCGCCAGGGACAGACAAACCTAGAGACCTGACAGTTTGTCCGAGGCCCATGGACCCAGACGGTGGTCAGAGTGTGTGGTCAGGGTCACTCCAAGACCTAGTGTCACGACTGGATGGTCAAGAGGCTGCGCAGCAGCAGATTATGCAATTCCTGCAAGGAATGTCTTTACGATTAGATACTCTGCAACAATCACTTCCAATTCCAGTTTCCCCAGTGTCCTCTTCAGTTACAGTTCCTGTTCCTGGTTCCTCAGTTTCCAGCTCTCCAGTTGCTCCTGTTCCAATGTCTCGCATACATCTTCCTGCTCCGAGTAAATTTTATGGTAATTCTAAGATGTGTCGTGGGTTTCTAAATCAATGCGAAGTTCAGTTTGAATTGCAGCCACAGAACTTTCCAACACCTAGAACAAAGGTTGCTTATATTGTTTCTCTTCTAGCTGGCTCTGCTCTGAACTGGGTCTCTCTGCTGTGTGGAGCAAGCAGATGCAATATTGAACAACTATACTGAATTTGTTGCCGCATTCCGACGCATCTTTGACGAACCTGGGCGTACGACCTCTGCTTCTTCTGACCTCCTTCAGATCCGCCAGGGAACACGTACTGTGGGTCAGTACGTTATCCAGTTCCAGACATTGGCATCAGAGGTGAAGTGGAACAACCAGGCATTGGTTGCCGCCTTCTGGCATGGTCTGTCTGACCACATAAAGGATGAACTGACTACTCGAGATTTACCAGAGCAACTGGAAGCTCTTATTTCCCTATGTGTCAAATTGGATCGCGAGCGGACCTGTGAACGCTCTCGAGGTGATCTTCGCAAGCACCGAGCTATGCCTCCTGTACAGTCTCTACCTATTATTACTGATGAACCCATGCAGGTAAACAAATCTCGTTTAACACCTGATGAGCGGTCCAGAAGATTAAAGGAAAGACTGTGTCTCTATTGTGCTGCTGCTGGTCATCTGATTGGTTCCTGTCCTGCTCGGCCGAGAAACGCCAGGTCTTAACTTGTAGAGGAGGAGTCAAGTTAGGGCTATTGAATAAAGCTCCTTCATCTCAGGATCTTATATTACCCATCACCTTGGAAAGGTCTGAGGGACTCCAGTCTTTGTCTGCCTTAGTGGATTGTGGTGCTGCTGGGAATTTTATCATGCAAGCTGCAGTGGATAGACTTCATCTCCCAGTGACTAAGTTGTGTCGTCCAGTTTATCTCACGCCCGTGGACGGAAGCCGTATTTCTGAAGGTTCCATCTTTCAGCAAACCAAGCCGGTAGTTCTTGGAGTAGGCTTCCTGCATTCTGAGCTCATTGAGTTCCTGGTTATACCCAAAGCGGGCTATGAGATTGTACTGGGTATGCCTTGGCTCCAACTGCACAATCCGCAATTTGACTGGTCTACATTGCAGTTAACAGCATGGAGTTTCTCCTGTCATCAGTCTTGTCTGGCTCAAGTGTTTCCAATAAAGTCTTCAGGTGTAAAATCTCAGTCTGGCCTTCCGGAGGCCTATCAGGAATTCACTGACGTCTTCAGTGAGAAAGCAGCGGATGTCTTGCCTCCCCATCGAGAGTGGGATTGTCCCATCGATCTGGTTCCAGGGAGCAAGCCGCCTAGAGGGCGTACATACCCTCTTTCAGTCCCAGAGACTCAAGCAATGAGTGAATACATAAAGGAAAATTTACAGAAAGGATTCATCCGTCCATCCACTTCCCCAGCTGGTGCTGGATTCTTCTTCGTCAAGAAGAAAGATGGAGGACTTCGCCCCTGTATCGATTATCGTGGTTTAAATGACATCACAATCAAAAATAGCTACCCGTTACCTCTTATCACAGAGCTGTTTGACAGAGTTAGAGGGGCTTCCATCTTCACGAAACTGGATCTTCGCGGGGCTTACAATCTTATCAGGATTCGAAGTGGTGATGAGTGGAAAACTGCCTTCAATACTCGTGACGGCCACTATGAATATTTAGTGATGCCCTTCGGTTAAAGTAATGCCCCGGCCGTGTTTCAAAACTTTGTCAACAAAGTGTTCAGAGATCTCCTGTATAAATGTGTGGTAGTTTACCTCGATGACATCTTGTTATTCTCCCGTGATTTAGTCTCTCATCGCCAACTGGTGAAGGAGGTTCTGCAACGTCTCCGACGGAATCATCTGTATGGCAAGTTGTCCAAATGCACATTTGAAGCTTCTTCAGTATCTTTCTTAGGATACATCATTTCCGGAACAGACCTTCAAATGGATCCAGCTAAATTGGAAGCTATAGAAAACTGGTCTCTTCCAACAACACTCAAGTCAGTTCAACGCTTCATTGGCTTCGCTAATTACTACAGAAAGTTTATTAAAGGCTTTTCCACGCTAATAGCTCCAATTACCTGCCTTACCCTGAAACGGGGAAATCCTTCTCAATGGTCTGACGACGCACTGTCCGCCTTTCATAAAATTAAACAAGATTTTATTTCAGCTCCTGTGTTACAACAGCCTGATGTCAGTAAAGCCTTCATCTTGGAAGTGGACGCTTCAACGGTTGGCGTGGGCGCAGTCCTGTCCCAGGTTGGCAGTGATGGTAAGACTCACCCCTGTGGGTTTTTTTCTCGTAGGTTCTCGACCGCAGAAATGAACTATACCATCGGCGACCAGGAGTTGTTAGCAATCAAGTTGGCTCTTGAAGAATGGAGGTATCTGCTGGAGGGTACAAGATTTCCCATTACCATCTACACGGATCACAAGAACCTTCTCTACTTGAAAGCCACGCAGTGTCTGAATCCTCGGCAAGCAAGGTGGGCTCTATTCTTTTCTCGCTTTGATTTTAAGTTGATGTTTAGACCGGGCTCACAAAATGTCAAATCGGATGCTTTGTCTCGCTCCATGAGCTCAAATGGGGAATCCGCAGAGCAGGCTGCTCGACCAGTATTAAATCCGGTGGTTTTCGCAGCTACAGGGATGTCGCAAGTTCCGCCTCCAGGCAAGATGTTTGTCTCTCCAGAGCTTCGTCCAAACCTTCTGTCTTGGGCTCATACGTCCAAGTTTACTGGTCACACTTGGGTTCTAAAGACTTTTAAGTTTCTGTCTCAAACGTATTCGTGGCCTTGTATGAAGGTAGATATTCAAGAGTTCATAGCTTCATGTCCCAAATGTGCTCAGCATAAAATTTGTCGTCAGGTTCCCGCAGGCCAATTGATACCCAATTCCATTCCTAGGCGCCCCTGGTCCCATTTGTCGATGGATTTTATTTCTGATCTCCCTCCATCCAAAGGGTATGACACCATGGTTTTCAAAAATGGCACACTTCATTCCACTCATGGGATTACCCTCTGCTCCAAAGTTGGCACAGTTGTTTCTTCGTGAAATATTCAGGTTACATGGACTTCCAACAGAAATCATACCTGACTGAGGAGTACAATTTGTGGCCAAGTTTTGGAGGGCTCTGTGTTCAGCGCTACAGGTAAAACTGAAGTTCTCTACGGCCTATCATCCTCAAACAAATGGGCAGGCAGAGAGGGTAAATCAAGAACTTGAGACCTATTTGAGACGGTATATCTCTTCTTCACAGGATGACTGGGTAGAGTTGTTGCCCTGGGCAGAGTTTGCCCATAATTTCCGTTATCATACTTCAACTGATACAACTCCTTTTTTCGCAGTTTATGGTCAGCATCCTAGAGTACCGGATTTCCAAGAATTACCTGCCATAGATGTGCCTGTGGCTGCTTCTGCTCTTCAGTGGTTCGCTCAAATTTGGAAAGAGATCCATTCATCTCTTAAAGTTTCTCAACGGTATAAAATGTTCGCTGATCGGAAGAGGCGAGCAGTTCCTAGTTTGAAACCGGGCGATAAAGTCTGGTTATCTACCCGTAATCTCTGGCTCAGAGTTCCCTCAATGAAGTTTGCTCCACGGTTTATTGGACCTTATCCAATAGAAAGTGTTATTAAACCGGTGGTTTATAAATTGAAACTGCCTGCTTTTTTGACAGTACCCAACTCATTCCATATTTCTCTCCTCAGACCACTAATTCTCAATCGTTTCCAGAGAACGCTTCCAGCAGCTCCAAAGGTACGAACTCATCGGGGCATGGAATACGAGGTGGAAAAGATATTAGACTCTCTACATCGTTATGGTCATCTGCAATATCTCATTGACTGGTCTGGATATGGTCCTGAAGAAAGGAGTTGGGTCAACGCCACGGATGTACATGCTCCACGTCTGATTCAAGCCTTCCACAGACTCTTCCCTGCCAAGCCTCGTGGGTGTTCGGTGCTCACCCATAAAGGAGGGGGTACTGTCAGGAATCGGCGCTCTGCTACGTCTCACCAGCGCGCTGGTGTGCGGGCCTCCGGAGGTCTTGGTCCCAGTTGCGGCTGCATGGGTGTAGTAACCGCGAGCGTTCTATTTCACATTGCTGAGTACTCCTGAGTCTGGTCCTGTGTGGGTTTTGCTGCGTGCCGATGTCCAGCCTGTGTGGACGTTACCATGACACCTGCACGCAGCTGATTCTGATGTTCAATCCAGCACTGTATCTCCGCCTGCAGTTTGTGTCCAATCACTGCTGAGCAGGAGGTATAACTTCCAGCTTGTGGCTCTCTCACATTGCCTCGGACAACAAGTCACACACCGTGTGCCTAAGTTCCTCTGGTTCCTGTTTCCAGCGATCCCCGTGGTTACGTCCATTTGTTCCAGTCTTCATTCTCACAGCTCTCCTGTTAACTCCGGACTCCAATTCCATCCAGCCACAATCACCAGCAGCAGAGACTCTCCTCAGGTGTTCGTATTACCATCTTACTTGTGCACTGGCTATCTGTATTCCATCTGGGCATTTCAGCAGTATTACTATTGATGGCTTAGAGACTGTTTCCTGCTTGAGCCTAGTAAAACTATCTGGACTTGTGTGCTTTATAGAGACTGAGTGTTTGTAATACATACCGGAGTTCTGCCTTTCAAGTTACTTTATCTTATGTTATACCGAGACTGTGTGCTATCAAGTACTACTGGACTTTAGTTATATCATCTGCCTTCAGTTTTGTTGTTTCATATTTCCTTTGCAAGAGACCTCAGCTATTTTCAGCTATCAACCATTGTCATTCCATTACCGGTTTTCTGTTTATTCTGTGTTATCCCATCTGCTCAGTAATAATAAAACATCAGCGCCTATGCGCAGTACTATTATATTGCCTCCACGTTTTATCCATCATACCAACACTGACCCACTAGCGCCCCCGCCGGGGACAGACAAACCTAGAGACCTGACAGGTACTCAGCGTCACGGGAGATGACGCTCGCGGTCAGCGCATCCATGCATCCGCAACTGTGGCCATGACCTCCGGAGGCCTGCACACCAGCACGCTGGTAAGTGAGACGCAGCTGAACGCCGATTCCTGACAGGTCCATTTTAGTACCGTGGGGTATAGACGGGTCCACTTTGAGTCATGGGCACTTTAAAAGTTTGATAGTGTGGGCTGGCTCCTCCCTCTATGCCCCTCCTACCAGACCCAGTTTAGAAAAGGTGCCCGGAGGAGCCGGTCACAGCTAGGAGAGATCTTAGAAGTTTTTCTAGTTTTTATTGTTTTCTGAGTTGTTAGGTCACAGGCAGGCTCCTGGCAACAGCCTCCCTGCTCAGTTGGACTTAAGGGGGGGAGTAGGAACCAACTCTAGAAGTTAATGGTTCTCTATCTCCGCTGACAGGACACTGAGCTCCTGAGGGTGATGATCGCAAGCCCCCGAGGCGACCGCTCTCTCCCGCAGCACGGCCGCCACCCCTTAACAGAGCAAGAAGAAAGAAGAGGTGGTGAGTATGACGCCGGTGGCCTGGTTGGAGGAAAGCCGGCGGGTATTGCGGCACAAGTGTGGGAGCGCAGCTCTCGCAGGCTGCGCTTCGGCTAGCTCAGAACACTGTGTTGGCGCGTGATGGGCGTCCTGGGCCGGCGCTTGTACCCTAACACTGGTCAAGCCAGCCTGAGTATCGGTTCATCAGTGCATTCGCCTTCTGGTGAAGATGGTAGCGTCTTACGAGGCTCTACAGTACGGAAGGTTCCACGCACGGTCTTTCCAACTGGATCTCCTGGACACATGCACCAGCGGATACGCCTGTCGTCGAAAGCCAGGATTTCGCTCCTATGGTGGCTGCAAGCTTCTCACCTTCTTGAGGGCCGCAGGTTCGGGATTCAGAATTGGATCCTTCTAACCATGGATGCAAGTCTCAGAGGTTGGGGAGCAGTCACCCAAGGGGAAAACTTTCAAGGAAAGTGGTCAAGTCTGGAATCCATCCTTCCGATAAAGATTCTGGAACTGAGGGCCGTATATAACGGTCTTCCTAAAGCAGCACATCTGCAAGATTGGGCCATTCAGGTTCAGTTGGACAATGTGACAGCATTGTCCTACATAAACCGTCAAGGCAGAACGAAGAGCAGGGCGGAGATGTCAGAGGTGACAAGCATTCTCCTCTGGGCAGAAAAGCACATGCTGGCTCTGTCAGCCATCTTCATTCTGGGAGTGGACAACAGGGAAGTGGACATCCTCAGCAGACACGATATCCATCCAGGAGAATGGGGCCTCCACCCGGAGGTGTTCACAAAGGTAACAAGCCGGTGGGGAGTTCCTCAGATAGACATGAAGGCCTCCCGCCTCAACAAAAAGCTTTGGAGGTACTGTTCCAGGTCGAGAGACCCACAAGCAGTGGCGATGGATGCCTTGGTAACTCCGTGGGTGTTCCAGTCAGTGTATGTGTTCCCTACACTTCCACTTATTCCAAAAGTTCTCAAACTAATAAAGAGAACAAGAGTTTAGGCAAGCCTCATTGCTCCGAACTGGCCAAGACAGGCTTGGTACGCAGATCTTTTGGAAGTACTGCTGGAGGATCCGAGGCCTCTTCCTCTTCGCGAGGGCCTTCTTCTACAGGGGCCATTCGCCTATCAAGACTTACCACAGCTACGTTTGATGGCTTGGAGGTTGAACGCCGGATTTTAGCTCAGAAGGGTATTCCGAAGAAGGTCATCCCTACCCTGATCCAGGCTAGGAAGGAAGTAACGTCTAAACATTACCTTTGGATTTGGAAGAAGTATGTGTCTTGGTGTGAATCCAAGAAGTTTCCTACGGTGGAGTTTCAACTGGACAGTTTCACCTCTTTCTGCAAGCGGGTTTGGATGTGGGTGTCACACACCAGAGGCGGCGTTCGCCGCGCTTACCCCTGCGTGTCTGCTGGTCGGTGTTACGGCCTCTGCCTTCGGTGGGCCACGGGCTCCGGCGTCTGGTTGGCATGGCTACCGGCGGTTCTACGGGGCATGGGCGCCGCCATGACACCCGGCATCACGTGGACGGGGGGCAGGTGACGTCATCAGACTGCTCCGCCAATCCAGCGCTGGCGGGAGATTCAAAGTCAGACGCCGGACAGAGCTGCAGTGCCTGAGTATCGTCTTTCCCTGACGTAGATGCCAGTGCTCTTGTTCCCGGCAAGGATCTCTGCAGTTGTACTCCAGTGTCTCCGGCATTTCCAGCTGCCAGTTCGCTGCACCGGCTCCAGTGTATTCAGCGTCCGGTAAATCTCTCTGCGTTCCAGTTATCCGTGCTCCTAGGAATCAGCGTCTCAAGTCTCCGTTCTCAAGTTCTACAATCCAACAGCGTCTAAAACCCCTGCACTTCAATTCCTCACATCATCAGCGTCTCAGTCTCCGTTCTCAAGTTCTACAAATCCACAGCATCTAAAACCCCTGCACTTCAGTTTCTCACATCATCAGCGTCTCTGTCACCGCTCACAAGTTCTTCAACCATCTATGCTATTAATCATCATTCATAAGTTTCACAAGTTATCAGTGACTTTTAAACATCACCCACAGTTTCTTTAATTACCAGCATCCCCAATACTGCTCACTAAACCCTTCAGTGGTTCTGGACATTTCCTTCATTTATTACTTTTTGGCATTTGACTTTAAGTTGTTTTCCTCTGCAATAAAGCTCTTTAATATTTCATCAAACTCCACTGCCAGCGTCCTGTATGAGGAAATCCTATATCAGGCCTTCCCTTTTCCAGCTCAGTTGTGGTTCCTCTTCCCAACCATCGGAAGAATCCCCGAGTTCACAACACCCTCAGTCTAGGCCAGTGACAGTATACTCAGGCCCCATGGACCCGGGGAATCGGAACCCAGAGGCAAGCACCATGCAGGACCTAGTTTCCCGAGTACAGAGTCAGGAAGCAGCACAGAATCAGGTGATGCATTATCTCCAGGAGTTATCTGGTCGGCTGGATCAAATCCAGAATTCGCTGGCTTCAGTGGTTCCAGCTCCAGTATCCGCTCCAGTGGTTGTCTCTGGCAATGTTTCCTCCTTGTCTGGAACCAGGTCACGCCTTCAGCTTCCCACTCCTCCTCGTTATAACGGGAATCCAAAAAATTGCCGTGGATTCCTCAATCAGTGTGAGGTACATTTCGGACTCCCACACAACTTCCCTACTGATTGGTCTAAAGTGGCATGCATTATCTCGTTACTTGAGGGTTCAGCGTTGGAGTGGGTGTCACCGTTATGGGAGCGATCAGATCCGTTAGTTTCCAGTTATACCAACTTCTTGGCGTCATTCCGAAGGATCTTTGATGAGCCTGGCAGGACGACTGCTGCCTCAGCTGACTTGCTCCGAGTTCGACAAGGCTCTCGTACAGTGGGACAGTATGTAATTCACTTTCAAACTATAGCTTCTGAACTGAGCTGGAATAATGATGCCCTTCGGGCTGCTTTTTGGAACGGGCTCTCGGATCGTTTAAAAGACGAATTGATTACTAGAGATCTGCCAGATTCCTTGGAACAATTGATCTCACTCTGTGTAAAGGTGGATCTTCGTATGCAGGAACGAGGTGGTGAACGTAGTCGGTCTGACCGGTCGAGGCTCAGATCTCTTCCTTCTAAGCAGACAGTCAATTCCAGTCCAGACGAACCCATGCAGATTAATCGGTCTCGGCTGTCCCCAGAAGAGCATCAGCGTCAGCGTGAGGGTAGACTTTGCCTCTACTGTGGAGCCGCGGATCATTTCCTCAAGTCTTGCAAGTCTCGCCCGGGAAACGGGCAGTCCTAGCTTGTTCCGGAGAAGTCAAGTTAGGGGTTGTTTCTCAATCTTCTCCGGAGGTGGACTGTCTACTTTCAGTATCTCTGTTTTCTGAGTCTGAAGTCAAAACCGTTAAGGCACTGTTGGACTCAGGAGCTGCGGGGAATTTTATTTCCCTTTCCTGCGCCCAGAATTTGGGCTTGACGTTACAGTCGGTCGAACGACCTATTACGATAACTGCTATTGATGGTACCCAAATTCCTAATGCTCTGATTACAAGTCATAATATGCCAATCAAGCTGCAAGTGGGAGCTTTGCACCAAGAACATCTGGAGTTCCTTGTGATTCAGGAGATGTCTCACGATCTCGTCCTTGGTCTTCCCTGGCTCAAGCTTCACAACCCTCACGTCGACTGGAGGTCGACACAGATAATTTCTTGGAGTCCTTTCTGTCACTCGAATTGTCTTACTCCTGTCTACCCACTTCGTGCATCGTCTAAGTCGGACGTAGAGCTTATTCCAGAGGTTTATCGGGAGTTTACAGATGTCATCACGGAACAGGCGGCCCATAAATTACCCCCGCATAGACCCTGGGATTGTCCTATTGAGCTTATTCCGGGGAAAATGCCACCTCGAGGTCGTACCTATCCTTTGTCAGTACCTGAGACTCAAGTTATGTCAGAATATATCAAGTCTAATCTGCAGAAGGGATTCATCCGCCCCTCCACTTTCCCAGCGGGAGCAGGCTTCTTCTTTGTGAAGAAAAATGATGGAGGCCTGAGGCCATGTATCGATTATCGTGGTCTAAATGAAGTCACCATTAAGAACAAATATCCTCTGCCGCTCATCACGGAGCTTTTCGATAGAGTTCGCGGAGCTCGAGTCTTTACTAAGCTCGATTTAAGGGGAACTTATAACTTAATACGTATCCGACAAGGGGACAAATGGAAGACGGGCCTTCAATACTAGGGACGGGCATTATGAGTACCTGGTAATGCCGTTTGGCCTCAGCAACGCCCCCGCCATCTTCCAGGGATTCATTAATGAAGTTTCTCTAACGTCCTAGTGGATGCTGGGAACTCCGAAAGGACCATGGGGAATAGCGGCTCCGCAGGAGACTGGGCACAACTAAAGAAAGCTTTACGTCACCTGGTGTGCACTGGCTCCTCCCACTATGACCCTCCTCCAAGCCTCAGTTAGATTTTTGTGCCCGGCCGAGCTGGATGCACACTAGGGGCTCTCCTGAGCTTCTAGAAAGAAAGTACCTCAGATTTGTGGTACAGGATTGCCATTACCAATTCCAGACGCTGCCGTTTGGACTGTCCACGCCACCGAGAGTGTTTACCAAGGTAATGGGGGAAATGATGATACTCCTTCGGAAAAAGGGAGTTTTAATTATCCCGTACTTGGACGATCTCCTAATAAAGGCGAGATCCAGGGAGCAGTTGTTGGTAGGAGTAGCATTATCTCAGGAGGTGCTACACCAGCACGGTTGGATTCTGAATATTCCAAAGTCACAGCTGGTTCCGACGACACGTCTACTGTTCCTGGGTATGATTCTGACACAGTCCAGAAAAAAGTGTTTCTCCCGGAGGAGAAAGCCAAGGAGCTGTCATCTCTAGTCAGAGACCTCCTGAAACCAAAACAGGTGTCGGTGCATCACTGCACGCGAGTCCTGGGAAAGATGGTGGCTTCTTACGAAGCAATTCCTTTCGGCAGGTTCCATGCCAGAATCTTTCAGTGGGACCTGTTGGACCAATGGTCCGGATCGCATCTTCAGATGCATCGCCTAATAACCCTGTCTCCAAGAACCAGGGTGTCTCTGCTGTGGTGGCTGCAGAGTGCTCATCTCCTAGAGGGCCGCAGATTCGGCATACAGGACTGGGTCCTGGTGACCACGGATGCCAGCCTTCGAGGCTGGGGGGCAGTCACACAGGGAAGAAACTTCCAAGGACTATGGTCGAGTCAGGAGACTTCCCTACACATAAATATTCTGGAACTAAGGGCCATTTACAATGCCCTAAGTCAGGCAAAACCCCTGCTTCTACACCAGCCGGTACTGATCCAGTCAGACAACATCACGGCAGTCGCCCATGTAAACCGACAGGGCGGCACAAGACGCAGGATGGCAATGGCAGAAGCCACAAGGATTCTCCGATGGGCGGAAAATCACGTACTAGCACTGTCAGCAGTGTTCATTCCAGGAGTGGACAACTGGGAAGCAGACTTTCTCAGCAGGCACGACCTCCACCCGGGAGAGTGGGGACTTCATCCAGAAGTCTTCACACTGATTGTAAATCGAGATATGTTAAATTGTTGCGCTTGAATAAAAGCTGCTTTCTTAATAGTTGAATTTGATTTTTTTGAGTGGAAAGCGCTAATTAAATTATTAAGTATTAATAGTAGGTGGTATATAAAAAAAAAAAAAAAGGAAAGGGATTATATAAGTATATAAACAGCGGTACCTGTGAAAAAAGAAAAGTGTTAGTAAAATAATGTTTACACTCTTTTGAGTGAATTGGTAAGGAGTGGCCCGTGCAGATGTTATTAGTCCCGGTTATCCTACCTGTCCCTGCGCTATGGTGTTCCGGAGCTGCTGGTGAGCACAGCGGCTCTGATCCTGAGTGCAGCAGATGGTAAGGATTGATAGCGCTGAGTCCCGCTGCGTCCAGCGGGGCTGTGTGCGCACTGATGTTCTCCGGCTACCGTGACCGCTGCTGACAGCGGGTGATGTTGCGGCCGATGTCCTGGCCTTGCAGTGGGCTTGCTTTCTCCTTAGTGAACGGTCTCCAACGCGTTTCATGCGGTTTGCACTTTTTCGAGGAGGAAATGAAAAGGTTTTTATTTAGGCTTCTAATTTATATTAAAACATACCGGAACTTCCGCCCGGAAATGACCTCATTTTTGGTGGGAACCATGTGTCAGGTTTTCCACATAGAGGAAATGTTATAAAAACATCAAATGTGATTGTAAATCGTTGGGAACGGCCACAGGTGGACATGATGGCGTCCCGCCAAAACAAAAAACTAGAGAGATATTGCGCCAGGTCAAGGGACCCTCAGGCGATAGCTGTGGACGCTCTAGTGACACCGTGGGTGTACCAGTCAGTTTATGTGTTCCCTCCTCTGCCTCTCATACCAAAGGTTCTGAGAATAATAAGAAAACGAGGAGTAAGAACAATACTCGTGGTTCCGGATTGGCCAAGACGAGCGTGGTACCCGGAACTTCAAGAGATGATCTCAGAGGACCCATGGCCTCTGCCGCTCAGACAGGACCTGCTGCAGCAGGGGCCCTGTCTGTTCCAAGACTTACCGCGGCTGCGTTTGACGGCATGGCAGTTGAACGCCGGATCCTAAAGGAAAAGGGCATTCCGGAGGAAGTCATTCCTACGCTGATTAAAGCCAGGAAAGATGTAACTGCAAAACATTATCACTGCATATGGCGGAAATATGTTGCTTGGTGTGAGGCCAGAAAGGCCCCAACAGAGGAATTTCAACTGGGTCGATTTCTGCACGTCCTACAGGCAGGAGTGACTATGGGCCTGAAATTAGGCTCCATTAAGGTACAGATCTCGGCTCTGTCGATTTTCTTCCAGAAAGAACTAGCTTCACTACCTGAAGTTCAGACATTTGTAAAAGGAGTGCTGCATATTCAGCCCCCTTTTGTGCCTCCAGTGGCACCTTGGGATCTCAACGTGGTGTTGAGTTTCCTAAAATCACATTGGTTTGAGCCACTAAAAACCGTGGATCTAAAATATCTCACGTGGAAAGTGGTCATGTTATTGGCCTTGGCTTCGGCCAGGCGTGTATCAGAATTGGCGGCTTTGTCATGTAAAAGCCCTTATCTGATTTTCCATATAGATAGGGCAGAATTGAGGACTCGTCCCCAGTTTCTCCCTAAGGTGGTATCAGCCTTTCACTTGAACCAACCTATTGTAGTGCCTGCGGCTACTAGGGACTTGGAGGATTCCAAGTTACTGGACGTAGTCAGGGCCTTGAAAATTTATGTTTCCAGGACGGCTAGAGTCAGGAAAACTGACTCGCTATTTATCCTGTATGCACCCAACAAACTGGGTGATCCTGCTTCTAAGCAGACTATTGCTCGCTGGATTTGTAGCACAATTCAGCTGGCGCATTCTGCGGCTGGACTGCCGCATCCTAAATCAGTAAAAGCCCATTCCACAAGGAAGGTGGGCTCATCTTGGGCGGCTGCCCGAGGGGTCTCGGCTTTACAACTTTGCCGAGCTGCTACTTGGTCAGGGGCAAACACGTTTGCAAAATTCTACAAATTTGATACCCTGGCTGAGGAGGACCTTGAGTTCTCTCATTCGGTGCTGCAGAGTCATCCGCACTCTCCCGCCCGTTTGGGAGCTTTGGTATAATCCCCATAGTCCTTTCGGAGTTCCCAGCATCCACTAGGACGTTAGAAAAAATAAGATTTTACTCACCGGTAAATCTATTTCTCGTAGTCCGTAGTGGATGCTGGGTGCCCATCCCAAGTGCGGATTGTCTGCAATACCTGTACATAGTTATTGTTAACAAAAGGGTTATTGTTGTGCCATCTGTTGAGAGGCTCAGTGTTATCATACTGTTAACTGGGTATAGTATCACGAGTTATACGGTGTGATTGGTGTGGCTGGTATGAGTCTTACCCGGGATTCAAAATCCTTCCTTATTGTGTCAGCTCTTCCGGGCACAGTATCCTAACTGAGGCTTGGAGGAGGGTCATAGTGGGAGGAGCCAGTGCACACCAGGTGACCTAAAGCTTTCTTTAGTTGTGCCCAGTCTCCTGCGGAGCCGCTATTCCCCATGGTCCTTTCGAAGTTCCCAGCATCTACTACGGACTACGAGAAATAGATTTACCGGTGAGTAAAATCTTATTTTTTCGGGACATGTTATACCTAAATGTGGTGGTATATTTGGACGACATCCTGATATTTTCGAAGAATCTCTCTGAGCACAGAATACAAGTTAAGGAGGTACTCCTTCGGTTGCAAGAGAACCATCTTTATGGCAAGATTTCCAAGTGCACCTTTGATGTCCCATCTATTCCATTTCTGGGCTACATTATTTCAGGAACAGAGTTGCGTATGGATCCGGAGAAACTTTCTGCCATTCGGGACTGGACTCAGCCTGTTTCCCTGAAAGCAGTGCAACGATTTCTAGGGTTCGCAAATCACTACCTGAAATTCATAAGGGGTTTCTCTACTATTGTGGCACCTATTACTGCCCTAACCAAGAAAGGGGCTGACCCCAACCATTGGTCCTCTGAAGCAGTAGCAGCGTTCGCTCAGTTGAAGTCAGCCTTTATGACCGCTCCGGTACTTCAGCAGCCAGACTTCCTAAAACCATTCTTTCTGGAGGTTGATGCTTCTACGGTAGGCATAGGTGCCGTACTTTCGCAGTACGCTCCAGATGGGAAGTTACATCCGTGTGGTTTCCATTCTCGCAAGTTCTCCCCTGCTGAATTAAATTACACCATTGGAGATAAAGGGCTGTTGGCAATTAAATCTGCCTTAGAGGAATGGTGATATCTTTTGGAGGGTGCTAAACACTTAATTACGATTTTTACGGATCACAAGAATTTACTGTATCTCAAGACGGCCAGTGCTTGAATCCCCATCAAGCAAGATGGGCGCTCTTCTTTGCTCGATTTTCGTTTGTCATTAAGTACCGGGCTGGAACTCTTAACACCAATGCGGATGCCCTATCCCGTTCCGTAATGGCTTCGGATGAGGAGAATACCGTTGAAAAGGCGTTGATCCTCAGTCCCGTCTCTATCTCTGCGGCTCCCACTGCTTTGGGTCCTCCTCCTGGAAGAATGTCTGTGCCAGCTAAATTTCGACCAAAATTGTTGCAGTGGGCTCACATTTCCAAGTTTTCTGGCCATCCGGGAGTTCAAAAGATGTGGGAATTTCTGCAAAGATCTTACTGGTGGGACACCATGAAGAAGGACATCCAAGAGTATGTCAACTCGTGTCCTCAATATGCTCAGCACAAAACTCTACGTCTGCCTCCTGCGGGATTGTTGCACCCACTGTCCATTCCTAAGAGGCCTTGGACTCAAATCTCTATGGACTTTGTTACTGAACTACCTCTCTCTAAGGGTCATAACACCGTCTGGGTGATTATCGACCGATTCTCTAAGATGGCACATTTTGTTCCGTTGACCGGATTACCATCAGCCTCTAAGTTGGCTTTGTTATTAATTCGGGAACACTTCCGCCTGCACGGGTTACCTCTGGAAATAGTCTCGGATCGAGGGGTACAGTTCACGGCAAGATTCTGGAGAGCCCTCTGCACGGCTCTACAAATAAAACTCAAGTTTTCATCTGCTTATCATCCACAGACCAATGGGCAAACTGAACGCTTCAATCAAGATTTAGAGACTTTTCTCCGTGTTTACCTCTCTCTCTCACAAGATAATTGGGTGGAGTTGTTGCCTTGGGCCGAGTTCGCCCATAACCATCTATATCACCCCTCGACTGGTGAGTCTCCATTTTTTATTAATTACGTATTTCATCCCCAAGTTCCGGAATTACCCATTTGTCCTCCAGAAGAAGTTCCTGCTGCAGCCTCTACTCTCCGGCATTTCAGTCTAATCTGGAGTCGAGTTCATGCCAACCTCAAGAGAGTTTCCGGTCGCTATAAGTTCTTTGCGGATAGGAAGCGACGGGCAGCTCCTCAATACAAGGTTGGTGACAGGGTATGGCTCTCTACCCGCAATCTCCGTTTAAAGGTGCCCACTATGAAGTTCGCTCCAAGGTTCATTGGTCCTTATCCCGTGTTACAAGTCTTGAATCCGGTTGCCTGCAAATTGGGGTTGCCTTCCCATCTCCGGATACCAAATTCCTTCCATGTCTCTCTTCTTCGCCCTCTTGTTTTGAACCGGTTTCATTCCAAGTCCCTAAGGCCAACATCTGCAGAGGCTGAAGAGGGTACGGACTTTGAGATCAAAGCTATTCTTGATTCTCGCTATCTTCACAAGAATCTACAGTATTTGGTGGAATGGAAAGGTTTTGGCCCCGAGGAAAGGAGCTGGGTCAAAGCTACTGAAGTTACGGCTCCCCGACTGGTGCGGATGTTCCATTCCAAACATCCAACAAAACCTGGAAAATGTCCAGGGGCCACTCCTGGAGGAGGGGGTACTGTCACACACCAGAGGCGACGTTCGCCGTTCTTACCCCTGCGTGTCTGCTGGTCGGTGTTGCGGCCTCTGCCTTCGGTGGGCCACGGGCTCCGGCGTCTGGTTGGCACGGCTACCAGCGGTTCTCCGGGGGCATGGGCGCAGCCATGACACCCGGCATCACGTGGACGGGGGGCAGGTGACGTCATCAGACTGCTCCGCCAATCCAGCGCTGGCGGGAGATTCAAAATCAGACGCCTGACAGAGCTTCAGTGCCCGAGTATCGTCTTTCCCTGACGTAGGTGCCAGTGCTCTTGTTCCCGGCAAGGATCTCTGCAGTTGTACTCCAGTGTCTCCGGCATTTCCAGCTGCCAGTTTGCTGCACCGGCTTCAGTGTATTCAGCGGCCGGTAAATCTCTCTGCGTTCCAGTCATCCGTGCTCCTAGGAATCAGCGTCTCAAGTCTCCGTTCTCAAGTTCTACAATCCAACAGCGTCTAAAACCCCTGCACTTCAGTTCCTCACACCATCAGCGTCTCAGTCTCCGTTCTCAAGTTCTACAAACCAACAGCGTCTAAAACCCCTGCACTTCAATTCCTCACATCATCAGCGTCTCAGTCTCCGTTCTCAAGTTCTACAAATCCACAGCGTCTAAAACCCCTGCACTTCAGTTTCGCACATCATCAGCGTCTCTGTCACCACTCACAAGTTCTTCAACCATCTGTGCTATTAATCATCATTCATAAGTTTCACAAGTTATCGGTGACTTTTAAACATCACCCACAGTTTCTTTAATTACCAGCATCCCCAATACTGCTCACTAAACCCTTCAGTGGTTCTGGACATTTCCTTCATTTATTACTTTTTGGCATTTGACTTTAAGTTGTTTTCCTCTGCAATAAAGCTCTTTAATATTTCATCAAACTCCACTGCCAGCGTCCTGTATGAGGAAATCCTATATCAGGCCTTCCCTTTTCCAGCTCAGTTGTGGTTCCTCTTCCCAACCATCGGAAGAATCCCCGAGTTCACAACACCCTCAGTCTAGGCCAGTGACAGTATACTCAGGCCCCATGGACCCGGGGAATCGGAACCCAGAGGCAAGCACCATACTGCTCACTAAACCCTTCAGTGGTTCTGGACATTTCCTTAATTTATTACTTTTTGGCATTTGACTTTAAGTTGTTTTCCTCTGCAATAAAGCTCTTTAATATTTCATCAAACTCCACTGTCAGCGTCCTGTATGAGGAAATCCTATATCAGGCCTTCCCTTTTCCAGCTCAGTTGTGGTTCCTCTTCCCAACCATCAGAAGAATCCCCGAGTTCACAACACCCTCAGTCTAGGCCAGTGACAGTGGGCCTATGCTTGGGCTCCATTAAGGTCCAGATTTCGGCCTTATCCATTTTCTTCCAGAAACAATTGGCTGCTCTCCCTGAGGTTCAGACTTTGTTTAAAGGGGTTCTGCACATCCAGCCACCCTTTGTGCCGCCTACGGCACCTTGGTATCTTAATGTGGTGCTGCAGTTCCTACAACCGGATTGGTTTTAACCTTTGCAGAAGGTGGAAGTCAAGTTTCTTACTTGGAATGTGGTCACACTGTTGGCGGTAGCATCTGCTAGACGTGTGTTGGAATTGGGGGCTTTGTCCTGCAAGAGCCCCTACTTGATTTTTCATGAAGATAGAGCTGAGTTCAGAACGCGTCAGCAGTTTCTTCCTAAGGTTGTGTCAACTTTTCATATCAACCAACCTATTGTGGTGCCAGTGGCTACTGACTCCTCAATTTCTTCCAAGTCCTTGGATGTTGTGAGGGCTTTGAAGGTTTATGTGAAGAGGGTTTCTCGTCACAGGACATCGGACTCTCTCTTTGTCCTTTATGATCCAAACAAGGTTGGGTGTCCTCCTTCTAAGCAGATGATTTCTCGCTGGATCAGGTTCACTATCCAGCATGCTAATTCTATGGCAGGATTGCCGTGTCCAAAATCTGTTAAGGCCCACTCTACTCGTAAGGTGGGTTCCTCATGGGTGGCTGCCCGGGGTGTCTCGGCTTACAGCTTTGCCGAGCAGCTATTTGGTCAAGGTTGAACACGTTTGCTAAGTTACTTTGGCCTCTTAGGACCTGATGTTTGGTCAATCTGTTCTGCGGGAGTCTCAGCACTCTCCCTCCCATACTTGAAGCTTTGGTACATCCCGTTGGTACTAAAATGGACCCCAGCATCCTCTAGGACAGGGGTGTCAAAGACAAGGCCCGCGGGCCAAATCCGGCCCGCCAGACCTCGTCTGATGGCCCGCGGTGCCGCCGCCATGAAACCCCCTTCTCCCGAGTGCCCAGCTCGGGGGGGGGCGGGGTTTCGCGGAATGACGCGATTGCGTCGTGATGTCACGGCGCAAACGCGTCATTCAACGAAACCCCGTCGGAGGAGGGAGAAGGGAGCCGCGCAGACGAGGAGGGAGAGGCGGCTGAAGAGCGGCGAGAACCGCTTCAAATGTAAGTCAGCCCCTCTCCCTTCCTCTCTTTCTCTCTCTCTCCCTCCTTCCACCACCTGCCGCAATGTGTAAAATGGGGACCTGTGCCTGCCACAATGTGTAAAATGGGGACCTGTGCCTGCCACAATGTGTAAAATGGGGACCTGTGCCTGCCACAATGTGTAAAATGGGGACCTGTACCTGCCGCTATGTGTAAAATGGGGACCTGTGCCTGCCACAATGTGTAAAATGGGGACCTGTGCCTGCCACAATGTGTAAAATGGGGACCTGTACCTGCCACAATGTGTAAAATGGGGACCTGTGCCTGCCACAATGTGTAAAATGGGGACCTGTGCCTGCCACAATGTGTAAAATGGGGACCTGTGCCTGCCACAATGTGTAAAATGGGGACCTGTGCCTGCCACAATGTGTAAAATGGGGACCTGTGCCTGCCACAATGTGTAAAATGGGGACCTGTACCTGCCGCTATGTGTAAAATGGGGACCTGTGCCTGCCACAATGTGTAAAATGGGGACCTGTGCCTGCCACAATGTGTAAAATGGGGACCTGTACCTGCCGCTATGTGTAAAATGGGGACCTGTGCCTGCCACAATGTGTAAAATGGGGACCTGTGCCTGCCACAATGTGTAAAATGGGGACCTGTGCCTGCCACAATGTGTAAAATGGGGACCTGTACCTGCCGCTATGTGTAAAATGGGGACCTGTGCCTGCCACAATGTGTAAAATGGGGACCTGTACCTGCCGCTATGTGTAAAATGGGGACCTGTGCCTGCCGCAATGTGTAAAATGGGGACCTGTGCCTGCCGCAATGTGTAAAATGGGGACCTGTGCACTATAAAAGGGGGCACATGGCTGGGCACTATAAAAGGGGGCACATGGCTGGGCACTTTAAAAGGGGGCAGATGGCTGGGCACATATAAGGCAGGTGGAGCGGTAAATTTTGGATAGACCTACAGATACAACCGGCCCTTTGATGGGGACCAAACTGCTGATGCGGCCCCCGATGAATTTGAGTTTGACACCCCTGCTCTAGGATGTAAGAGAAAATAGGATTTTAATTACCTACCGGTAACTTCTTTTCTCGTCGTCCGTAGAGGATGCTGGGCGCCCGCCCAGTGCTTCGAAAACGCACAGCAGCGATCAGATCTGAATTAGGCCCAATGTATCTGGCCACTTTACTCGTAAGGTAGGACCTTCTTGGGCAGCCCACCATGGCGCCTCAGCTGATCAAATTTGTAAGGCAGCCACATGGTCATCCATTAACACATTCATTAGACATTATGCCTTTGACACATTTGCTTCTCAGGATGCTGCACTTGGGCAAATTAGTCTCATTTGCAATCAGGAATATCCCCTCCACTAGTAGCTACATTGGGACGTCCCAAGGTAGATCCTGTAGATCACTGTGGACCCTGATAGAGAAAGCAGAGTTTATGGTAGACTTACCTAGATAACCCTCTTTCTTTGAAGTCCACAGTGTACACAGGGATCCCACCCTGAGGCACCTGATTTGAGAATCTGTACACTTACTAACCTCTTCCTGTCCTTTGGTATAGAAGTGTGTGTATGTTCTTCTCCCCTGAATAGGTCTCCCTCTTGAACTGCTCCTGCCTTGAGCTTTGGAACAAACTGAATTGCCTGAGCCAGGAGCCGGGAATATAGGGGGCTGGCCCATATCATTCTGGGAGTCTGAAAAGCTTAACTGTTTGGTACCCGTTCCGCTGTCGCTACTATATATCCCAAGGTAGATCCTGTGGACTTCAGAGAAAGAGGGTTGTCTAGGTAAGCCCACCATAACCTCTGCTTTTGTTATTTTATGGGCTGTTTTGTGAGGATTTCTATTATTTTAATATTTCTCTTTCATCCACTAGGGGACACTGGACATTAGGGGTGTGAAGCTTGCAACCAGAGGTGTGGCACATTCTAAAAAAATATTTGCATTGTCTGCACAGCCGGGCTCCTCCCCCTTCACGCCACTCATGCCTCAGTTTTGAAAATTGTGCTGGAAGTACAGCACGTGGAGCTCCTGACTAAAAATAAAAAGAAAACTTTGGAGTATGCGCTGCGTCATCCTAATGAAAAGGGTGACAAAGACCTTGGTTTATTGAGAGACAAAGATCCCTTTTGAAGGGACCTGCATCTCTCAACAGGAGATCCTCAGAGGTACAGTGAGTACTGGTGGTATTGCAGAGGGCCCTAGTATATGACTTAGTAGCTTTGCTGTACTTTGCCTCCTCCATCCTCCCCCCGATTCTCAGTTATAGTCTCAGACTTGGATATAGACGTGCCGTTTTTGGGACCAGGTGAGGGGCCCATAGCACGTGCGCCGGCGGGGAGACTCCGTCACTAAAGACACGGCTGCACGGAGAAGGGAAGACACTGCTGGGACCAGGTAAGAAAGGTCCAGCAGCGCGATCCACACAGCGCTTCCCGTGCTAGTATGACGCGCTGCTGGGGGACCGGGTGAGAGCGGTCCCGCAGCACGCACTGAAGGACAGTTAGGACGGGTTTGGGAGATCCTCAGCCGCGTGTATAGCATGGCGCAAAGGGGGGGGGCAGTTGTGTTCAGTACACACTAAGGGGTATATTATAGACGTGATAAAAGATTTTCAGTGGCAGCCATCTTTCTTTTCCCAGATAGGCACCAATTTGAGGGGCAGGGCTCAGCCCTCCCCCTCTTATATGTTATCCTATTAGATTGATAGAGGGTTAGCTCCCTCTGCTGGTGAGAGATAGGATAAGTTTATAGGAGGATCTCCTGAAGTGTATAATGCTTTTTTCCTATTTATATTTTCAAAGGACTTCTATACAAAAGATCCTGAAGAAAATACTGGGAAGCACGTGGACAACCCTATAATCGTGGCTGAATTACAGTTGGGTCTGTGGGGGTTTCTATGTTTTTTTTGGCAATTATTTAATTATTTATTTTTACCCTCTCCCCTTCTTGCATTAAGAAGGGGAAAAGTTGGTCCAGCCGGTTCCTTACCTTCGCTTCCGTCATTTATTACAGTCTTTCTCTAACGTCCTTGAGGATGCTGGGACTCCGTAAGGGCCATGGGGAATAGACGGGCTCCGCAGGAGATAGGGCACTTTAAGAAAGCTTTGGACTCTGGGTGTGCACTGGCTCCTCCCTCTATGCCCCTCCTCCAGACCTCAGTTTTACACTGTGCCCAGAGCAGGATGGGTGCACTGCAGAGAGCTCTCCAGAGTTCTCTGCCTAGAAGCATTTTTGTTTGGATTTTTTCTTTCTACCTTTTACTACTTTTTCACAGGGAGCACTGCTGGCAACAGGCTCCCTGCATCGAGGGACTGAGGAGAGAGGAGCAGACCTTCTTGTCAAAGATAGGCTCTGCTTCCTCGGCTACTGGACACCATTAGCTCCAGAGGGGGTGAACGCAGGTTTTTACTGGGCGTCCACCCCCCGAGCCGCGCTGCCGTTCTCCTCACAGAGCTAGACATACAGAAGACAGAAGTCGTCAGGCAGCAGAAGCCTTCAGCTTCACTGAGGTAACGCACAGCACTGCAGCTGTGCGTCATTGCTCCCATACACCTCACATACTCCGGTCACTGTAAGGGTGCAGGGCGCAGGGGGGGGGGGTGCCCTGGGTGGCAATATAAACCTCTGCATGGCAAAAAGACTATATACATGTACAGGTGGGCTCTGTACATGTATATAAAAGAGCCCCACCATATTTTACTAAGTTTGAGCGGGACAGAAGCCCGCCGCCGAGGGGGCGGGGCTTCTCCCTCAGCACTCACCAGCGCTATTTACTCTCCACAGCACTGCTGAGAGGAAGCTCCCTGGACTCTCCCCTGCTTACACACAGTGAAAGGGTGCTTAAAAGAGGGGGGGGGGCACATCATTGGCGGTTTACATATTATACAGCGCTGCTGGGGAAAAACAATTTGTGTTGGTCTCCAGGGTTATTGCGCTGGGGTGTGTGCTGGCATACTCTCTCTCTGTCTCTCCAAAGGACCTTGACAGGGATACTGTCTTTCGGAAAGGGGTTCCCTGTGTGTGTGTGTGTGTGTGAAGTGTGTCGACATGTTTGACGAGGAAGGCTCGCTTAATGTGGAGGGGGAGTGCTTGAATGTCAGGTCGCCGTCGGCAACGCCGACACCGGAATGGGTGGATATGCTGAATGTCTTGAATGCAAATGTCAATCTATTGCATAAAAGATTAGACAAAGCAGAAGCTAGGGATCAGTCAGGTAGCCAGTCCATGCCTGTCCCTGGGGCGCCAGGTCCTTCGGGGTCTCAGAAGCGCACCATATCCCAGATCGATGACACAGATACCGACACAGATACTGACTCTAGTGTCGACTATGAAGATGCAAATTAACAGCCAAAGGTGGCTAAGGGTATACGGTACATGATTATTGCCATTAAAGAGGTTTTGCATATTACTGAGGAACCCCCTGTCCCTGACATGAGGGTACACATGTATAAAGGGAAAAAGCCTGAAGTCACTTTTCCATCCTCATTTGAATTAAGTGACTTGTGCGAAAAGGCTTGGGAATCTCCGGATAGGAGACCACAAGTTCTCAAAAGGATTCTTATGGCGTATCCTTTTCCACAAACTGATAGGATACGCTGGGAATCTACGCCAAAAGTTGACAAGGTGCTGACATGTTTGTCCAAAAAGGTGGCACTGCCTTCTCAGGATACGGCTTCCCTCAAGGAACCTGCTGATCGCAGGCAGGAAATTACCTTAAAGCACATTTACAATCATTCCGGTACTATTGCTCGACCGGCTATGGCGTCGGCCTGGCTTTGTAGGTCGGTTGTAGCATGGGCAGATTCCTTATCTACGGAAATTGACACCTTAGATAGGGACGCCATTCAAATGACCATAGAGCATATCAGAGATGCTGCCTTGTATATGAGGGATGCTCAGAGAGACATTTGTTTATTAAGCTCCAGAATAAATGCTATGTCTATTTCTGCTAGGCGGCTCTTGTGGACCCGACAGTGGACGGGAGATGCCGATTCAAAGCGGCATGTGGAGTCCTTGCCTTACAAAGGGGTGGAGTTGTTTTGAGACGGCCTCTCGGATCTTGTCTCTACGGCTACGGCTGGTAAGTCAAATTTCTTACCTTATGTCCCCCGCACCATACAAAAAAGGCACCTCATTATCAAATGCAGTCCTTTTGTTCCAATAAAAACAAGAAGGTACGTGGATCATACTTTGTTGCCAGAGTGAAAGGCAGGGGAAAAAAGCTGCACACAGCTAGTTCCCAAGAGCAGAAGTCCTCCCCTGCGTCTGCAAAGTACACCGCATGATGCTGGGGCTTTCTGGGGGGAGGCAGATCTGGGGGGGGGGGCTCATCTTCGATTTTTCAGCCACGTCTGGGTTCACTCGCAGGTGGATCCCTGGGCATTAGAGATTGTTTCCCAGGGATACAGGCTGGAATTCGAAGACTTGCCTCCTCGACGATTTTTCAAATCGGCTCTGCCGTCTTCCCTGTCAGAGAGGGAGCTAGTGTTGGCAGCAATCCAAAAATGGTATATTCAACAGGTGATTGTCACAGTTCCTCATCTCCAGCAAGGAGAGGGATATTACTCAACCCTGTTTGTGGTCCCGAAACCGGACGGTTCGGTCAGACCCATTTTAAACCTGAAATCTCTGAACCTGTACTTGAAGAGGTTCAAGTTCAAAATGGAATGGTGTCCCTGGACATAAAGGATGCTTACCTTCATGTTCCGATATTCCCCCCGCATCAGGCGTTCCTGAGATTTGCAGTGCAGGACTGTCACTACCAATTTCAGATGTTGCCGTTTGGGCTTTCCACGGCCCGAAAATTTTCACCAAGGTAATGACGGAAATGATGGTGCTCCTGCGCAGGCAGGGGGTCACAATTATCCCATACTTGGACGATCTCCTCATAAAGGCAAGATCTCGGGAGAGGTTGCTGGACAGCATGTCTCTGTCCATGAAGACGTTGCAGTTACACGGCTGGATTCTCAATATACCGAAGTCCCAGCTAGTCCCTACAACGCGTCTGACCTTTTTGGGGCTGATTCTAGACACAGACCAGAAAAAGGTTTTTCTTCCGATCGAAAAGGTTCAGGAACTCATAGCCATGGTCAGGAACCTATTAAAACCAAAAAAGGTTTCAGTGCATCATTGCACGCGGGCCCTGGGGAAGATGGTGGCTACCTACGAGGCCATCCCTTTCGGCAGGTTCCATGCGAGGACTTTTCAATGGGACCTCTTGGACAAGTGGTCCGGGTCCCATTTACAAATGCATCAAAGGATCACATTGTCTCCCAGGACCAGAGTATCTCTCCTGTGGTGGCTGAACAGTGCTCACCTACTAGAAGGTCGCAGGTTCGGCATTCAGGACTGGGTCCTGGTGACCACGGACGCAAGCCTCCGAGGCTGGGGAGCAGTGACACTGGGAAGAAATTTCCAAGGTCTCTGGTCAAGCCTATAGTCTTGTCTACACATCAACGTCCTGGTGTTGAGGGCCATATACAACGCCCTGCGTCAAGCGGAGGAATTGCTTCAGAGAAAGCCGGTTCTGATTCAGTCAGACAATGTCATGGCAGTGGCTCATATAAACCGCCAAGGCGGAACAAGGAGCAGAATGGCCATGGCAGAAGCGACCAGGATTCTACGCTGGGCGGAAGGCCATGTAAGTGCGCTGTCAGCGGTGTTCATCCCGGGGGTGGACAACTGGGAGGTGGACTTCCTCAGCAGGCACAACCTGCATCCGGGAGAGTGGGGTCTTCATCAAGAAGTCTTCGCACAGATCACGGATCGTTGGGGACTGCCTCAAATCGACATGATGTCATCCCGTCTCAACAAAAAGCTAAAGCGGCGGTAGACGCTCTGGGGACACCTTGGGTGTTCAGATCGGTCTATGTGTTTCCTCCTCTTCCTCTCATACCCAAGATGTTGAGAATAATACGAAGAAGCAGGGTCAGAACAATACTCATTGTTCCGGATTGGCCACGGAGGACTTGGTATCCGGAGCTACAAGAGTTGCTCGCAGGGGATCCGTGGCCTCTTCCTCTAAGGCAGGACCTGCTGCGGTAGGGGCCCTGTCTGTTCCAAGACCTACCACGGCTGCGTTTGACGGCATGGCGGTTGAATGCCGGATCCTAGCGGAAAAAGGGATTCCGGAGGAGGTCATTCCTACCCTGATCAAGGCTAGGAAAGACGTGACGTTAAAACTTTATCACCGTATATGGCGGAAATATGTTTCTTGGTGTGAGGCCAGAGCTGCTCCTATGGAGGAGTTCCATTTGGGCCGTCAACTCCACTTCCTTCAAACAGGAGTGACTTTGGGCCTAAAATTAGGGTCCATAAAGGTCCAGATTTCGGCCTTATCCATTTTCTTTCAAAGAGAATTGGCCTCTATTCCTGAAGTACAGACCTTTGTGAAGGGATTGCTGCATATTCAGCCTCCTTTTGTGCCTCCGGTGGCGCCTTGGGATCTTAACGTGGTGTTACGTTTCTTCAAGTCACCTTGGTTTGAACCACTGAAAACTGTGGAGTTGAAATACCTCACGTGGAAAGTGGTCATGTTGTTGGTGTTAGCTTCGGCAAGACGTGTTTCCGAATTGGCGGCTTTATCACATAAAAGCCCATACTTGGTTTTTCACGTGGATAGGGCAGAGTTGAGGACTCGCCCTCACTTTCTGCCAAAAGTGGTCTCATCTTTTCATGTGAACCAACCTATTGTCGTGCCTGTGGCTACACGGGACTTGGAGGATTCCGTGTCCCCGGATGTAGTAAGGGCTTTGAAGATTTATGTGACCAGAACAGCTAGAATCAGGAAGACTGAAGCTTTGTTCGTTCTGTATGCGGCCAACAAGGTTGGCGCTCCTGCTTCAAAGCAGACTATTGCTCGCTGGATCTGTAACACGATTCAGCAGGCGCATTCTACGACAGGATTGCCGTTACTGAAATCGGTTAAGGCCCACTCCACTAGGAAGGTGGGCTCTTCTTGGGCGGCTGCCCGAGGGGTCTCGGCATTACAGTTGTGCCGAGCAGCTACTTGGTCGGGAACAAACACCTTTGCAAAGTTCTATAAGTTTGATACCCTGGCTGAGGAGGACCTCCTGTTTGCTCAATCGGTGCTGCAGAGTCATCCGCACTCTCCCGCCCGTTTGGGAGCTTTGGTATAATCCCCATGGTCCTTACGGAGTCCCAGCATCCTCAAGGATGTTAGAGAAAATAAGATTTTACTTTCCGGTAAATCTATTTCTCGTAGTCCGTAGAGGATGCTGGGTGCCCGACCCAAGTGCGGACTTCTTCTGCAAGACTTGTATATAGTTATTGCTTACATAAGGGTTATGTTATAGGTTTCAGGGTTACCGTGGCTATGTTGTTGTTCATACTGTTAACTGGGTAGGTTTATCTCAAGTTATACGGTGTGATTGGTGTGGCTGGTATGAATCTCGCCCTTAGATTTACAAAAATCCTTCCTCATACTGTCCATCTCCTCTGGGCACAGTTTCCCTGAGGTCTGGAGGAGGGGCATAGAGGGAGGAGCCAGTGCACATCCAGATTCCAAAGCTTTCTTAAAGTGCCCTATCTCCTGCGGAGCCTGTCTATTCCCCATGGTCCTTACGGAGTCCCAGCATCCTCTACGGACTACGAGAAATAGATTTACCGGTAAGTAAAATATTATTTTCTCTTCCTAGTTTAAAGGGTGAAAGCGCTGCGTAATACCCCGACAAGGGGTTCAAACAACATGTCTAAACCAACCAAGACCTCTAAGACCTATTATGTTTGTACGAAGTGTTACAAGAAGAGCACGCAGGTTGGCAGCTCTGGGGTGTGCGACTCCTGCTTGGACAAGGTCGCTCCACCCGGGAGCAGTGCTCCGTCTAGGTCATGGGAGGATACCCTTGCAGACAGAATCTCCAAGTAAATGGCGGAGTCACGTAAGCAGCAATCAGAATGGGCTGCGGGATTCTCCAAGACGATGGAAGAATTTCTCATCAAGTTAACGCCGCCCGCACATGCAGAAACGAATGTGCGCAAGGCAGTTAAAAGACCTCTTCCTATTGTACCAGTATCAGAGGAGGAGGAGGGTCTTATTATGGATACGGAGGAAGGTGAGTTGATTGAATTTACTCTAGATGCCGATTCTAAGGAAGAGGACACGGCAATCTCGGGTCTTGATTCATTAATTGACGCGGTGAAAGAGATCCTAAACTTTAAGGGAGAAGAGGTTACGGATACCTGATGAATTCGAATTATTCGAATCCCAAAAACCACGTTCAGCAGTTTTTCCCATTCCTAAATCTCTCCAAGCTCAAATGGAGAAGGCTTAGAAACAACCTGATAAACGTTTTCAATTTCCGAAACGGTTTCAAGTTACTTACCCTTTTCCTAAAGGTGTAATGGATAAATGGGAGACTACGCCGGTAGTGGATGCCTCCCTAGGAAGGTTGTCAAAAAAGACAATCTTACCGATACCTAATGTAACGACTTTAAAGGATGCTTCAGACCAAAAGGTTGACACGGCTTTAAAGTCGATTTTTGTAGCAGCAGGTGCGGCACAGTGTCCTACGCTCATCTGTGCTTGGGTCAACACGGCCATGGGTGCACGGGCTAGCCCGTATTGTACAGGCCATTGAGGAAGAAAATAGCTTGAAAGAGATTACTCAATTGGCTGAACACATTCGAGAATCTGCTTCATACTTGTGTCAGGCTTCAAAGGATGCTAGCAGGATTGCATCGCGCATCTCGGCATCGGCCATATCGGCTATACGGATTTTATGGCTCAGAGAGTGGCAAGGAGACTCTGACACCAAGAAGGCGGTGGAATACATTCTCTTTGGGGGTGAAATGCTTTTCGGTCTAGAGTTGGACAAATGGATTGCACAGGGTACGGCAGGGAAGTCCATTTTCCTACCTACTCCTTATACGAAAACTACTCCACAGGTTAAGAGAGGTTATTCGGGTCCAATGTTTAATTAGTTTACATCTCAATCCTTTCGAGGCCGAGGAAGAGGTTTTGGTACGCCGGCACGTGGGGGCAGAGGTAGAGGCTGCTCACAGGCAACAGCCAGAAAGCAGGAGAAACCTGCTAACAAGACCGTGGCATGACAGTCTCCCAGCTCACCTGGGGTCTCCCCCGGTGGGCGCACGTCTGGAAGGTTTTCAGGACATATGGTCCAAAACCTCCACGGAACTTTGGATAAACAACATAATCTCACAGGGGTACAAGATGGATTTTCAAGAGAGACCTCACAGTCAGTTTTTTACAACGGGTTTGTCTCGGTGCCCTCAGAAGGCAAAAGCATTACTGAAGGGAATTCAAAAATTGCTACGGTCAGAGGTCATTATTCCAGTTCCCGCCTCTCAGAGAGGAACGGGGTTCTATTCCAGCCTTTTTGTCGTGCCAAAGCTAGACGGGACGGTCAGGCCGATTACTCAATTTAAAAGTTATAAACCAGTTTCCAAAGGTTTACAAATTCAAAATGGAATCAATTCAGTTGGTTATTGCAGGTTTGGAACAAGGAGAGTTCATGGTGTCCATGAACATAAAGGATGCATACCTGCATATCCCTACTTGGTCTCCCCACCAAGCTTACCTATGGTTTGCACTGGTGAGGGATCATTACCAATTCAGAGCTCTACCATTCAGCCTATCATCAGCCCCAAGGATCTTCACGAAGATCATGGCGGTCATGGTTGCAGGATTGAGGCTATTAGGAGTCACGATAATACCTTCTCTAGACGATCTTCTGATCAAGGCCTCCTCTCAGGAGAAGCTGATAGAGGATGCTCAGACATCTCACCGATTTCTCATTCAACACGGGTGGATAGTGAACTTCCAGAAATCCAACCTCATTCCAAATCAACTGATTCAGTTCCTAGGTCTCATCTTGGACATGGTGATATTGAGAGTTTTCCTGCCAGAGTCCAAAATCCACGACATACAGAAGTTAGTGACTCAGGTACTAAGGGCACCGATGGTTTCTCTACACCTCTGTGTGCAGCTTCTCGGAAAGATGGTGGCGTTATTCAAAGCTCTCCAGTACGGCAGACTTCATTCACGACCATTCCAGATGAACCTCCTTGCTCAGGGAGCAGGTTCACACTGGCTTCTTCATCAGAGAATCCGACTTCAATTGCAAGTACGAGTCTTCTCTTCATATGGTGGTCGTTACACAAGAACCTTGCAGCAGGGAACAGATTCGGCATTTGGGATTGGAGGATCCGGACGCCAGTCTCAGAGGTTGGGGAGCTGTCCTAGAGGACCATCAGTTTCAGGGAAGGTGGACATTACAGGAGAGCAGATTGCCCATAAACATTCTCGAACTAAGCGCAGTTTACAATGCGCTTCTCTTAGCCGAAGACCTAGTCATGGGTCATCACGTATGGATACAGTCGGACAATGTCACTACAACGGCTTACATAAACCGTCAAGGGGGAACAAAGAGCAGGATGGCGTTAAAAAAAGCCACAAAGATCTTGTAGGTGGAAAGGCGAAACATCCTCTCGGCAGTGTTCATTCCAGGTGTGGAGAACTGGGAGGCAGATTATCTCAGTCGCCAGGACATGCATCCAGGAGAGTGGTGCCTGCATCCATGGATTTTCAACAGGGTGGTGAGGAGATGGGGTCTACCTCAGGTAGACCTAGTGGCGTCGCGGCAAAACCACCAGCTGCCCAGATATGTGTCCAGGACAAGGGATCCAGCAGCAGAAGGAGTGGACACATTAACACTTCCTTGGTGTTACAACAAGGTCTACTTCTTTCCACTTTTTCCACTCATACCCAGGGTTCTGAAGAGGTTGAAACGAGAACGAGTGTGGGTGATTCTAATCGCACCAGATTGGCCACTCAGGAGTTGGTACTCGGATCTACAAAGGTTGTTAGCGGACGACCCTTGGCGGTTACTTCAGAGGGAGGACCTGCTATCTCAAGGGCCGTTTCTCCACCTGGACCTGACCAGGCTGCGTTTAACGGCATGGCTATTGAAACCCGGATCTTAAGGAACAGAGGTATACCTAGGATGGCCATTCCTACGATGATTGCTGCTAGGAAGCCGGTCACAGCCATGCACTACTACAGGATTTGGAAGAAGTACATCGCCTGGTGTCAGGAACGTGGTGTCCTTCCACTTATCCAGACTTTTACTTTTCCTTCAGGCCGGCCTAAACTTAGGTCTGCGGCTGGGATCTCTGAAGGTTCAAGTGTCGGCTCTTTCCATCCTTTTTCAACAGCGGTTGGCATCCTTGCCAGAGGTTCAAACCTTCTTACAGGGGGTTCTGAGCATACAGCCCCCTTTTTCGTCCTCCCACTGCACCATGGGATTTAAATTTGGTGTTGAATTTTTTTAAATCGACACTCCTTGAGCCGTTACCGAGAACAGACCTGAAATTATCTCTCTTGGAAGGTAACGTTGTTGCTGGCCTTGGCTTCGGCTAGGCGGGTTTCTGAGTTAGGAGCCTTATAGTGTAAGAGTCCTTTTTTGATTTTTCATGAGGATCAGACGGAACTCCGTACAAGAGCGGATTTCCTTCTTAAGGTTGTTTCGGGGTTTCATGTAAACCAGCCAATTGTGGTCCCATCTTTCCAGTGTCTCGCAGATGGGGATGTGTCCCTGGATGTTGTCCGTGCTTTGCGGGTGTACGTACATGTTACATCGTCCTTCAGAAAGTCGGACCATTTGTTTGTCCTTTATGATGGGCCAAAGAAGGGTTGGCCGGCTTCAAAGCAGTCTCTGTCTCGATGGATTAGACTTGCCATTTGGCAAGCTTATATTGCCTGTGGTAAACAGGTTTCGGTACAGACGGGTGCTCATACCACCCGATCGGTGGGTGCCTCCTGGGCGGCTGCCAGAGGTGTTTCCACTACTCAACTTTGCAGAGCGGCAACGTGGTCCTCATCCCACACGTTCGCAAAATTTTACAAGTTTGATACCTTTGCGCCCGAAGATTCTAAGTTCGGACGTTTGGTTTTGCAAACCACAGACAGCACTCCCTCCCTGGGGGATAACTTTGGGATGTCCCCTAATGTCTAAAGGAACATTCCAGTGTCCCCTAGTGGATGAAAGAGAAAAGAGGATTTTGGTACTTACCGATAAATCCATTTCTCTGAATCCTCTAGGGGACACTGGACGCCCGCCTCGGTGCTGTCGATCCTGCTGTGTTCATAGTTCTTGTTCATACAGTTCGTACAAACAGCATTAGTTTTTTCGGTTGAAGAAGTTTCTTGGATGCTGTTTGATATGTTTTACGGTTCGGTTCCTCGCCAGGTGCTCTCGTGTCATGTCCTATTCTCTCAGTCAAATTTTCAAAACTGAGGCATGAGGGGCGCGAAGGGGGAGGAGCCGGTTGTGCAGACAATGCTAATTTTTTTTTTAGATTGTGCCACACCTCCGGTTGCAAGCTTCACACCCCTAATGTCTAAAGGAACGTTCCAGTGTCCCCTATAGGATTCCTAGAAATGGATTTATCGGTAAGTAGCAAAATCTTCTTTTTTTAATAAAAGCTTGTGTTTTATATATGAGAAGTGACCGGCGCCCATTCAGCTGCAGATTTCTGCTCTTTGTGTATACACTGTGATAGTAGGTAGCGTCTCCTTAAATTCACATTGACTAACATAACACTAAGAGAATGTCAGGATAATCTGTGAGGATGTTCTTTTTCTATAGTGTGTATCACTGTGTGTGTCAGGTGCCTATAAGGTGTCAGAATGTCACTGTCTATCTCTCCATGCAGGAGGGGGAGTATATACAGGAACACAGGGGTCTGTACAAGGACGTGATGATGGAGAATCACCGGCCCCTCACATCTCTGGGTAAGAGGAGACTGTCATGTATTGTACAGAAGAGAGCATGTATGGGGGCCCCCTATATACACACATCATCTGATAATCACAAATATACACTGTACTTAGTCACTGTGTGTCTCCTACAGATGGACCCAGTAACAGAGCTACCCCAGAGAGATGTCCCCATCCTCTGTATTTCCAGGATTTTACAGAGGAGAATCACAGGATCCCACAGGAGGATCAGGTGGGATTTAGGGTCTCACCAATATACCAAAGTGACTATCTGTGACCGGACACCTGCGACAGCACTCACCGCCTCGCGTCCCGCCGTCACAGAATGGAGTCCAGGTCACAAGGGATCTGACCAATTAGGGGATTCCCGCCTACCGTCAGTAACCGACTGTTACTGACTCCACCCACTGCGCAGTGGGCGGGTACTATGCTGCCACCACCAGACTCCTTCCTGTGGCATCTGGAAACACGGTTCTGCTGTGTATGCGTCGACACGCTGTCTTACCACACCTGTGTGGCGTTGACTGATCGCCACTAATCGCTTGCCCAAGCACGGAATGGTAGCTGGCGGAAGGCGGAGCTAGGGGATGCTGCGTGTACCCAAAACAGCCGAATAACGGGGCTATGTTTGGCATAACCCAGCAGGTCAGAAGATGAAGCAGTCGTCTTTAGGCATAAGATGTTTATTCACTTAAATAGTTCTAAAAAGAACTCTTCCCTAATTCTAGGGGCAACAGCAATACAGCAAATGTTCACAGCAGACAGAAGATAGTGTATATCCCCTGAGGCTCGCAGGACCCTTTTTATACAGAAAAACGACACTGATTCTCATGGGGTAGTCTTTTCCATCCAATCAGGATATCTTACAAAATATAAATAAATAAATTACATTTTAAAAGGATATAACTGCATAAAGCAATTTCCTCCTTCCTGTCACACAGACAAAGTTTGATGTCGTATAAAACTGCTTCCTTTACCACCTGGTAATTTACAATTCTCCTTTGATCACACAAATTCTATAGTTTATACAGTAGTGTCTGTATTTGTAACAAATGGTACAGGAAAACAACTTATAGAAAGTATAGAAATTGTTTCCCCCTGCCATTCACGTATCTGGGGTGAATATTCAGGAAATCATTGAAAACAAACTGATTTCCCCAATAGCATAGACACACCAAAAGACCACCTAGGGGTCATTTCACAGGAAGTGCTGTAACCAAAGCATTGGTCATTTCACTCTTACACCTTCTCACAGGAACTGCAGAACCCAAGCACATTACCTGCGGTGCCCTGACCAACACATCAAAAGGTCTGATCACACTAGGAGGTTACTCTCAGCATATGACTTCCTATGTGAGAGTGTACCATGACTTATCCTATAGTTACTAAGAGCATCTTGGATACAAATACATTATAAAACATACAGTGTATAACTCTCCAAGTGCGCACAGCGCAGTGATATAACATAGACACATTTTTAAACACTCCGCTCCCGGCGCCGTTAGTACATTTGAATGGCCCATTGTCTCTGTAAAATGGCGCCGGACACAGAGGAATAACCCCTTCAGTGCCGCTGACGCCATTGTCCCTGTGGCTGACTGGATCTCCAGCCACACAATCACTATATGAGCTGTAGAGAAGCTGTGTGTCTTATACAGTGATATTCTGTTGTTCAGTCTTATAGTAATCAGACATTACTAAAGTGTTATTTTGTTGTTATTCAGGGTGAGCACCTTTCGGATATGAAGGCCGAAGATGTAGAGGGAGAAGAAGAGACGTATGTGACTGATATGAAGGCAGAAGATATAGAGGGAGAAGAAGAGACGTATGTGACTGATATGAAGGCAGAAGATATAGAGGGAGAAGAGACGTATGTGATTGATATGGAGGCAGAAGATATAGAGGGAGAAGAAGAGACATATGTGACTGATATGAAGGCAGAAGAAGAGACGTATGTGACTGTTTTGAAGGCAGAAGATATAGAGGGAGAAGAAGAGACGTATGTGACTGATATGAAGGCAGAAGATACAGATGGAGAAGGAGAGACGTATGTGAGGAGAGATCAGAAGTGTAAAGAGGAGGAAATCCCTACAGGTATTAGCACAGGTAATAATCCTTATTACAGAAAAGAGTCACATATTCTCCTTGCTGCATCACTACAGAAGTCTCTTCCCCTACACCCTCCTCTGTCAGTACAGACTAATGAGGAAAATGTATCTGCTCAATGTGGGAGTCGGGTAACATCAGCCCCTATTGTACTCCTGCTCTCTCCCTCACATCATGTCATTGTCTTACCTGCCCAGAGATCTGGCCAGTCTCCTCCCCACACTCTCTGGTGTATCTCATACATCAGGAGCCATCAGCCCCTATTATACTCCTGCTCTCCTCCTCACATCATGTCACTGTGTGTTACCAGCCCAGAGACCTGACCAGTTTCCTCCCCACACTCTCTGGTGTATCTCATACATCAGGAGCCATCAGCCCCTATTAAACTCCTGCTTTCCCCCTCACATCACGTCACTGTGTGTTATCAGCCCAGAAAGCTGACCAGTCTCCTCGCCACACTCTCTGGTGTATCTCATACATTAGGAGCCATCAGCCCCTATTATACTCCTGCTCTCCCCCTCACATCATGTCACTGTGTGTTATCAGCCCAGAAAGCTGACCAGTCTCCTCCCCACACTCTGGTGTATCTCATACATCAGGAGACATCAGCCTCTATTATACTCCTGCTCTCCCCCTCACATCATGTCACTGTGTGTGTAACCAGCCCAGAGACCTGACCAGTCTCCTCCACACACTCTCTGGTGTATCTCATACAACAGTAATTAGGTTGTCACTATAATGATTGACTTATTAGCTTAATTTACTAGCATACGTCTGGTGAGACTATTCTACCTGGGGATGACCAGATGACCATATAGAGGCTGCTGTTTCAACATACATATCCACCTGGAGCACTTTATGTAGTGTGGAAGCAGATGTTGGTAGCTCAACCCACAAGTGTCCTGTATGTATGTGTGGGGGTAGTCTGGATAGAAATTGAGGCTTCCTGTTCTGTAATGCTGGCCTGTGTACATTACATAGCAAAGTCTGCATTATGTGGAGGAGAGATAAGCATTGGTGATGTGCCATCTGCATGTCCCTGTGGTTGGGGCTATGACATCTGTGATTGTGGGAGCAGAAGACAATATTTTATCTGTTCTCCAAGAGTCTTACTTGATGTTAGTACATTTATAATTGTAATAATGTGGTCATAGTTTATAAGTTGAAATGTAACAACTAAACATTATTCATAATAGTGACACAGTGGTGTAGTGGTGAGCAGTGTTGTCTCGCAGCATTAGTGATGAGTTCAGTTCCCAACCAAGGTTCTATCTGTGTGGAGTTTGTATGTGTTTCCTACACTTCTGTAAAAATCTTACTGGTAGTTTATTTGGCTTCTGACATATATGAACCCTAGTGTGTCATGTGGAATATAGATTGTTAGCTCCACTGGGGCAGGGAATAATGTGATTTTCTAGTTATTCTCTGTAGAGTGGAGTAATATGTGTGCACTGTATATATTACTGTGCATAGTAATAGTTATATTATTTCCAGCAGATGGAGGCACAAGCAGGAATTCCTTGGAGGGAGATCTCATCTTGTCTGCAGATAGTAAAATAGAAGATAACACCACACAGAATTCTCCAGGAGACATCCCCATTTCTCTAACTATACATCCAGTACCTGATACTTCATCTGATCCCTCTAATTGCGATGACTGTTCATCTAATACCTCAGATTTTGTTACACATCGTGCAGCTCATACATGTGATAAAATATTTCCATGCTCTGAGTGTGGGAAAAGTTTTGCACGCAAATCACAACTTGTTATACATCAGAGAAGTCATACAGGTGAGAGACCATTTCCATGTTCTGAGTGTGGGAAATGTTTTACATTCAAATCACATCTTGTTGCACATCAGAGAAGTCACACAGGTGAGAGACCATTTCCATGTTCTGAGTGTGGGAAAAGTTTTGCATGCAAATCACAGCTTGTTATACATCAGAGAAGTCACACGGGTGAGAAACCATTTCCATGCTCTGTGTGTGGGAAATGTTTTCTGTGTAAATCAGAACTTGTTAGACATCAGAGAAGTCACACAGGTGAGAAACCATTTCAATGCTCTGAGTGTGAGAAATGTTTTCCACTCAAATCACAGCTTGCCAGACATCAGAGAAGTCACACAGGGGAGAATACATTTCCATGCTCTGAGTGTGGGAAATGTTTTCTGTGTAAATCAGAACTTGTTATACATCAGAGAAGTCACACAGGTGAGAAACCATTTCCATGCTCTGAGTGTGGGAAAAGTTTTGCACTCAAATCACAGCTTGTTATACGTCAGAGAAGTCACACGGGTGAGAAACCATTTCCATGCTCTGAGTGTGGGAAAAGTTTTGCACTCAAATTATGTCTTGTTAGACATCAAAGAAGTCACACAGGTGAGAAACCATTTCCATGTGCTGAGTGTGGGAAAAGTTTTGCACGCAAATCGCAGCTTGTTATACATCAGAAAAGTCACACAGGTGAGAAACCATTTCCATGCTCTGAGTGTGGGAAAAGTTTTGCAGGCAAATCACAGCTTGTTAGACATCAGAGAAATCACACAGATGAGAATTTATTTCCATGTTCTGAGTGTGGAAAAAGTTTTGCACTCAAATCACGTCTTGTTAGACATCAAAGAAGTCACACAGGAGAGAAACCATTTCCATGCTCTGAGTGTGAGAAATGTTTTTCACTCAAATCACAGCTTGCTAGACATCAGAGAAGGCACACAGGTGAGAAACCATTTCCATGCTCTGAGTGTGGGAAATATTTTCTGTGTAAATCAGAACTTGTTAGACATCAGAGAAGTCACACAGGTGAGAAACCATTTACATGCACTGAGTGTGAGAAAAGTTTTCCACTCAAATCACAGCTTGCTAGGCATCAGAGAATTCACACAGGTGAGAATACATTTCCATGCTCTGAGTGTGGCAAATTTTTTCTGTGGAAATCAGAACTTGTTATACATCAGAGAAGTCACACAGGTGAGAAACCATTTTCATGCTCTGTGTGTGAGAAATCTTTTCCACTCAAATCACAGCTTGCTAGACATCAGAGAAGTCACACAGGTGAGAAACCATTTCCATGCTCTGAGTGTGGGAAATGTTTTCTGTGTAAATCAGAACTTGTTAGACATCAGAGAAGTCACACACGTGAGAAACCATTTCCATGCACTGAGTGTGAGAAAAGTTTTCCACTCAAATCACAGCTTGCTAGACATCAGAGAATTCACACAGGTGAGAATACATTTCCATGCTCTGAGTGTGGCAAATGTTTTCTGTGGAAATCAGAACTTGTTATACATCTGAGAAGTCACACAGGTGAGAAACCATTTCCATGCTCTGAGTGTGGGAAAAGTTTTGCACTCAAATCACGTCTTATTACACATCAGAAAAGTCACACAGGGGAGAAACCATTTCCATGCACTGAGTGTAAGAAATGTTTTCCACTCAAATCACAGCTTGCTAGACATCAGAGAAGTCACACAGGTGAGAAACCATTTCCATGCTTTGAGTGTGGGAAAAGTTTTGCACTCAAATCACGTCTTATTACACATCAGAAAAGTCACACAGGGGAGAAACCATTTCCATGCACTGAGTGTAAGAAATGTTTTCCACTCAAATCACAGCTTGGTAGACATCAGAGAAGTCACACAGGTGAGAAACCATTTCCATGCTCTGAGTATGGGGAAAGTTTTGCAGGCAAATCGTAGCTAGTTAAACATCAGAAATCACACAGGAGTAAAGCATTACTATGATCTGATACACAACAGGGTTGTAGCAGCACTCTTTATTGCATTGGACAGGTCCGGACTGCCCATCTGTCACCTCTGGCATATTCTAGAAGTGCGAATGGACTGGTGGGTTCATCTGGTTCCGCAGAGAGATGGGAAGCCCATGTGCAGCGCAGCCTCTGGCTCTCTGGTTTAGTCGCCCCTACTTTCCAAAGTGTCTGTCTCCATGGAAAGGGGGGCGTGCAATAAGTCCACGTCCCCTTACTCACAGCATGTCCTCGTGTGTCATGTCCTTGCATCCCCTCCCCCCCAGTGACGTGCGCTCACAAGTTTACAAATGCCCAATCCAAATAGGAGCCCCAGTTTGTCCCTGCCAGTAGATATCGGCACCACTCTCCATATCAGTAACAGACCATCGTGTTATATAAGCGTCTATGGGCCTAATTCAAGGTCGATCGCAAAAGCTAAATCTTCTTCTAATTGAAAAATCCATGTGCACTGCAGGTGGGGCAGATGTAACATGTGCAAAGAGAGTTAGATTTGGGTGAGGTGTGTTCAAATGGAAATCTAAATTGCAGTGTAAAAATAAAGCAGCCAGTATTTACCCTGCACAAAAACAAAATAACACACCCAAATCTAACTCTATCTGCACATGTTACATTTGCCCCACCTGCAGTGCACATGGTATTGCCAATTAGAGAAAGATTTTGAAAACGCCCATTGCAGAAATTGCTAATGTATCGCAATAAGCGGGTTGATCACAAAACCATACACAGTTATCGGAATATCGTAGATTTTTCCTATCTGCGCCAGGCAAGGTCGTCCACAATTCGTACGACACAAACGCTAGAAGTGGTCATCGCTGACGTCAGAGGGTCTCCTTAAAAACGCCTGGGCACGCTTGCATTGTGTCAGACACAGAAAACAGCAGGTTTCCGCCCAGAAACGCCAACTTCCTGTCAGTCAGACAGCGGCTGCATTGCGCCCATGATCTGTACATAATATATTTTGCTATTTTTTCTAACGCTTACGCAATGCGAACGCTGCACCTACACAGTCGTTCGATAATCGGCCGGATTGTGAATCACATATTTTACAATCCTTTGAATAAGAGCATAGAGAGATTCTTCAAGAATGTATGAGATCAGTGGGTGCGGTAAAAGGATTGGGTGTAACCAGGTATTATAAAATAACTGCACCATCAAATCTCAAGTTATCTTCCTGTAACCCTGAGAGAAACAAATGCTGTCTCTCAGTCTGTACAAAGGCGTGGTCTTTGGAATAAATAATTCTTTATTTAACTGAATCCAATTCAATCTGTTACTTCATACAACATGGAAATAAACTATTCAACAGACAGAGAGAGCTAGCGTGAGGACATGGAGCTGCAGGTAAACGGGAAACTTTAGGAGGAAGGTTACTAAACACATAGTGTCTGGACTGTAGGTATAAGAAAAATAGTGAATGTGGGAGATTGTACTTTGTACACATTTGTTGCTAGGAATAAATAGTGCCCCAAGATTTCCTGAAATGCTGGAATACCTTTATCTTTCCATGTCTGATAGTGAGCTATTGTGAGAGAGGGTAAGAGGTCAGGGTTGCCTGAAAATGGAACATATCTGGAACAATGCAGATCTGTATGTAAACATGTATTAATAGTCACCCAAGTCTTATAAGTGTCTAAATAAAATATGTGATAGTATACCTCTAGGACGTTATGTACGGGGCAGATGCAGAAGGGCGGCAGGAGAGAATGGTGAAAATAGCTCTTCCTCTAATGGTAAACTAGTGAAACGAGACAATCGTGAACAGTGGGAAATATAAGAAAATGCTTATTTAGAAAACGTCTGAATATCTGGTAGATGAAGGCCTCCTCTAGACTTTGGTTGAATCATCTTTAGTTTGGAAATTCTATTTTTTTTGCCTTTCCATATACATTTTGAAAAGGCTTTCGTCCACCGAAGGTCATCTAAACTTGAAAGCACCAGAAGGAGCATTTGTAAAGTTATAAGCAAGTTTAGGAAATAAAATATTTTTAACCACGGCTCTCCTTCCCATTAATGACAGAGGCAGATCCATCTAATCCTATCAATGCCACGGAGAAGCTGGCAGAATACATTTTATAAATGGAAGGGGAAATAATTCCTAATTTTCTCTTACGTCCTAGAGCAGTGATGGCTAACCTTGACACTCCAGCTGTTGTTGAACTATACATCCCAGCATGCCCTGCATCAGTTTTAGCATGGCCAAATAACAAAACTGTAGCAGGGCTTGCTGTGATATGTAGTTCAACAACAGCTGGAGTGTCAAGGTTAGCCATCACTGTCCTAGAGGATGCTGGGGTCCACATTAGTACCATGGGGTATAGACGGGTCCACTAGGAGCCACTGGCACTTTAAGAGATTAATAGTGTGGGCTGGCTCCTCCCTCTATGCCCCTCCTACCAGACTCCGTTTAGAAAATGTGTCCGGAGGAGCCGGTCACAGCTAGGAGAGCTACATAGGAGTTTTTCTAGTTTTATTTTCTCTTCGAGTTAGGCACACGGAGGCTGCTGGCAACAGCCTCCCTGCTTCGTGGGACTTAGGGGGGAGTAGTGTCCAACCCAGAGAGGTTAATCGCCACTATCTCCGCTGACAGGACAGTGAGCTGCTGAGGGTGATGACCGTTAGCCGCCCGATGCGACCGCTCACTCCCGCAGCATGCCGCCACCCCCTAACAGAGCCAGAAGATTCCGGTGGTGAGTGTGGCATCAACAGGGTGGATGCGCATTACTGACACTGCGCTCCGGAGGCTCAGCGGTACACAGTGAGGCGCCCTGAGCCAGCGCAAATACCCTAAACTGGTCACTCAGGCTTTCAGGGACCTCGGTAATGCTGCTAACACCATACCTCCGGCCAGTATAAGGATTTCACAGTGCAGGAAGACGCGCCGTGTTCGGGGGGGGGGAGGGCAAAGCTTCTCAGAGCAGACCTAGCAGCTCACAAGCCCCATTTTATCCCTGCAGATCCGTAGACTCAGCCGCTGACAGGGAGCACTGTCCCTCTACACGACTCCAACTATCCTGTGCGGTACCAGGGGGTTGTAGAAGGGGGGGAGGCGGTAGTTTACTGTGTAGTCTATTAAGGGTACACAGTCAGCGCCAGGTATTTAATTAATAACTGCCTGATATAGCACTGTTTGTGTGCTGGCTCCAAACTGTGTTCCTTTGAAGGTACTTCGGGGAAACTGTGTCTGACATTTTCCTGTGTGGGTGCATGCAAGTTTCTCCAATAGCCATGTCCAGGGACTCTGTGTCTTATGCTGCAGAGGAAGTATCTTCTCCAGAGGAATCCATTCCATGTACTCAGGAATGTAATATCATGTTTCAGGCTTCTGAATCTGAGCCCCAATGGCTGGCTTCCATTAAGAGAATGATATCTCAGATTTCTACTAGGGTAATCCATACTGAGACTGAAACTCAGGTTTTAAAGAAATCTATGGAAGTTTGTTCAGGTTCTGTCCCTATTACTTCTAAATCCCCAAGCATTTACCCAAAGAAACGTGCACTTGCCCAGATTATGCAAGCTGACACAGATACCAATTCTGACATGGTGATGGGGATGTGCTTAGGGGGGTGGCATCCCTTGCAAAGGGGGTGCAGCTCATGATTGAGGCCATTAGGTATTTGTTACACATTACTGATTTTTTACTGAATTAAATGCATTATTTGAAAAGTCCCTGGAGAAAAAATTCCAGGTCCCGAAAAGGGTTCTGGTTGCTTTTCCCTTCCCTGAGGATAGAAAAAAATGGGAAAACCCACCCATAGTTGACGCATCTGTCTCCAGACTGTCAAAAAAGGTGGTTTTACCTGTCCCTGGATCTATGGCGTTAAAAGAACCGGCTGATAGTAAGATTGACACTACGCTCAAATCCATATACACTGCTTCAGGAGTGGCGTTAAGGCCCACTATTGCCTGTGCATGGATTTCTAAAGCCATAGTAAAGTGGTCAGGCATATTACTAGAGGACTTAGATACGATGGATAGTGACATTGAACTGTTTTTACGTAACATACAGGATTCTGCGGGTTTCATGGTGGAGTCCATGAAGGACCTGGGTACTCTGAATGCAAGGATATCTTCCATGGCTGTCTCAGCACGCAGGGGACTCTGGCTATGCCAATGGTCTGCAGACGCGAAATCCAGAAGTGTTGAGAACCTACCCTAGACAGGTCAGGCTCTATTTGGGAAAGCGCTAGATGCGTGGATTTCCACGGCAACCGCTGGTAAGTCGACCTTTCTTCCCTCAGCTGCTCCTTCTGCGAAGAAACCCTTTTCTTCATCACCATTGCAGTCCTTTCGGACTGCAAAGACAAAGAAGTCCAAGCCCCCTACTACCTTCTTTAGAGGTGGTCGAGCAAAATCCAAAAATCCTGCGCCTGCAGGTTCCCAGGACCAGAAGCCTGCTTCTGGTTCCTCAAAATCCTCAGCATGACGGTGGACCGCACAGCCTGGAGAACGGGCTGGTGGGTGTGAGAATCAGACGTTTCAGCCACGTCTGGGTGTCGTCCGGCCTGGATCCCTGAATACAGGATATGGTGTCCCAGTGGTACAGGCTGTAGTTTCAAAAACTCCCGCCTCACCGAATCTTCAAATCAGGCTTGCCAGCTTTACTGACGGAAAGGACTATCCTACAGGAAGCCATCCAAAAATTGGAAAAGTCAGAGGTCATTGTTCAAGTTCCACCTCATCTGCAACACATGGCTTACTATTCAAACCTTTTCATGGTACCGAAACCGAATGGTACGGTCAGACGGATTTTGAACTTGAAATTGTTAAACCCTTACCTGAAGGAGTTCAAATTCAAAATGGAGTCTCTGAGAGCGGTGATCTGAAGTCTGGAGGAGGGAGAGTTTCTGGTATCCCTGGATATCAAGGATGCGTACCTCCACATTCTGATTTGGCCGCCACACCAGGCTTATCTCAGATTTGCACTGTTAGACAGTCACTATCAGTTCCAGGCACTGCCATTCAGTCTCTCCATGGCACCGAGGGTGTTCACCAAGGTGATAGCAGAGATGATGGTTCTCCTCCGCAGACAGGGACTGAACATAATTCCATATCTGGACGATCTGCTGATAAAGGCTTCATCCAGGGAGACGTTGTTACAGTCCATTGCTCTCACGACTCATCTGCTCAGGGAACATGGTTCCTGAACCTTCCAAAGTCACATTTGGAGCCGACAAGGAGATTGTCTTTCCTGGGGATGATCTTCGACATGGACATGCAGTTGGTGTTTCTGCCAGTGGAGAAAGCGTTGGCGATACAATCAATGGTCTGGGATGTCTTTAAGCCTGCCCGGCTATCGGTTCATCAGTGCATTCGCCTTCTGGGGAAGATTGTTGCCTCCTTCGAGGCTCTACAGTTTGGAAGATTTCATGCTCGGTCTTTCCAATTGGATCTCCTAGACAAGTGGTCGGGATCTCACCTACACATGCACCAGAGGATACATCTGTCGCAGAAAGCAAGGATCTTCCTCTGGTGGCTGCAAATGCTTCACCTTCTGGAGGGCCGCAGGTTCGGGGCCTACATAAACCGACAGGGCGGGATGACGAGCAGAGCTGCGATATCAGAGGTGACAAGAATCCTCTGGGCAGAAAGGCACGCGGTGGCGCTGTCAGCAATTTTTATTCGGGGAGTGTATAACTGGGAAGCTGACTTCCTCAGCAGGCACAATCTCCATCCAGGAGAGTGGGGCCTTCATCCGGAGGTGTTCGCAGAGTTGACAAGTTTTTAGGGTGTACCTCAAATAGACATGATGGCCTCCCGTCTCAACAAGAAGCTCAGGAGGTACTGTTCCAGGTCTAGAGACCCACAAGCAGTTGCGATGGACACCCTGGTAACTCCGTGGGTGTTCCAGTCAGTGTACGTGTTCCCTCCACTTCCACTCATCCCAAGGATTCTACTGCTTGTAAAAAGAGCAAGAGTACAGGCGATCCTCATTGCTCCGGACTGGCCAAGGAGGGCTTGGTACGCGGATCTTCTGGAGTTATTGCTGGAAGATCTGAGGCCTCTTCCTCTTCGAGAGAATTTTCTGCAGCAGGGGCCGTTCACTTATCAAGACTTACGTTTGACGACATGGAGGTTGAACGCCAGATCTTAGCTCGGAAGGGTATTCCGAGTAAAGTTATTCCTACCCTGATACTGGCTAGGAAGGCAGTAATGTCTAAACATTATCATCGCATTTGGAAAAAATATGTGTCTTCGTGTGAGTCCAAGAAGTTTCCTACGGTGGAGTTTCTCCTCTTCCTGCAAGCAGGTGTGGATATCGGCCTGCGTTTGGGATCCATAAAGGTCCAGATTTTGGCTTTATCCATTTTCTTCCAGAAACAATTGGCTGCACTCCCTGAGGTTCAGACTTTTTTGGATGGGGTTCTTCACATCCAGCCTCCCTTTGTGGCGCCGACAGCACCCTGGTGTCAGGAATCGGCGCTCTGCTATGTCTCACTTACCAGCACGCTGGTGTGCGGGCCTCCGGAAGTCTTGGCCCCAGTTGCGGCTGCATGGGTGTAGTAACCGCGAGCGTTCTATTTCACATTGCTGAGTACTCCTGAGTCTGGTCCTGTGTGGGTTTTGCTGCGTGCCGATGTCCAGCCTGTGTGGACGTTACCATGACACCTGCACGCAGCTGATTCTGATGTTCAATCCAGCACTGTATCTCCACCTGCAGTTTGTGTCCAATCACTGCTGAGCAGGAGGTATAACTTCTAGCTTGTGGCTCTCTCACATTGCCTCGGACAACAAGTCACACACCGTGTGCCTAAGTTCCTCTGGTTCCTGTTTCCAGCGATCCCCGTGGTTACTTCCATTTGTTCCAGTCTTCATTCTCACAGCTCTCCTGTTAACTCCGGACTCCAATTCCATTCAGCCACAATCACCAGCAGCAGAGACTCTCCTCAGGTGTTCGTATTACCATCTTACTTGTGCACTGGCTATCTGTATTCCATCTGTGCATTTCAGCATTATTACTTTTGATGGCTTAGAGACTGTTTCCTGCTTGAGCCTAGTAAAACTATCTGGACTTGTGTGCTTTATAGAGACTGAGTGTTTCAAGTTACTTTATTTTACGTTATACCGAGACTGTGTGCTATCAAGTACTACTGGACTTTAGTTATATCATCTGCCTTCAGTTTTGTTGTTTCATATTTCCTTTGCAAGAGACCTCAGCTATTTTCAGTTATCAACCATTGTCATTCCATTTCCGGTTTTCTGTTTATTCTGTGTTATCACATCTGCTCAGTAATAATAAAACATCAGCGCCTATGCGCAGGACTATTATATTGCCTCCACGTTTTTTCCATCATACCAACACTGACCCACTAGCGCCCCCGCTGGGGACAGACAAACCTAGAGACCTGACACCTAGGATCTTAACATGGTGTTGCATTTTCTACAATTGGATTGGTTTGAGCCTTTACAGGAGGCTGAGGTCAAGTTTCTCATGTGGCCTTAGCTTCTGCTCGATGTGTGTCGGAATTGGGGGCTTTGTCTTGTTAAAGCCCCTACTTAATCTTCCATGAAGATAGAGCTGAGCTCAGGACGTGTCAGCAGTTCCTTCCAAAGGTTGTGTTGGCTTTTCATATCAACCAACCTATTGTGGTGCCAGTGGCTACTGACTCCTCAATTAAATCAAAGTCCTTGGATGTTGTGAGGGCTTTGCAGATCTATGTGAAGAGGACGGCTCATCACAGAACATCGGACTCTCTGTTTGTCCTGTATGATCCCAAGAAAATTGGGTGTACTGCTTCTAAGCAGACGATTTCACGCTGGATCAGGTTCACTATTCAGCATGCATATTCTGTGGCAGGATGGCCCTGTCCAAAATCTGTTAAGGCCCACTCTACTCGTAAGGTGGGTTCTTCCTGAGCGGCTGCCCGGGGTGTCTCGGCTTTGCCGAATGGCTACTTGGTCTGGGTCGAACACGTTTGCTAAGTTCTACAAGTTCGATACTTTGGTCTCTGAGGACATTAAGTTTGGTCAATCAGTTCTTCAGGAACCTCTGTGCTCTCCCTCCCATTCTGGGAGCTTGGGACATCCCCATGGTACTAATGTGGACCCCAGCATCCTCTAGGACGTAAGAGAAAATAGGATTTTAATTACCTACCGGTAAATCCTTTTCTCGTAGTCCGTAGAGGATGCTGGGTGCCCGCCCAACGCTTCGTTATCCTGCAGTGGTTTACTTCGTTCAGTACTGATTTTTTATTTGTTAAGTACTGCGTTATTACTTGGTTCAGTAATGTTTTCAGCTATTGCTGAGTGTTCAGGCTAGTTAGCTTGGTTTGCCTTGTTTGTGTGAGCTGGTGTGAATCTCGCCACTACATGTAGAATCCTTCTCTCGAAGTTGTCCGTCTCCTCGGGCACAGTTTCTAGATTGAGTCTAGTAGTAGGAGCATAGAGGGAGGAGCCAGCCCACACTATTAAACTCTTAATGTGCCAATGGCTCCTAGTCGACCCGTCTACACCCCATGGTACTAATATGGACCCCAGCATCCTCTACAGACTACGAGAAAAGGATTTACCCGTAGGTAATTAAAATCCTATGATTTCAATTTATTTCAAGTGATACTTGGGAGGAGACATTGCAGAAGTAAATTGGGCCTTGTAACCGAAACGATCTCAGATTTGTGTCAATTTTATATTCTTCAAAGGAGCTAAAATCATTAATTTAGGGTTTCAAAAAGATGATCCCACACTACCAGGTCAAATGTCTTCTCAGAGTCAAGTGATGAAAGGACATTAAGAGTGTCACCCTGTATATCATCAAAATGTTGTAAGACAGATATATCTTTCCATATATTGGAAACAGAGTTTCTACCCCAAACAAAGCCTGTCTGGTCGCTATGTACTAGAGATGGAACTGTGTGTTTAAATCATCCAACTAGAATTTTTTGTCAAAAGTTTATAGTCATAATAAGTAGCAAGATCGGGTGATAAGAACCTGGCAGTGAGGGATCTCTACAGGGTTTAGGCAGGACTTTTGACATCATTGAAATATGGAGGAGGAGTATGACCACCTAAGATATAATTGAAAAATGCTGTAAGAGGAGCAACCAGAGAGGATCACAAACGTTTGTAGAATTCCCCAGTAAGACCATCCAGTTCCAGGGACTGACTGGGTTTAAGTCCTTTAATTGTAGATAGTACTTCTTGCTCAGTAATGGGTGATGTAAGCAATTCACTTTTCGGAGTTGAGGAAAGGAAATACGATTCCAGAAAGAAGTTTTGTTATTTTCTTGGATTGGTTCCTGCATATATAAATTTGAGTAAAATTGGTATAAGACGTCCAAAATGGCCGTTCCACTATGCACTAATTTTCCCTCTGTTTCTTGCAAAGCCAAGATAGCAGAATCAGTCCTATCTCCTCTAAGTAAATTAGAGAGGCGTTTGCCATTTTTGTCCCCATGAATAAGAAAAATATATTTATTACTACGTATTTTGCGATCCCCTGCGTGTTGTACAAGGGCATCATAATGGATTCAACATTCCTCAAAAGCCTTTTTGGAGGAAGGTGTAGAGGAGTGGCGGAGGGTTTGGTATGCTTCTGTCAGTGCAATCTGCGCCTTACATATACTTTCCAACTGGTGTCTATTATGATAAGCTGTACAGGAGAGTATGTCACCCATATAATAGCTTTTGCTGCCAGCCAATACAGAAGGCGTTACTGGAATGTACGGCATTGGTAAAACCATAGTTATTCCAAAAGGTTTGTGTGTAGGCTTTACATTTAATAGAAGATGTTAAATATGCGCCAGGAATAGAATGTACCAGAGGAAATAGAAGGGTTAATAGTAAATCAAATTAATGAGTGGTCAGTGAGGCTTAAAACTTCAATAGCTGAGGATTTTTGGGCATTACACAATAAAGGATAATCAACTCTACAGAATGACTTGTGTGGTGAATAATAAAAGGTGTATTCCCTATCAGTAGGATGGTGTAAACACCACACTTAATGAGGTGTAGGTAGGGGTGAGGTAGGGGATACCTAATTTCTCTTACGTCCTAGAGGATGCTGGGGACTCCGTAAGGACCATGGGGTATAGACGGGCTCCGCAGGAGACATGGGCACTCTAAGACCTTTTAATGGGTGTGAGCTGTCTCCTCACCCTATGCCCCTCCTCCAGACCTCAGTTAGATTCTGTGCCCAGAGGAGACTGGTCACAAACTAGGGGAGCTCTACTGAGTTTCTCTAGAAAATACTTTTGTTAGGTTTTTTATTTTCAGGGAGCACTGCTGGCAACAGGCTCCCTGCTTCGTGGGACTGAGGGGAGAGAAGCAGACCTACTTTACTGATAGGCTCTGCTTCTTAGGCTACTGAACACCATTAGCTCCAGAGGGTCGGAACACAGGTGTCGTCCTCGCTGTTCGTCCCAGAGCCGCGCCGCCGTCCTCGCAGAGCCGGAAGATTGAAGCCGTGTGAGTATAGGAAGCAAGAAGACTTCAAAGGCGGAAGAAGACTTCAGATCTTCGTGATGTACCACGCAGCGGTCGAGCTGCGCTCCATTGCTCCCACAACACACAATGGCACAGCAAGGGTGCAGGGCGCAGAGGGGGCGCCCTGGGCAGCAATTTTTACCTCGTATATAGGCTGGCACAAGTATAGATACTGCTGAGGCAGTATATAAAGCCCCGCCAGTATAAAGAAACAGCGGGACCGAAGCCCACCATCGAGGGGGCAGAGCTTGTTCCCTCAGCTCTAACCAGCGCCATTTTCTCCACAGCTTGCTGCAGAGAAGCTACTCCCAGACTCTTCCCCTGCTGTACACAAGTAACAGGGTGCAAAATGAGGGGGGGGCACATTAATTTGGTGCAAAATTTGTTATTATAAAAGTGCTTACTAGTCTGGGACTTTGTTTCAGAACCACAGGGCGCTGGGTGTCAGCTGGCATACTTTCTCTCTGTCTCTCCAAAGGGCCTTATTGTGGGTCTGTCCCCATATCCATATATCCCATTGTGTGTGCGGTGTCAGTACGTGTGTGTCGACATGTCTGAAGTGGAACGCTCTTCTAGGGAGGATGCAGAGCAGATGGTAGTATTGTCTCCAGAGGCACCACCAACGGCTAATTGGGTTGACATGTGGAATGTTTTGAATGCAAATGTGTCTCTATTACATAAGAGATTGGACAAAGCAGAGTCCAAATGCCAACCAGGGAGTCACTCCATGGCTCTTACTGTGTCACAAGACCCTTCAGGGTCCCAAAAACGTCCCTTTACCCAGATAGCAGACACTGATACCAACATGGATTCCGACTCCAGTGTCGACTATGAGGAGTCAAAGTTGCACCCAAGGGTGGCAAAGAGTATTAAATACATGATTATTGCAATAAAAGATGTATTACATATCACAGAGGACCCTTCTGTCCCGGACACACGGGTCTGTATGTTTAAGGGGAAGAAAACTGAGGTAACATTTCCCCCATCACATGAGCTGAACGCTTTATTTGAAAAGGCTTGGGAGACTCCAGACAAGAGGCTGCAGATTCCCAAGAGAATTATAATGGCGTATCCTTTCCCCTCACAGGACAGGTTACGGTGGGAATCCTCACCCACGGTGGACAAGGCCCTTATGCGCTTGTCCAAAAAGGTGGCCCTACCGTCCCAGGACACGGCGACCTTTAAAGATCCTGCGGATCGCAGGCAGGAAACTACCTTAAAATCAATTTATGCGACTATGGGAGCCCTGCTCAGACCGGCGGTAGCGTCGGCATGGGTGGGGAGCGCAATTGCAGCATGGGCAGATAACTTGTCATCTGACATGGACACCCTCGATAAAGACAGTGTTTTGTTGACATTAGGTCACATAAAGGACGCAGCGTTATATATGAGGGAGGCTGCGAGAGATATTGGGCTCTTGAGTTCAAGAGCAAATGCCATGGCAATTTCAGCTAGGAGGTCACTGTGGACCCGCCAATGGACTGAGGATGCTGACTCCAAGAGACTTATGGAGGCTTTGTCTTACAAGGGTGAAGTTTTGTTTGGGGAAGGCCTTGCGGACCTGGTTTCCACAGCTACCGCGGGTAAGTCTTCTTTTCTGCCTTACATTCCCCCACAGCAAAAGAAAACACCTCAATACCAGATGCATTCCATTCGGTCTCATAAATTCAAAAAGGGGCGCGGTTCATCCTTCCTCGCCAGAGGTAGAGGTAGGGGGAAAAGAAAACCAGCTTCGGCTAGTTCCCAGGAGCAAAAGTCCTCCCCGACCTCTACCAAATCCACCGCATGACGCTCGGGCCCCGCTGCGGGAGTCCGCACCGGTGGGGGCACGTCTTCAGCCAGGTCTGGGTTCATTCATACTTGGATCCTTGGGTGATAGGAATTGTGTCCCAAGGCTACAAACTGGAGTTCGAAGATGTGCCTCCACGCCGATTTTTCAAATCGGCCTTGCCAGCTTCTCTCCCAGAGATAGCAATAGTTTCGGCAGCTATACAAAAGCTGTGTCAACAGCAAGTGATTATCCAGGTTCCCCAGTTGCATCAGGGAAAGGGGTTCTATTCAACCCTGTTTGTGGTCTCGAAGCCGGACGGTTCGGTCAGACCGATTCTGAACCTAAAACCCCTAAATATATATTTGAAGAGATTAAAATTCAAAATGTAATCTCTCCGGGCAGTGATCTCCAGCCTGGAAGGGGGGGGGGGGGGGGTTTATGGTGTCACTAGACATAAAGGATGCATACCTTCATGTCCCCATATATCCTCATCAGGCGTTCCTGAGATTCGCTGTACATGATTGTCATTACCAGTTTCAGGCGTTGCCGTTTGGGCTTTCCACGGCCCCGAGGATTTTCACCAAGGTAATGGCAGAAATGATGGTCCTCCTGCGCAAGCAGGGTGTCAAAATTATCCCGTACTTGGACGATCTCCTGAAAAAAGCGAGATCAAGAGAACAATTACTGTAGAGCGTGGCTCTCTCTCTGAGGGTGCTACAACAACATGGCTGGCTTCTAAATTTGCCAAAGTCGCAGTTGGTCCCAATAACTCGGCTGTCGTCTTTGGGCATGATTCTGGACACGGAACGGCAGAGGGTTTTTCTCCCAGTGGAAAAATCTCTGGAACTCCAGAACATGGTCAGGGTTCTGCTGAAAGCAAAAAGTGTGTCGATTCATCAATGCACTCGAGTGTTGGGAAAGATGGTGGCGGCCTACAAGGCCATTCCGTTTGGCAGGTTCCATGCAAGAACTTTTCAGTGGGACCTACTGAGCAAGTGGTCAGGGTCCCATCTCCAAATGCATCAGATGATAAGCCTGTCCCCCAGGGCCAGGATTTCTCTCCTGTGGTGGCTTCAGAGTGCTCACCTTCTAGAGGGTCGCAGGTTTGGAATTCAAGATTGGGTGCTCGTGACCACGGATGCGAGCCTCCGGGGTTGGGGAGCAGTCACACAGGGAAAAAACTTTCAGGGAATATGGTCAAGCCAGGAGGCTTGTCTGCACATAAACATGCTGGAATTAAGGGCCATATACAACGGCCTGAGACAGGCGGAGCATCTCCTTCGCAACCTACCCATTCTGATGCAGTCAGACAATATCGCAGCCATGGCACATGTAAACCGCCAGGGCGGGACAAGGAGCAGAGCAGCAATGGCGGAGGCCACCAGGATTCTTCGCTGGGTGGAAAATCATGTAAGCGCTCTGTCCGCTGTATTCATTCCGGGAGTGGACAACTGGGAAGCAGACTAACTCAGCAGGCACGATCTCCATCCAGGAGAGTGGAGACTTCATCAAGAGGTCTTTGCAGAAGTGACAAGTTGTTGGGGACTCCCTCAAATAGACATCATGGCGTCACGCCTCAACAAGAAGCTTCGGACATATTGTTCCAGGGCAAGGTACCCTCAGGCAGTAGCAGTGGATGCCCTGGTGGCACCATGGGTGTTTCAGTCGGTCTATGTGTTCCCTCCACTTCCGCTCATCTCAAAAATATTGAGAATCAAAAGAACAAAAGTTCAGACGATACTCATTGTCCCAGATTGGCCTCAAAGGGCATGGTATCCAGATCTTCAGGAAATGATCACAGAAGAGCCTTGACCGCTTCCTCTCAGAGAGGACCTGTTACAACAGGGGCCATGTGTGTTCCAAGACTTACGCGATTACGTTTGACGGCATGGCGGTTGAACACCAGATCCTAGCTAGGAAAGGTATTCCAGGGGAAGTCATCCCTACTCTACTTAAAGCTAGGAAGGAAGTAACAGTGATGCACTATCACCGTATCTGGAGGAAGTATGTGTCTTGGTGTGAATCCAAGAAGGCTCCTACGGAAGATTTCCAGCTGTGTCGTTTTCTCCATTTTCTACAGACAGGAGTAGATATGGGCCTAAAGTTAGGTTCCATTAAGGTGCAGATTTCGGCCTTATCAATATTCTTTCAAAAGGAATTGGCCTCTCTTCCAGAAGTACAGACTTTTATGAAAGGAGTACTGCACATCCAACCTCCTTTTGTGCCCCCTGTGGCACCGTGGGACCTGAACGTGGTGTTGCAGTTCCTTAAATCACATTGGTTTGAACCACTTCAAACTGTTGAGTTAAAATTTCTCACGTGGAAAGTGGTCATGTTATTGGCCTTGGCATCTGCAAGGCGGGTGTCAGAATTGGCGGCCTTGTCCCACAAGAGCCCCTATCTGATTTTCCATGTGGATAGAGCGGAATTGAGAACTCGTCCACAATTTCTACCTAAGGTGGTTTCGTCGTTTCACATGAACCAACCTATTGAAGTGCCGGTGGCTATGGATGTCTTGGAGGAGTCCAAGTCCCTTGATGTAGTCAGGGCTTTAAAAATCTATGTAGCCAGAACGGCTCGTATTAGGAAAACAGAGGCTCTGTTTGTCCTATATGCGGCCAACAAGGTTGGCGCTCCTGCTTCCAAGCAGACTATTGCACGCTGGATCTGTAACACGATTCAGCAGGCTCATTCTACGGCAGGATTGCCGTTACCAAAATCGGTGAAGGCCCATTCCACTAGGAAGGTGGGCTCTTCTTGGGTGGATGCCCGAGGTGTCTCGGCATTACAGCATTGCAGAGCAGCTACTTGGTTGGGTTCAAACACTTTTGCAAAATTCTATAAGTTTGATACCCTGGCTGATGAGGACCTCATGTTTGCTCAATTAGTGCTGCAGAGTCATCCGCACTCTCCCGCCCGGTCTGGAGCTTTGGTATAAACCCCATAGTCCTTACAGAGTCCCCAGCATCCTCTAGGATGTAAGAGAAAATAAGATTTTAAACCTACCGGTAAATCTTTTTCTCCTAGTCCGTAGAGGATGCTGGGCGCCTGTCCCAGTGCGGAATAAATCTGCAGTACTTGTACATAGTTACTGATGTAGTTACACGAGAGTTGTGTACGGTTGAGATCAGACTGTTGCTGATTTCTGTTGTTCATGCTGTTAACTGGTTTAGTTATATACCATGTTATACGATGTGTTTATGGTGTGAGCTGGTATGTATCTCACCCTTAGTTAACAAAATCCTTTTCCTCGAAATGTCCATCTCCTCTGGGCACAGTTCTATAACTGAGGTCTAGAGGAGGGGCATAGAGGGAGGAGCCAGCTCACGCCCATTAAAAGGTCATAGAGTGCCCATGTCTCTTGCGGAGCCCGTCTATACCCCATGGTCCTTACGGAGTCCCCAGCATCCTCTACGGACTAGGAGAAAAAGATTTACTGGTAGGTATAAAATCTTATTTTCTTTTCTCTAAAAGGAGTAGAGGCTTCCGACTGGCGATCCATACGAGAGGCAACTATATAGAAGTATCCGCTAAAACTCAAACAAGTATCTTGGCAAGAGTATAATAGCATAAGCATGTTAAGAAGAAAGACTTATGTATTATATATGCACCTACCTCTTATGATATGTCACAAAAACGAGGAGGATGAATGTAGTTTCTTTTCATATACTTTTATTAAAGAAAAGACATAAGAGCAAAAATCTGAAGAACAAAGATGAAGAATTCCGGAAGACTTGAATGCAGAATATTCATGGAGCAGAGTTAATTGAAAGAGTTTTGTAAATACCAAATTGCTTTCTTACAAATATAAAAAATGCCCGCTCTAATATATACTGCAGACGCCAGGCGCATCTTATTACCATATACGATAAAAGTGCGCTGTACATCTCAAAACACTACATCCCTTAAGAGAAAAGAATACACCCACACATTATCTGAGTTCCAAAGCTCATTGATGTATATATTTGTTATTAAAAGGATATGTATTCAATATATCACAATGTACAGTATACATATAGTTACATGGTTACAATTTATACAGTAAGCAGTTAATACAAAATACATACAGTTACAAGCCAGCATACAGTACTACTCCCTCAATGCATCATCTTAATATATATCTCTCAGCAAATAAATACAGGAACTGGTCTGGCAACATCTCCACCTTCATCTGGGACAAAACAGCAACTAACTCCTGGGTGTCTGATCAGCAATGTGCTATCTAGTTTGGGGGAGTGCACACATCTAGTCTAAGGGAAGGAACTTTCTCATTCATGATGAGTCACTGATCTGTTTGTATGCTAACAAAGTTCAGCCTTGAAGACATCAAAAGGGCTGGCCTGAGTTTCCTGTCCACCACCTGTCCATTGTTCTAATAAGAGTGACTTTAGCTTTCATACATTTAATCATAACTACTTGTTGCAATGTCCTACAACTTAATAACATGTATCAAATGAATCTACACATTAATCTGGTTGCTTTAATACCAAATACGACATGTCTATCTTGCTCTGCTCCAATAATACACATACATGATGTTACTCCAATTTTATAATTTTAAATCATTATGATGTCTGGTGCTTGATATTATTATAATTATGTGTTGTATGAAATATGTGTTGAATCTATCTCTGTTGCATGTCTGTGTAAATGCGTATGTTACCATATATTGCTGTGCTCGCTGCGCGTGTTTGCAAGCATAGCGACTTATAATGTGTGGAGTCTGTATGTTCTCTCTATATAATATTTTTTTACTTTGACTGTCCACCCTTTGGCAGTAAACAATAACTGCCATAAATGATTAACATAAGAAGAATATTTCAGACAATAATCGGTGACCTAGACACAAGTATGTATTCATTTCGCAAATCAGATTTTTGACCATATTTGGGGAAGACAGGGAGGAGGACGAGACATCCTCTATATGCACTCGGCGGTCACGGGACCACTGGTTGGGTGTGGGACAACATTCAACCTATAGAGTATGCTGGGACAGTGCTTTGGCCTATAATGTCTGATTTGGACATTTCACACATACATGTACCTACGTCTTTGTACACTGATGTTTGGATTCGATTGAGGTTCTGCTGGGTAGATGAAGAAGACACAAACAAATCGTGAAAGTGACATATAACATTTTCATGATCTACATATTCCTATCCTTTTCTGAACATTGTTTCCATTTCTGGAACGTATGCTAGGTCTGTTTAATAAATGAACAAGGGTTATAAGTAGTGTCCTTCCTAAATAACATAAACCTTTGGAGTTCGGGGAGAGCCACTCATAAACCTTTCTTCCACCTATATTAATGAGCTCTTTATCTGCAATGTGTGAATAGCCATTGTCTGATTGTTCCTGATTACCTACGAACTCCATAACTACTAGACCTTTGATTTTTCTCTGGCTTTAACAAACTGATTGGCTAATCCTGGGATCCTATAAGGAAATCACTCCTTCCTCCAGAACCAGTTCCAGTCCCACACTCAACTCCTCATAAAAAAACCTCGCAAAAATAGAATGTCCTGAAAAAAAAATGTTTGTCAGAGGGAAAGAGAGAAAAGAGAAATAGAACAAAACAACTCTTGTTCATAACAAATCAATTACAATGACTGGTCTTTCTGCAATCCTTTAGTATGCTCAGGTAGTATTCAACAGTGCCGCCTCTCAGTCTTCACAGAACAGAGTCTCTGGTGATACTTTTGGGATCTCACTCCATTTACGAGTTCCTTCCGGACTACCAACTTTCCTGCAATGGGAATCGTGGACCAAAGTCTCTCTCGGCTACTTTCACTGGGATAGTGCGGTCAACAAAACTTGGTACGGTCCGTCCCACCTATTAGGCAACCTGAGCATAAGAACAATCACACAGGGGTATATTTACTAAGCTCCCGATTTTGACCGATTTGGTGTTTTTTCTTCAAAGTGTCATCTCTGGAATTTACTAAGCACAAATCACGGCAGTGATGAGAGCATTCATATTTTTTTGGAAGTTCTAGTAAAAAAATACGAATGAATACACCTTCGGTCAAACGCTGCTGTTTAGGTATGGATCACGGTCATTTACTAACCATTCGTATTTGTAATGTGTCCGTGACAAAATACAAATCGTAAGAAAGTGCTAAAAAAAACCAGACCTGCTTTTTATTACCGTGTTCTGATATGCATGCACGGATCCATGAGATCCGTGCATGTTAATCAGTGGGAAGGGGTGGGAAAGTGTTAATTTAAAAAAAAAAATGCATGGGGTCCCCCCTCCTAAGCAAAACCAGCCTCGGGCTCTTTGAGCCGGTCCTGGTTGAAAAAAATAAGAATTTACTTACCGATAATTCTATTTCTCATAGTCCGTAGTGGATGCTGGGACTCCGTAAGGACCATGGGGAATAGCGGCTCCGCAGGAGACTGGGCACAAAAGTAAAAGCTTGAACTAGCTGGTGTGCACTGGCTCCTCCCCCTATGACCCTCCTCCAAGCCTCAGTTAGGATACTGTGCCCGGACGAGCGTACATAATAAGGAAGGATCTTGAATCCCGGGTAAAACTCATACCAGCCACACCAATCACACCGTACAACCTGTGATCTGAACCCAGTTAACAATATGATAAACGAAGGAGCCTCTGAAAAGATGGCTCACAACAATAATAACCCGAATTTTGTAACAATAACTATATACGAGTATTGCAGACAATCCGCACTTGGGATGGGCGCCCAGCATCCACTACGGACTATGAGAAATAGAATTATCGGTAAGTAAATTCTTATTTTCTCTAACGTCCTAAGTGGATGCTGGGACTCCGTAAGGACCATGGGGATTATACCAAAGCTCCCAAACGGGCGGGAGAGTGCGGATGACTCTGCAGCACCGAATGAGAGAACTCCAGGTCCTCCTCAGCCAGGGTATCAAATTTGTAGAATTTAGCAAACGTGTTTGCCTCTGACCAAGTAGCAGCTCGGCAAAGTTGTAAAGCCGAGACCCCTCGGGCAGCCGCCCAAGATGAGCCCATCTTCCTTGTGGAATGGGCTTTTACAGATTTTGGCTGTGGCAGGCCTGCCACAGAATGTGCAAGCTGAATTGTACTACAAATCCAACGAGCAATCGTCTGCTTAGAAGCAGGAGCACCCAGCTTGTTGGGTGCATACAGGATAAACAGCGAGTCAGATTTCCTGACTCCAGCCGTCCTGGAAATATATATTTTCAGGGCCCTGACTACGTCCAGTAACTTGGAGTCCTCCAAGTCCCTAGTAGCCGCAGGCACCACAATAGGCTGGTTCACGTGAAACGCTGAAACCACCTTTGGGAGAAATTGAGGACGAGTCCTCAATTCTGCCCTATCCGTGTGAAAAATCAGGTAAGGGCTTTTATAAGATAAAGCCGCCAATTCTGAGACACGCCTGGCTGAAGCCAGGGCTAACAGCATTACCACCTTCCATGTGAGATATTTTAATTCCACAGTGGTGAGTGGTTCAAACCAATGTGATTTTAGGAACCCCAAAACCACATTGAGATCCCAAGGTGCCACCGGGGGCACAAAAGGAGGCTGTATATGCAGTACCGCTTTGACAAACGTCTGGACTTCAGGCACTGAAGCCAGTTCTTTTTGGAAGAAAATCGACAGGGCCCAAATTTGGGCCCTGTCGATTTTCTTCCAAAAAGAACTGGCTTCAGTGCCTGAAGTCCAGAACCTTAATGGACCTTAATTTTAGGCCCATAGACAGTCCTGTTTGCAGGAAATGTAGGAAGCGACCCAGTTGAAATTCCTCTGTAGGGGCCTCTTTGGCCACACACCACGCAACATATTTTCGCCAAATGCGGTGATAATGTTTTGCGGTTACATCCTTCCTGGCCTTTATCAGGGTAGGGATGACTTCTTCTGGAATGCCTTTTTCCTTCAGGATCCGGCGTTCAACCGCCATGCCGTCAAACGCAGCCGCGGTAAGTCTTGGAACAGACAAGGCCCCTGCTGGAGCAGGTCCTTTCTTAGAGGTAGAGGCCACGGTTCCTCCGTGAGCATCTCTTGAAGTTCCGGGTACCAAGTCCTTCTTGGCCAATCCGGAACCACGAGTATAGTTCTTACTCCTCTCCTTTTTATGATTCTCAGTACTTTTGGTATGAGAGGCAGAGGAGGGAACACATACACTGACTGGTACACCCATGGTGTTACCAGAGCGTCCACCGCTATTGCCTGAGGGTCCCTTGACCTGGCGCAATATCTGTCTAGTTTTTTGTTGAGACGGGACGCCATCATGTCCACCTTTGGTTTTTCCCAACGGTTTACCATCTCTTGGAAGACTTCTGGATGAAGTCCAGATGAAGTCCCCGGGTGCAGGTCGTGTCTGCTGAGGAAGTCCGCTTCCCAGTTGTCCACTACCGGAATGAACACTGCTGACAGTGCTATCACATGATTCTCCGCCCAGCGAAGAATCCTTGCAGCTTCTGCCATCGCCCTCCTGCTTCTCGTGCCGCCCTGTCTGTTTACGTGGGCGACTGACGTGATGTTGTCCGATTGGATCAATACCGCCTGACCCTGAAGCAGGGGTTTTGCTTGACTTAGGGCATTGTAAATGGCCCTTAGTTCCAGAATGTTTATATGAAGAGATGTTTCCATGCTTGACCACAAGCCCTGGAAATTTCGTCCCTGTGTGACTGCTCCCCAGCCTCTCAGGCTGGCATCCGTGGTCACCAGGATCCAATCCTGAATGCCGAATCTGCGGCCCTCTAGTAGATGAGCACTCTGCAGCCACCACAGAAGAGACACCCTTGTCCTTGGCGACAGGGTTATCCGCTGATGCATCTGAAGATGCGATCCGGACCATTTGTCCTGAAGATCCCACTGAAACGTTCTTGCATGGAATCTTCCGAATGGAATCGCTTCGTAAAAAGCCACCATTTTTCCCAGGACCCTCGTGCACTGATGCACTGACACCTGGCCTGGTTTTAGGAGATTCCTGACTAGCTCGGATAACTCCCTGGCCTTCTCCTCTGGGAGAAACACCTTTTTCTGGACTGTGTCCAGAATCATTCCTAGGAACAGGAGACGTGTTGTTGGAATCAGCTGCGATTTTGGAATATTGATAATCCACCCGTGCTGACGTAACACTAACTGAGATAGTGCTACTCCGACTTCTAACTGTTCCCTGGACCTTGCCCTTATCAGGAGATCGTCCAAGTAAGGGATAATTAAAACGCCTTTTCTTCGAAGAAGAATCATCATTTCGGCCATTACCTTGGTAAAGACCCGAGGTGCCATGGACAACCCAAACGGCAGCGTCTGAAACTGATAATGACAGTTTTGTACTACAAACCTGAGGTACCCTTGGTGAGAAGGGTAGATTGGGACGTGGAGATAAGCATCTTTGATGTCCAGAGACACCATATAGTCCCCTTCTTCCAGGTTTGCTATCACTGCTCTGAGTGACTCCATCTTGAATTTGAACCTCTTTATGTAAGTGTTCAAGGATTTTAGATTTAAAATTGGTCTCACCGAGCCGTCCGGCTTCGGTACCACAAACAGCGTGGAATAATACCCCTTTCCCTGTTGTAGGAGAGGTACCTTGATTATCACCTGCTGGGAATACAGCTTGTGAATGGCTTCCAAAACTGCCTCCCTGTCGGAGGGAGACTTTGGTAGAGCAGACTTCAGGAACTGGCGAGGGGGAGACGTCTCGAATTCCAGTTTGTACCCCTGTGATACTACCTGCAGAATCCAGGGGTCCACTTGCGAGTGAGCCCACTGCGCGTTGAAATTTTTGAGACGGGCCCCCACCGTGTCCGAGTCCGCTTGTAAAGCCCCAGCGTCATGCTGAAGACTTGGCAGAAGCAGAGGAGGGCTTCTGCTCCTGGGAAGAGGCTGCCTGGTGCAGTCTTTTTCCTCTTCCTCTGCCCCGGGGCAGAAATGAGTGGCCTTTTGCCCGCTTGTACTTATGGGAACGAAAGGACTGAGTTTGAAAAGACGGTGTCTTTTTCTGCTGAGAGGTGACCTGGGGTAAAAAGGTGGACTTTCCGGCCGTTGCCGTGGCCACCAGGTCCGATAGACCGGCCCCAAATAACTCCTCCCCTTTATACGGCAATACTTCCATATGTCGTTTGGAATCCGCATCCCCTGACCACTGTCGCGTCCATAACGCTCTTCTGGCAGAAATGGACATAGCACTCACTCTTGATGCCAGGGTGCAAATATCCCTCTGTGCATCACGCATATATAGTAATGCATCCTTCAAATGCTCTATAGTTAGTAATATACTGTCCCTATCCAGGGTATCAATATTTTCAGTCAGGGAATCCGACCACGCCACTCCAGCACTGCACATCCAGGCTGAGGCGATTGCTGGTCGCAGTATAACACCAGTATGTGTGTATATACCCTTCAGGATATTTTCCAGCCTTCTATCCGCTGGTTCTTTGAGGGCGGCCGTATCCGGAGACGGTAACGCTACTTGTTTAGATAAACGTGTGAGCGCTTTATCTACTCTAGGGGGTGTTTCCCAACGCGCCCTAACCTCTGGCGGGAAAGGGTATAGTGCCAATAATTTATTAGAAATTAGCACTTTTTTATCGGGGGAAACCCACGCTTTATCACACACCTCATTTAATTCATCTGACTCAGGAAAAGCTACTGGTAGTTTTTTTACTCCCCACATAATACCCTTCTTTGTGGTACTTGTAGTGTCAGAAATGTTCAATGCCTCCTTCGTTGCCGTGATCATGTAACGTGTGGCCCTACTGGACATTACGTTTGTCTCCTCACCGTCGACACTGGACTCAGTATCTGTGTCTGGGTCTGTGTCGACCCACTGAGGTAACGGGCGTTTTATCGCCCCTGACGGTGTCTGAGACGCCTGGACAGGCACTAATTGATTTGTCGGCTGTCTCATGTCGTCAACAGTTTTTTGTAAAGTGCTGACATTGTCACGTAGTTCTTTTAATACAACCATCCAGTCAGGTGTCGACTCCCTAGGGGGTGACATCACTAACACAGGCAATTGCTCTGCTTCCACATCATTTTCCTCCTCATACATGTCGACACAATCGTACCGACACCCAGCACACACACAGGGAATGCTCTGATAGAGGACAGGACCCCACTAGCCCTTTGGGGAGACAGAGGGAGAGTTTGCCAGCACACACCAGAGCGCTATATATATATATAGGGATAACCTTATATAAGTGTTACTCCCTTTTATAGCTGCTGTTTATAATTTAGCTGCCAATAGTGCCCCCCCCTCTCTCGTTTTTACCCTGATTCTGTAGGGACTGTAGGGGAGAGTCAGGGAGCCGTCCTTCCAGCGGAACTGTGAGGGAAAATGGCGCTTGTGTGCTGAGGAGATAGGCTCCGCCCCTTCACGACGGCCTTATCTCCCGCTTTTTTCTGGAAAACTGGCAGGAGTTAAATACATCCATATAGCCCAGGAGCTATATGTGATGTATTTCTTTTGCCATCCTAAGGTATTTCAGTTTTTATTGCGTCTCAGGGCGCTCCCCCCCAGCGCCCTGCACCCTCAGTGACCGGAGTGTGAAGTGTGCTGAGAGCAATGGCGCACAGCTGCAGTGCTGTGCGCTACCTTAGTTGAAGACAGGAACGTCTTCTGCCGCCGATTTCACCGGACCTCTTCGTTCTTCTGGCTCTGTAAGGGGGCCGGCGGCGCGGCTCCGGGACCCATCCAGGCTGAACCTGTGATCGTCCCTCTGGAGCTAATGTCCAGTAGCCTAAGAAGCCCAATCCACTCTGCACGCAGGTGAGTTCGCTTCTTCTCCCCTTAGTCCCACGATGCAGTGAGCCTGTTGCCAGCAGGACTCACTGAAAATAAAAAAACTAAAATAAACTTTTACTCTAAGCAGCTCAGGAGAGCCACCTAGCATGCACCCTTCTCGTTCGGGCACAAGAATCTAACTGAGGCTTGGAGGAGGGTCATAGGGGGAGGAGCCAGTGCACACCAGCTAGTTCAAGCTTTTACTTTTGTGCCCAGTCTCCTGCGGAGCCGCTATTCCCCATGGTCCTTTCGGAGTCCCAGCATCCACTTAGGACGTTAGAGAAATATGGGGTAAAAAGTGACAGGGGTTCCCCCATATTTAAACAACCAGCACTGGGCTCTGCGCCTGGTCCTAGTTCCAAAAATACGGGGGACAAAAAGCGTAGGGGTCCCCCGTATTTTTAAAACTAGCACCGGGCTCCACTAGCCAGGTACATAATGCCACAGCCGGGGGACACTTTTATACAGGTCCCTGCGGCCCTGGCATTACATACCCAACTAGTCACCCCTGGCTGGGGTACCCTGGAGGAGTGGGGACCCCTTCAATCAAGGGGTCCCCCCCTCCAGCCACCCAAGGGCCAGGGGTGAAGCCCGAGGCTGTCCCCCCCCATCCAAGGGCGGCGGATGGGGGGCTGATAGCCTTTGTTAAAAGTAATGAATATTGTTTTTAGTAGCAGTACTACAAGTCCCAGCAAGCCTCCCCCGCAAGCTGGTACTTGGAGAACCACAAGTACCAGCATGCGGGGGCAAACCGGGCCCGCTGGTACCTGTAGAACTACTACTAAAAAAACACCACAATAAAAACAGGACACACACACCTTGATAGTATAACTTTATTACATCCATGCACACTTACATACACACATACTTACCTATGTTCACACGCGGGTCGGTCCTCTTCTCCAGGTAGAATCCATGGGGTACCTGTTGAGAAAATTATACTCACATAATCCATTGGAGCTCGGTCCTCTTCTGTGCTATTTGTAATCCAGGAACTTGGCAAAATAACAAAATGAACACCCGACCACGCACTGAAAGGGGCCCCATGTTTTCACATGGGACCCCTTTCCCCGACTGCCAGGAACCCCCCCTGACTTATGTCTAAGAGGGTTCCTTCAGCCAATCAGGGAGCGCCACGTTGTGGCACCCTCCTGATTGGCTGTGTGCTCCTGAAGTGTCTGTCAGGCAGCACGCGGCAGTGTTACAATGTAGCGCCTATGCGCTCCATTGTAACCAATGGTGGGAACTTTGCGGTCAGCGGTGAGGTTACTTTCGGTCATCCGCTGACCTCAAAGTTCCCACCAAAAACTTGAAGCCACAGAGCGGATACCATAGGGCATGACCAAAACACGTGTATATGAGCGTACCTACTTTACCACACAGGCGCCAGCAGTCATTGGGAGTAGTTGGCCATATGGAGTGGAGGAGGGCCAGGGTGAAATATTGGTGATGAATTAATTTATAAAACTGTTCTATGTGTGATATACATTTAGACAAATGAAAACAAGAGTCAATTATCAGATGCCATTCCTCCTCTGTTAGGACACAATTCAGGTCGGACTCCCACTTAATCTGGGATTTAAGTTTAACCTGATGATGGGGGCAGTTGAGAGGGCATACCATCTGGAAACTAAACCTTTACATTCAGTTCTCATAATCAAGGCATGAATATATTTGGGGGTCGGCAATAGCCTGTTATTGGATACACTCTGTAACCAGTGTCTGAGCTGGAGATATTTATAAAAGTCTCCTTTGGGGAGGGAAAACTTTGATTGCAGTTGGGTGTATGACATTAAAGTACCCTCTTCCATTACATCTTGAAGAGTCCTAACCCCTTGGGAAAGCCACAAGCGAAATGAAAGATCTGGAACCAGACCCGCCACTCCTAATGGGAAATCTAGTGGGGGGGAGAGAAATTTCTGGTAACAACCCTACCAGGGCTAGCCAAGATTTGCGTGTGGACTGTACCACAGCCGACCTTGAAAATAAAGTCAATCCCTCCGTATCCAGCAGTCCCAAGACACTGGGAAGAGGAGACAAGAGGCCCCTTTCCAAGGAAACCCATATTATAGGAGTATCCGTCTCGAGCCACGCTCCCATTGGGGCCAATATACAGGCTATCTGGTATAAACGTAAGTCGGGAAAAGCTAGACCGCCCCTCGATTTCGGTAAGGACATTATTTTACGTGCTAGTCTTGGTTTTTTGCCTCTCCATACATATTGGGTTAAAACAATTAAATTTGGTCAATAAGGTGTTGGGCAATAGGATGGGGATAGTCCTAAATAAATATAGCAGTTTGGGAAGCAGGACCATCTTCAAGGCAGCTATGCGACCCAGCCACGATACATTATATAGCATCCAATCTTTTGTTAACATTGTTAGTTTAGTCAGAAGAGGGAGATAATTACATCTAATAAGGTCTGAGATCTTAGGGGGAATCTGGATACCCAAGAACTTCAGGCAGTCCACCTGCCAAGAATAATTATATTGAGACTTCAATTCATTGAGTAGGGTAGCAGAAAATTTAATCGGGAGTGCCTCTTGTTTAGACGTATTTAGTGTGTAATATGAGACGGAAGCGTAGGCCTGCAAGACGTCATGGAGAGCCCGGAGGGAATCGGAAGGCTCGACAATGGTAACATATCTTACATGAATGGCTAAACAGAGCTGGACCCTTCCCCCCAGGCTTATTGCGAATAGATTCCGCTAGGGGTTCTATAGCAAACACAAAAACCAGGGGAGACAGCGGGCAGCCTTGGCGAGTACCATTAGAAATAGTAAATAAGGGGGAAAGCTTACCATTTATAAATACCCTAGCTGAAGGGACGGAGTGCATTAATTGAGGATAGAGCCCTACCTGAAATACCAAATTTGATCAGAACTGCTTTCAGATAGCCCCAATGTAATCTGTCGAACGCCTTCTCCGCATCTAGCGAAAGTAACAAAATAGGTTACACTGACTCGGAGAAGGCGTCCAAGACATCTATAATCCTCCTAGTGTTATCGGGAGCTTGGCGATTCTGAACAAAGCCATCCTGATCTTGATTAATAAGGGTTGGTAGTAACGGGTTTAATCTATTAGCTATCAATTTTGCGTAAATTTTTACATCTGTATTTAAAAGAGCTATAGGGCGGTAGTTAGATAGCATAACTGGGTTCTTTCCAGGTTTGGGAAAAGCCATTATTCTGGCCTCTAACATTTCTGATGGGAACGAGCCAGCTGACGAAGCTTCATCAAAAACCGTCCTTAAAACGGGGACTAGGGTGCCTTTATAATTTAAAAAAAAAAACGTTTGTGAAGCCATCCGGGCCAGGGGCTTTATCTGACGGGAGACCATCAATAACCCGACCAATCTCTTCTAAGGTCCAGGGACGTTCCATTAATTGAAGGGAGTGGGGATCTAAGCTGGGTAGGTTCAATTTATTCAGGAAAGCGTCAATCTCAGTACTATTCCGTTGCGGGGTAGAGGTGTCTGTGCGGAGATTATAAAGGGCCGAGTAGTACTCTGCGAAGGCATTGGCTATATCCGAGGGGTCAGAAACTTTTAGGCCTTTGGCGTAAATAACTTCTTTAATTCTTTCATTTGCCTCTCAACTTCCTGGCTAACATTCTTCCAGTCCTATCCCCCTGGGTATAGAATTTATGTTTTAGCCTAAAAATGTTCTTATGTACCTCTCTTAGGGTCAGGATATTCCATTCTTCCCTAGTGCGGAGAAGTTCCCGATATAGTGATTTATATTTGGGGGAGGATTTAAGGTTACGTTCCAGCTCTGTCAAGCGCACTTCTATGTCATCTTGCTTGCGCAACAGCTTTCGGTGTCGTGCCGCGGCCTGGATAGCTGAGCCCCTAACTATCGCCTTCAACGCACACCAGTTGTTAAACATTGATGTGTCGGCTGGATCATTACATTCTAAATAGGAGGACAGAGCATTGGAAATACAGGATTTGGTTTCTTTATCAGTGAAAAGGTACTCGCCAAAGCGCCAAGGACGCGGGGAAGATCTATGGGAGGTCAAATCCCAGCACAGTTTTAAGGCCGAATGATCCGACCAGGGGATTGGAAGTATGGCGGCTCTCCATATTTGTTGCATCGTCCATTTGTCTGCCAACGCCAAGTCAATCCTGGAGAATGATCCATGGACTTAGGAGTAGAAGGTATAATCCTTACAATTAGGATTCTGAGCCCTCCACACGTCATACAGGCCATACTCATATAATATGTGTTGAAATGATTGGAAGTGGTCCCTGACTGTATGGGTTTTCAAAGGGCGTCAGGCAGATGACTTATCTAGGCGTGGGTCTAAGACCAGATTAAAATCTCCTAGTAACAATAATGCTCCACTGAGGCAAGACTGGAGGGTAGAACAAAATTTCCTAATAAAAACAATTTGCTTTACATTAGGGACATAAACCACCGCCAAAGTAACCGGTCTGTCCTTCAATGTCCCAGTGAGGATTAGATATCTGCCCTCAGCATCAGTGATTTTTTTTTTATTTAACTGAACATACATGAGTGGGAGAATAAAAATGCCACTCCAGCTTTCTTCTTAGGGCCGTTGGATGTGTAACAACAAGGGAAATTGTAGTTCGAAAACTGAGGGGGAGAGGATGCCATGAAGTGGGTTTCCTGTAAGGCAATCACTTGGGGAATTAAGGCCTTTGACATTAAGGGACACTACATTAACCATTTTGTGGGTGGAGGAGAGAATGTTGGAACACTGAACCGCTATGTAAATGTGAACCTGAGAACACGTCTAATGCTGAACAAGTGCTATAAACATTGCAATGAAATGGCGAGTACACGGAAGGGTAGAAATGGCAAAAAGAAAAGGGAAGGAAGAAATAAGTTGAGCGCCTCAAGGGCGCAACATGGGGCCGCCTAATATAGCGGCACATAGGGGGGAATGGCCAAAATGGCCACCACTCCGCTCCAAAAAACAAAGACCCCGTGGTCCAAATTAGGCTATAGCTACAGTGCCCGCACCTGTCGGACTGATAGCAAATCAATTGAATAAGATAAATTCAGACCGGGGGTTCTAATACATACTGCTATGGAGCAAACAGTAACATTGAACATTCCAAAAAGAGAAAAAACATAACACCAGTAGCCCAATCGGGGGGATACTTTATGATCTGGGACCTTTACAGAAGAGTCATCCTCCAGGAATGCAGGAGTTGCGAGTCGGCCGCCGGTGTGGAGACCACACTCATGGCCCCATTTCTCCTGATGATTAGCTTAGTCGGGAATCCCCAGCGGTAGGGAATATCAGCCTTCCTCAAAGCCTTGGTCACTAGGTAGAAGGAGCGACGAGATGCCAGCGTGGCTGCGGATAGATCGCCGAAGATCTGGAGATCACCTAGGATATCATCGGAGGAATCGGAAGGGTGAGCTGCATGGAGTACCATCTCTTTGACATGAAAGTAATGAAACCTCATTATAGTGTCTCTAGGGGCATCCGTGGGAGCATTCTTGGATTTAGGGAGACGATGAATTCGATCCAATAGAAAGTCTGTTACCGTAACTTTCGGGAGCAGTTTAGTAAATATGTCCGTGGCGAACTCAAGCAGGTCTGTCGCTGGAACAGATTCCGGAATACCCCGTATTTTAATATTGTTCCTGCGCTTGGTGTCCTCAAGGTCTCCAAGTTTGGTGCGGAGTTCAGTGATTTCCGACTGCATGTCATCATGAAGGGTGATAAGCCCGTTGTGGGATGAAACCACTTCCTCCAATTTAGTTTCCAACCGGCCCGTGCGCTGACCTACTTCATCTATTGATTGTTGGCAAACCTGAAGCGCTGATCTGAAGTCCGCTGAAATATCCGCTTTAAAGGAGGCCAACAACTGCTTCATTGAACCGATCATTAGTGGAGCATCATCTCCCAGGCTGACCTGCGAGATCAGAGTCGTGGGAGAGGGGTCAAAGGGAGAACTCAGAGCGGGTAGCTTGTGGGATTTTTCGGTAGAGGATGCGTTTTTATTCGGATGTGGTGGAGAGTGCGGTTTAAAGAAATGAATGGGGGGGACTCCAGCCGGGTTCTTCTGCCGTTTGGCGGCATTATCGCAATAAGAGTACGTATAAATCAAAGCACACTGGTGAACTGTGTTGAAGTCAATCACGGAAGGGCAATTATAGAGACAGTTGATAGACGACCTGTCCAAATGTTACTGTATATATGATTTCGGAGCGGAAGGGGTGTGAGGAGTGTTCACATATGATGTTGACGAGCCACATGCATCATGAAGCCTGCAAACATTATGCTCTGCAGCCGCGGAGCCCAGCAGAAATTTTCAAGGTAATAAATTCAGCCACTGTACAGATGAAAGTGACCACTTAGAGAGTGGGTATTATAGATAATGATGCCTTTGGGGTGAAATTCCCTGTTATTGTGGAATACAACCACCAGATGGCAGTGTTGGCTGACGTGGAGATCGTGCACCTCTGTATTCCCTTCTATCTGCCCCACGCTGGGGTTCCACGCGTCACTGTAGCAATGGGGTGTGGAAGGTGTAGAACAGTGAGTGCTGAGGGGGGGAGGAGAGGGTCCCGCTGCAGCCCACACTGGTGACAGCTGTAACAGCACACCTCTCACATGCAATCGCCACTGCCATCTGTTGTATGTGGCTGGATGTCCAGGGCACTGGTCAGGCTGAGGCCGCGGGATGGAGGCACACACCGCTCCCACGTGTGAATGAGGAGGTCACCCGGCCGCCGGGCAGCGCGAGACGGAAGTCGCGCCATCCTCTCTCTTACCGCTGCTCGTGACCCTGGAGGCGCTGTCCCCGGCTGCTGTGCTGCGATCGCCTGCTTTCGTGCAGGCAAAGGTACTGTGGGCTGCGGTGGTATGTGCAGGCCTGCTGGAATCGTCAATCCGGGATCACAGGCGGGTCGGCGTCCCTGGTTCCTCCGTCCGGCTGCCGCGCGTACTCCACTCCCCGGCTCCGGATGTGATATAGGCCGCAGTGAGTGGACCACGTTCGGTCACCCAGAATGCGGCAGTGAGCGATCCACAGGGTAGAGGGAGGTCCCCTAGGTCAATCTGGACGGGGTACACCTCTACTCCAGGCAGGGAAGGGGCTATAAATCCCAGAAAACCGTGGGATTGCAGGAGCCTGTGCAGGACACGTCTGGCAACTTCGGCTGTCAGGCCACGCCCCCCTCATTGGTGTATTTGTGATCATTGTGCTGATCAATCGTGACATGAGGTTGTCTTCCAAATTAAAAAAAACGCAAATACCAAAACAAAAACAAATTTAGAATATGGTGATTCGTTAAGTGAAGATCTGGGAGTGGTTCCGATGCTACATGATACTAGTGGCAGTATCTATGATCACAATAGTACAATTTCAAGCTTTGCTCCTACTTCTAGGGGTACCATTATCTACGCACAAATTTCTGCGCAATTTTTTATTTGCGGTAAACAGCAGAATCCGTGGCGGCAGGAAATGCCTCTACCCAGTTTGAGAAAACATCAGTGCACACCAATACATAACAATAATTCCTAAAGGGTGTTAACTGTACAAAGTCGTTGTGTGTTTGCAATGTAGAGTATCATGAGCATAACTCAAAAAAAAAGAAAAAAACATCTCTAGAGGAGAGAAAGAAGAAGAAAACGAAAAAGAAAATGTCAGGTTTGCCATTCACCAACAGGCATATCAGTGTCTATACAAAATGTCCCTTCATCAGTATTCTCATCCTTCCTCCACCCTTTGTGCATGACAAGGCACACTGCAGTAATACTGGTGTCATCGTGCTGTTGGGATATACTGGGTTTGGGCAGAACTCTGAAGGACCTAGGCATGTGGAGTTTGAACTGTAATTGGGTCCATGTATTGTACCACTCTGTGTGAACGCAAAATATGAAGAGGAAACTGGAGAAACAGAATAGAGGTTGGTGACAGATGAGTTTGTAGAGGTGGAGAAGATTTTATCAAAATTTGACAACTGGATTGGGCACTACGGGGAAGTGATTCTCTACTTGGTCTACACCCCTTTAAAAAAAATCGCTATTGGGACTATCCCAGCCATCAATCCAGTGTCCTGTCCATCCTAAATTCATAAGAAACCCAGTATCTGTGAGATAATTTCCTCTACCTGTGATGGACATGCATCTAGAACAGTGAATTGTAACATTAGTCTTCGTGGGTGTCTAACATACTTTGTACTTCCTGAGCGGGAGCACATTGTATGTATATCATATCTAACAAAGCTCCTGTTAAGTTAATCAGGGGCCATTTCTGCTAGGAAAAATAAGCAAAAGTTTAGAGGCCCCTTCTTAACCCCAGCAAGTTTTGTCAAAGGGTAATTTTTCATATATTCCGTTCTTACCATTAACCAAATCTGTGTTTTCTATATGGCTCATGATTCCTTACTATATCTCCCTTGGCCCGTCTATGTATTTAATAATGTGGCTTGTGTTTTCTGTCTAGGGGGTCTATATTGACTATGTGTCCTACAACTCCTACAATCTCTGGCAAAATGCCCTTATTTCCTACAAGTGTAACATATTATTGACCTTGACTTACGATTAGGGATCTGGGGTTTGGACTGATGGGTCTTTCCTGTATGTGCCTGTATACTTACTGTGCTCAAACTCTCCTCCTGTTGTTCTCTGTGCCTAGCACTATTCTTGGGATGTTCAATAGCACACTATCTAAGATTAGCTACTGTGACCCTTTTCCAATTTGGCAAAGAAGTCTGCACCCTGACCCTCAATGCCTTATTGAGCCCAACCATTAGCACAGAGACAGCCACCTCCCATTTGCCGAATTAGTGTTTACCAGTGATCTTATCCAGACGGAGAGTTCTCTATTACTGCAAAAGACAAAAAGAAAAAATTTAACAAGCTTCTAGGTCATGCGAAGTATTCATTCAATCCTTCTCATCCCGTATTAAGGGTCTGTACATGGTCCAACAAACATTTCCGAGCTCATCTTGACTAGGGGCATTACTAGGAATGAATACTTATTATATGGTAACTGAAAGAAATACCCGGGGGTTACTCTGTCTCTGTCCACTTTCCTACTGGCAAATACTAATGTGCGGACGGGTTTATCTCCATTTCTGACGTTACTTTTTTGATTTTTGGTTTTATTTTTTTGGTTTACTATATATGTACACGAATGATACCATACTTACCAGTTCCACTGGTCTCAGGCACTTCCCCCACAGGCTACTGCTCTTCTTTTACCTGTTGGATACTCCTCTGAGTGCACGAGAGATGGCTGAAACCAACCAGGTCACCTTCTCCTCCTAAATAAAACTTCAACATTCATTAGTACATATATAGGTTACAGTCATATTTTTATTATTTTCTATAGTTTGTATGCTGGCCGTAACTGCTTCCACATCTACATATGGCGGTGTACTTGCTTTCTCTTTTTCTTCCGACTTGTTTATTGTTGCTACAAGTTCAAACAGTTCTTATATTTCCATTTTTGTCTTATATGACTTTTGGTTAGACATACCACCTGCAATACCTTAGGATCAAACTCACCAACCCCTCTTGCTGCCACAGGTTTAAACAATTTGTATGTCTGACCCTTTGTTTTCTGGATTTTATCAGACATATTTTAATACCTACATTCTGCAGTACCTCTGGTTCAAAGCTGCCCACCCTAGGGAATGATACACTATATTTGTCCGTCATACATACCCATTCAGAACAAAAAGTCTTTGCATGTGGACCATATTTCCCACACATAATAAACCTCGCTGACCCCTTGGGCCGCGGCTCTTCAGTCTGAACCCTGGCTACCATACGTCCACCGCTTGTGCAATTGGATCCCATCGCAGACTTTTTCCTTTTACGCAATCCTCAATGCACAACACGAATAGACGGTGAAAGTTCTTAGAGCGCTTTCACCCACTCCTTCTCTCCACTGATGTACCACGACTCACTCCAATAGTGACCACCGCGTACCCAGTGAGGTCCCTAACTGGTTTCTATTTAACTGGAAGTGTTAGGAGTCACTTACCTTTTCCAGTTAATATCCACCGTTGGAGATTTTCCTGAGAGAGACCAGCGAAAACTCCCTATGCACTTATACACAAATCACGCTTGCGTATGCTCTACATGGCGCTAATGATACCGCGGTTTTGTGCAAAAGCTCGTAAAAGGGATGTCAAGTTGCGCTATGTATCGCACCAACAAACATGCGGTCCAATCGCACAGCGTATAGGTACTTGTTACCTATCCGCTCTACGACCACGAGTCGAATATACAAACTGCGACTCTCAGCCGGAGCGTAACAAAAAACCTTTTAAACTACACAATGCACAATTCCCTATTACGCTCCTCTGCAAATCTCCTCACGATTTGTATACTTTACTATCTATACTAACGTGAGTCAGCCGCCTCACGCTGCCAAGCCTCCACTCACTTGGTGTACTACGGGATCCCGAATTCCGGGGTTTAAACCCCCTCACTCCTGCTTTCAGCTCACACAAATACACAGTGTTTTTCTGTACAGAAAATTTCCACTCTTTCTGATCGGCAGCTTTACCCCAGAGGCAGTACAGTTTAAACAAAAGTCTTATACTAATCTACTTTTGAAATCGGATAGTTATGTGCTATTGTATTTAAAGTATACTATCCCATGTTAATTGAACAACTATTGTGTGGTTTTATTATGTGCACACAACCCTACGCAAGCTTGTGTAATTACGCAACCGTACGTACCTCTATGCCATGTGTGCGGCCTTGCGCCACGTGCACTTTTTTTTACGCTGTCCTCACATTCCGTACCACGTGTACCGATGTGCGTACGCAATAAAACAAACCACACAACTTCGATAAATGTGAACAATAAAAACTACTATTGCCCACTAGACACAACCCACACTTGTTCTGTGTAACCCTTTATGACTGGGCCAGAACTGCGTTTTGTGTCTTTATAATTACTCCCTTAAATACATTTATTTCAAATTTATCTGTATAGCAAACAAATGTATCCGATTTCACACAGATCTATAATGACTGCAATAATCTATAATTTTAATGATATGATTCAGATTGGATAGCTATCTTGCAGAACATACACTGATATAAATATACACATAATTCTAATAATATTATATATATGTATCATTCACTGGCCTTACCTCTTCACTACCTCTAATTTTCATATCAAAGATATGATTTTCACTACTAAAAAAAGTAGTTAGACAGGTTAATTTGCATTTCAATAGCTATCCTCCACAAGTCTTGAAAGAAAAAAAACCCAAAACCTCTCTTTCCTTTTTCTATCTGTGTGCAACCCTCCACTTGATGTAAGGTAATTACGCACAGATAAGAGGGGAAAAAAACACTTATCTCTCTATTTACTCTCACTAGGCCCAATTGAAACTATTTGTAATTGACTATGGCATGGGTTATATAAATGCATTGGTAACTCATAAATGGTGCTATGAATGTGACAAAGGAAACTGATTGTTCTGAGCAGACTGAAAATCAGCTATTTAGTAAAGTGACCTTCCTAAAATGGCCACTGCTCCTTCCCTTCCACATCCATGAGATTTACACAAGATGGTGGACAGACCATGTGGTTAGGCCAAAATGGAGGACAAACCATGCAGCTCCTTTGTCACAAAGAAATCACAAATTATACAAGCACCAGAAGTTACTTTAGGCCTGAGTTTTTTTTTAAAGCTATATCAAGGCTATGTAGCAACTTTTAAATGTACTTTTAAATCTACTTAACAGATAAACAATCCAATCTGAATCAAACACAATATGACTTATTTGAACTTTGTTTTGCAACAATAAAAATACATGTTAGCATTTTAAATATTATGAGATGATACATTGTCCCTTGAATTTCATATCAGCGGCTTACTGATAACACAACAGAACACACGGATATGATTTCTCAGCGTCATGATGCTTCCACTATAAGCTGATCGACCACAGCGTCGCGTTTGTAAAGTACAGTGCATCATTAAGACCGTGATATCCCGGACAAGCGCCCATCTGTAAATACCAAATTGCTTTCTAATAAATATTTAAAATGCCCGCTCTAATATATACTGCAGACGCCAGGCGCATCTTATTACCATACATGATAAAAGTGCGCTGTACATCTCAAAACACTACATCCCTTAAGAGAAAAGAATACACCCACACATTATCTGAGTTCCAAAGCTCATTGATGTATATATTTGTTATTAAAAGGATATGTATTCAATATACATCAGATTAAGATAAGTAATAAGTTTACATCTCTTAGCAGGGAAATAATTCCCTGAACATTGCAGGAGCAAAATGTAATGTCAGTCATGAGAGGAGGAAATGGCCATCAAATCATCAGTCGAGAGACCCAAAAGCAAAGCTTGAAAATCACTATAGAGCATATAAACACAGTCATTAATACTGAGAGATGGTGACCACAGGAGAACAGGCGGTGTGGGACAGAACAATAGAAGAGAAAGAAAGAGAAAAAGGTGGAAGATAAAGGAGGAGATTGCGGCGCAAGCAGCAACCGTTGTACAAAAACAAAACACCATTCTCTGCAACAACAGGTGAATGACTAATGGTAAATACATAAAAGGAAAGGTAATGGGATAGCTAAAACTTCAACCAAAAGAAAAGGGGGACAAAAGACCGCAGGTTAAGTGGGGGGGGGGGGGTATCAAAGCAAGTATCAAGCATAGGTTCAGCTAGCTCCAACACAGCAATAGAAGCTCAAGAAAAATCGGCATATGACAATCTTTTGGTATAAGTGAACAATAAGTATAAGTGTAATATGGGCATCCCTATAGAGGGATACTAAACATTCTAGATGTCAGATCTATGAGAATAACAAAAATAACATAATGAACAAGGAAATATGCGTCATATTAATTAGGTGGTGGACTAAGGACCCTAATCAGTAAGGATTGCAAATTCTACTTTTTAGCATAATTTGCAATCCTTTTGCTCGCATGCTGGGGGCCACCCATGGCAGGGCAAGGCCGCCCAGCATGCTACCCACCACCTCCCCCTGTGACCATGCTGACACTGTGGTTGCACCGCAATTTCAGCATGTTTGCAGAAAGTAAGGAATCCTCCCAGCACAGCCTGGCTGCGATGGCAGGAGGGCTGCCTCCATCTTTTTGATTTGAGCAGTGTGTGATGTCACGCAGCTGCCCCGATCACACCCACGCCATGCCCCCCGTTTGCCCCACCATGCCTCCTTTTTAGTAAACGCTGCCTCTGCAATGATCCGTCTCCGCCTATCAAACTGAGCATTGCTGCCCCCCTCCCGCCCCACGAACACCTCTGCCTGATTGACAGGCAGAGGCGTTCGCATTTACGGCAGGGCACCCGCAGTAAGTGCGGGCACATAGGGTCCTAAATCAGGTATCAGCAGGCGTCGAGGTCTTCTTATCTAGAAACGCCAGTGCATATTGAGCAGAAATAAAGTCTTTAAAGTCTTTGCCTTGAAAAATTCATAAGCGGGCTGGGAAGATGAGGGATAATTTTGTTTGGGATTGGATCAATTTAGTGTAACCTGGAGTCATTTCCTTCCGGGCGCGGGATACTTCAGTAGAATAGTCCTGGAACAGCAGTAGGCAATTGGTGTTCCATTCAATACAACCCATTTTCCGTGCCGCCATCCACAAGGCCATTTTGTGTGCGGAGTTCAGGCAGCAGAGTATGACTGTCCTCGGATGGGGTGAGTCCCTGGGGTACCCAGACAGTGTGCTCTTAACAAAGAGGGGATATCTTCAGAGATACCCAATAGATTTGGAAGTGTGGACTGTAGGAAATTTGCCAATTCTGGGCAGCGGAGACTTTCAGGCAGGCCAATAATGTGCAAACTGTGCCGTCGTGATCGGTTCTCAAGGTCATCGACCTTATTAAGTAATTGGCGGTTTTGCTGAATCGCAGAATGCATTTGTTCTTGTAATTCTGTAATTGCCTGTTCATGGTCACCGAGTCTTAATACGATAGCCACCTCTTGGATCTCTGCGGAGGACATTGAGGAGGACATTGTGGTAGGAAGGTCCATATTATCACTCGATGAGTCAGATGGAACTCCTGCAGATTCGGTGTCAATTGAATCATTTCAGCACCCTGCTCTAGTACGAGATACTCTGGCTGGGGTCTGTGTGGTGATAATTGTATCCATTCGGCCACAAGATGTCAGCATAGACCGAGAGAAAGTCCAACATATATTAGAGTGTCCAGCAAACAATGGTAAAAGTAAAGATTATAATCAAATTACCAATGAGTAATGTGAAGCAGGAGCTAGGTGTAAAGGAGTATATACACCAGAGTCACTTCCATAAGTGAGAATATCACATCACAATGGTAGAAATGGATGCTGTCACATCCAGGTCTGTTTCATAATAATGTTAGCAGAGCACGGTGTTACAGACTTGCAGATTTTGAGAAATAGATCAGAAAGGAGTAAAAAAAGAGGTACATTGGGTTCCACAGGGAAACATCGGGGTGTAGAGATGGATCTTGATCCAGGCACAAACAGGCTAAAGCTTTAGGCTGTCCCAGAATGCATTGGGGCCTCTTCTATAACTCCGCCTCCAGGCACAGTGAGCTCAGTTTCGTTAACCAGTCCAATGCAGGAGCAGGTAAAAGAAAAGGTAGATGTTAGTCACATAGATCCACATTCTCACGACAGGAGAAGGAACCAGCGCCTAATGCCATACAAACCCATAGAAGCTACTGTAAGTGCGTCATGGTGGGTGCCCTGTGGAACACAATCTACCTCGCAGAAAGAGTTAACCATGGTAAGTCTACTATAACTCTCCTTTTCTGCAGAAGGGTACATTGTGTTCCACATGGAAACAGGGACGTATATATAAAACACAGCGTGGTCCTAGACCGGAGGTATAGATCAGAAAACTTGTACAATATATCTTGTAATAGGTACATATTTTTTCTTAACTAATACTGTCTGTATAAAGACATGTAGAATACTTAATCCCCTGTTATACTCCTCTCCCCCTCACATCATATCCCTGTGTGTTACCAGCCCATTTTCTTATCCACACTCTCTAGTGTATATCATACATCAGGAGCCATCAGCGCCTATTATACTCCTGCTCTCCCCCTCACATCAAGTCACAGGGGGTTACCAGCCCAGAGCTCTGACCAGTCTCCTACCCACACTCTCTGGTGTATCTCATACATCATGAGACATCAGCCCCTATTATACTCCTGCTCTCCCCCTCACATCATGTCACTGTGTTACCAGCCCAGAGATCTGACCAGTCTCCTCCCCACACTCTCTGGTGTATCTCAGACATCAGGAGACATCAGCCCCTATTATACTCCTGCTCTCCCCCTCACATCATGTCACTATGTTACCAGCCCAGAGATCTGACCAGTCTCCTCCCCATACTCTCTGGTGTATCTCATACATAAGGAGCCGTCACTCCCTATTATACTACTGCTCTCCTCCTCACATCATGTCACTGTGTGTTACCAGCCCAGAGATCTGACCAGTCTCCTCCCCACACTCTCTGGTGTATCTCATACATCAGGAGTCGTCAGCCCTTTTTATACTCCTGCTCTCCCCCTCACATCATGTCCCTGTGTGTTACCAGCCCAGGGATCTGACCAGTCTCCTCCCCACACTCTTTGGTGTATCTCATACATCAGGAGTCGTCACCCCTTTTTATACTCCTGCACCCCCCTCACATGTCACTGTGTGCTACCAGCCTAGGGATCTGACCAGTCTCCTCCCCACACTCTCTGGTGTATCTCATACATCAGGAGCCATCATCCCCTATTATACTCCTGCTCTCCCCCTCACATCATGTCACTGTGTGCTACCAGCCTAGGGATCTGACCAGTCTCCTCCTCACACTCTCTGGTGTATCTCATACATCAGAAGCCATCAGCTGTGTACAGGCGGCTTTACAAAAGAGACATTGCCCTGCAGTCCCGGAGACCAGTCACAGCTATGCTTAGAAGATGGTGCCCAGCGTCTCAGGGAGTGAGGGAGAGTGTGAGTCAGCGCCAGGGTGGAAAAATCTGCAGTAGATGGCACCCTGGGCTGGGGAAGGGGCTACAGGTCAAGCGCCGGCTCCCCTATGCAGGTATTTACCGTCTGGTACTACAGAGTCATATTAAATTGGGTGTTAGTATACCTGACCTGTACTTCTATGCCCTGGCGGATATAGTGGGGTCCCTTCTCAGTGACAGTGTCCACGCCAGCGTCACGGTCCATCTCCCTAGACCGCGTCAGGAACGCGATTTAGTTGCGGGTCCTGCCTGGAGGACCCTCTTACCTCCACCCTTTGTAGCAGCCACAGGAACCAGGAGAGCATCTGCGTCTGTGTGCCTAAAGCTGGATTGTCTACGCCGCATGTACCGGGGGAACTGAGCCGTGGGAGTATGCGATGCCGCTTGGGAGGTGACGGGCCTGTCAGGGTGACAGAATGTCACCCTGACATATAAGTGCTGCGGCCCTTGAAGTCTTCTTAAAAAGCTTTTCAGGGCTGCCCAGTGCAGTCCCCTGTTAGGTGACCTGCTCTGCAGGCACCAACTCGAAAACTGAGCTCACAGTGCCTGGAGGCAGGATTATAGAGGAGTCCCCAATGCATCCTGGGACAGCCTAAAGCTTTAGCCTGTTGGTGCCTGGCAGAGCCGGCCCTAATCATAGGCAAACTAGGCAAATGCCTAGGGCATTTGGAATGCCTAGGGGCACAAGCAGCTTCTGCTGATTAAAATGATATGTGGCATGTCTATATTCTGTGTGTGACTACGGCTGTATCCGCATATGAAATGCATTACTAATGTGCGGCATTATGTGTATAAGGTGTACTACAGTACTTTGTGGTGAAACGTGCTGTATAGAAAGGGCACTACTGTGTGGTTGTTATGATTCCAGCACTCTGGTCAGAGGAGATCTTATGGCAAGGACCGGAGCACTGGAACAGAATGCTGGGGAAGGGAGCAGGACAGGAAAATAGCCCCTGGCGCCCTAACTCTGTTGTCTCACCCGTGTTGTCAGAAATCCCCTGCGAGACTATGGTTTCTTGAGCCCTTGGCAGCCGCGTTTGAAGGGCGGATTATGTCTGCCCAACTTCGATGCCCCCCGGTCTTAATGAGAGACAAAGGGAAACCCGAGACAGGGTGATAACAAGAGGCCCTCTAACTAAACAACCAGGCCAGGGGCTAAGCAAACTCAAAACTATAATATGTGCGGAGAAACCGCCAGGGAAAAGGACAACCAAAATATCCACTTGTCCAATTCTCCTACCCGGCACCGCCGAGTACCAGAGAGGACTTGTGGAAGCGGAACCCTCCGCAAATGCTCCAAACACAAAATATAAAAGGTAAAGCGGCTGAGCCGCAACACACGGCAGAGCCGCAACTCACGAACACCACTGGATATAAAACGGTGATCAGTCAGGACTCCAGGGAACCAAACGACCTCTTGGGATGAGATGACAACTCCCGAATACCGGACTTCTGAGGACTGGAATGACCGGATACAGCAGGACTGGAAACAGACTCTCAGCAAACAAAGGCAGCATGCAGGAAGCTATTACCGGCGTCTGTGAGAAGCCCTGGGAGTGTATTTAACAAGGAGTCCTCCAATCAGCTGCTAAAGGCTGATTAGAATAAATGCCGTGCAGCTGCCTTGCTGCACGGCCAGAGAGCAGGTGAATATCTTAATTTCCTAAAGCCTAGCAACGGGGAATGCGGTCCGCCAGTGGCGTCCCCGTTGCTAGGGTCCGTGCGGCTCAGCGCGCCCGGCGTCTAGCGTTGCTAGGGAGCCGGCGGCTGTACGCGCACGGCGTCTCTAGTTGCTAGGTGCCGGGCCGCACAGACAAGCGGACCCCGGCGCCTAACAGTACCCCCCCTTGAGGAGGGGTCAAGGAACCCCTAAAGCCGGGTTTCTGAGGAAATTCCCGAAAAAATGCCCTCTTGAGCCTCTGGGCATGAAGATCCTTATCCAGGACCCAAGACCTTTCCTCCGGACCATAGCCTTTCCAGTGAACTAGAAAATACAGCCGACCCCGGGACAATTTGGAATCGAGAACCTTCACTACCAAGAACTCCTGTTGTCCCTGTACATCCACTGGAGAACTACCCTGAGAGATCTTCCGAGGAAATCTACTGGAAGAAACGTATTGTTTCAACAGGGAACAATGAAATGTATTTCCAATCCAGAGAGATCTTGGTAAACGTAACCGAAAGGCAACTGGGTTGACTCTTTTAATAATAAGAAATGGCCCAATAAATTTGGGTCCCAGTCTAGCCGAGGATTGTCGAAGCCTGATGTTGCGAGTCGACAACCACACCCTATCTCCCACCTTAAAAGTGCAAGGACGTCGGAGCCTGTCAGAAAATTTCTTCTCTCGAAAGGCCGCTTTTCTGAGAGCAAGGTGCACCTTTTTCCAAATGGCTCTGAGATGGGAGGTTAAGGTTAGCGAGGAGACTGAGGAATGATGAAAAAAAGAATTAGCTCTGGGGTGAAAACCAAAAACTGAAAAGAATGGAGACTCTTTAGTAGAGGAATGACAAGAATTATTGTAAGCAAATTCAGCCAACGGAAGAAACTCGGACCAATCATTCTGGAGTTTGGCTGAATACAAGCGCAAATATTGTTTCAATGATTGGTTAACTCGTTCGGTTTGCCCGTTGGATTGTGGGTGATAACCGGATGTTAACGACAATTTCATCTTCAATGAGGCACAAAAACATTTCCAGAATTGTGCGATGAATTGTGGACCCCGATCAGAAACAATATCAGTAGGCAACCCATGAAGCCTGAATACATGGCGGAGAAACAAAACTGCCAACCCTTGGGCAGAAGGCAATCGGGGAAGAGCAATAAAATGAGCCATTTTACTAAAACGGTCCACTACCACCCATATGACTCGGAATCCGGATGAAAGGGGAAGGTCAACCACAAAATCCATGGAAATATGAGACCACGGCCTGAGAGGAACATTTAAGGGCATAAGTTGCCCGATGGGCAAGGAACGGGGAACCTTATGCTGTGCACAAACCTGACATGAATAAACAAATTCCTTGACGTCTTTAGAAAGACCAGGCCACCATACTGAGCGAGAGACTAACTCCAATGTCTTAGAGACTCCTGGATGCCCTGAAACTTTGTTATCATGGAATTCCGTTAAAACAGTAGCTCTCAAAAACTCAGGGATGTAAAGATGACCAGCAGGAGTAATTCTAGGAGCTTGGTGTTGAAGCTGTTTTAACTGGGTAAATAAATCTTGTGTGAGGCCCGCCCAGATGACCGAAGATGGAAGTATGGGGGTAACAGGATTGTTATTGTGAACCGGAAGAAAGCTACGTGACAGGGCATCAGCCTTAGTATTCTTGGAACCAGGCCTGAAAGTGATTATAAATTTGAAACGCGTAAAAAATAATGCCCAACGTGCCTGCCGGGCATTAAGCCGCTTAGCCGATTCAATGTATTGCAGGTTCTTATGGTCAGTCAATACCGAAATAGTATGTTTTGCTCCCTCCAGCCAATGCCTCCACTCCTCGAAAGCCCACTTTACCGCCAGTAACTCCCGATTACCAACGTCATAGTTGGATTCAGCGGAGGAGAATTTCCTGGACATAAAGGCACAAGGATGTAACTCCAGAGACTCCGGATCCTTTTGAGAAAGGATAGCCCCCACTCCAACCTCCGAGGCATCAACCTCCACCAAAAAGGGCAATTCCGGATTAGGATGTCTGAGGACTGGAGCCGAGACAAAGGCTTGTTTCAAGGCCCGGAAGGACAACTCAGCTTCACGCGACCAGTTGGTAGGATCCGCTCCTTTCTTTGTAAGAGCTACAATGGGAGCAACCAGGTCAGAAAAAGAATGAATGAACCTCCTATAATAATTCGCAAACCCTAAAAAGAGCTGAATTGCTTTTAAATTGGTGGGTTGCGCCCAACTAAGGATGGCCTGGAGTTTCTTTGGTTCCATGGAAAATCCCTGAGGGGAAATTATGTACCCTAAAAAAGATACTTCCGTGACATGAAACTCACACTTCTCCAACTTGGCATATAAATGATTCTCACGTAACTTTTGAAGAACCAGACGCACCTGGGTAACATGCTGTTCCATTGATTCAGAAAAAATCAGGATGTCGTCTAAGTAAACGACCACGAATTTCCCTAGGAAGTCACGGAGCACATCGTTAATGAGGTCTTGAAAAACTGCCGGAGCATTGGACAGGCCGAACGGCATCACCAGGTATTCGTAGTGACCCGACTGAGTACTGAAGGCCATTTTCCACTCATCTCCAGATTTAATTCGGATGAGGTTGTACGCTCCTCTAAGGTCAATTTTAGAAAAAATCATAGCAGAACGTAACTGATCAAAGAGTACAGAAATCAACGGCAAAGGATAGGTGTTTTTAACTGAGATCTTATTCAGGGCTCTAAAATCAATGCAAGGTCTAAGCGAGCCATCCTTTTTCTCCACAAAGAAGAAGCCTGCACTTAAAGGAGATTTTGATGGTCTAATAAATCCTTTCTCAAGGCTCTCCTTTACATAATCATTCATAGCCGCAGTTTCTGGCCCGGATAATGCATATAATCTTCTCTTTGGCAATGCGGCACCAGGAATTAACTCAATAGCACAATCATAAGGCCGATGGGGAGGCAGAATGTCCGCATTGCCTTTGGAGAAAACATCAGCAAACTCCTGGTATTCCACCGGAATGAGTTCTGGAATGATAGCTGCTACTCTGACTGGAAACGTGATACATTCCTTATCACAAAAAGTACCCCATTGTGAAATCTCCCCCGACCGCCAATCAATGGTGGGATTATGAAAGGCCAGCCAAGGGTGACCCAGAACAACTGGAACTGCTGGGCAATGTGTAAGAAAGAACTCGATTTTCTCGGAATGTAGAGCTCCTACTGTAAGTAGTACAGGGGGTGTATGGAGAGAAATAATCCCATTAGACAGCGGACTCCCATCTAAGCCATGCATGGTGACACACCTACCCAAAGGTAACTGAGGAATGCCTAAGGCCTTAGCCCAAGTAAAATCCATAAAGTTTCCTGCAGCTCCACTGTCAACAAAAGCCGACACTGAAGAACTGAGGCTGCCAAAGGAAACTTTAACTGGGACTAAAAGGGAGTTATTCGAGGAGATAAGCTGCAGACCTAGGTGAACCCCCTCACAATTCACCTGGTCAAAGCGTTTCCCGACTTGTTCGGACAATTACGAGCAAAATGTCCCTTACCCCCACAGTACAGACAAAGACCAGAATTTTGCCTTCTGGCTCTTTCTTCAGGAGACAGCCGGGAGAGACCCATCTGCATGGGCTCCTCTACGTCTTCAGGAATGGAATATACACACGGACTTGACCTTACAGGTGCTCCTTTTTCAGCCTTCCGCTCTCTGAGACGACGATCAATCTTAATAGAAAGCTCCATGAGTTTATCGAGAGTCTCAGGAGCGGGGTACTGAAGGAGACTGTCTTTTATAGACTCTGATAAGCCGAGGCGAAACTGACTGCGCAGGGCTGGGTCATTCCAGCCACAGTCGTTCGACCAACGGCGAAACTCCGTACAATAAACCTCCGCAGGATTTCTACCCTGTCTGAGAGCGCGCAACTGACTTTCAGCGGACGCCTCTCTATCAGGGTCATCATACAAGAGCCCTAAAGACTCAAAAAAAGCGTCAACTGACAACAATGCCAGATCCTCTGCTCTTAAACCAAATGCCCAGGCCTGAGGATCCCCCTGGAGCAAAGAAATAATAATCCCGACCCGCTGAGATTCAGTACCCGAGGAAGTCGGTCTTAAACGAAAATAAAGTTTACAGGATTCTTTAAAATTAAAAAACTCTTTTCTATCACCAGAAAAACGGTCAGGCAAATGCATCTTTGGTTCAGGGACTACCCTTGGGGAAGCTCGCAAAAGATCTTCCTGCGACTTCACCCGAAGAGAAAGATCCTGAACCATCTGAGTAAGTTCTTGAATCTGGCTGACTAAGAGCTGACCAGGATTTGGCCCTAAACCTGTTGGATTCATGAGGCCGATAAACTCTCACAAAACTGAATGAGAAAAAATTAAACCCCGTTTAATTTTAAGTTTTGGTATGGCCGGTAATAATGTTATGATTCCAGCACTCTGGTCAGAGGAGATCTTATGGCAAGGACCGGAGCACTGGAACGGAATGCTGGGGAAGGGAGCAGGACAGGAAAATAGCCCCTGGCGCCCTAACTCTGTTGTCTCACCCGTGTTGTCAGAAATTCCCTGCGAGACTATGGTTTCTTGAGCCCTTGGCAGCCGCGTTTGAAGGGCGGATTATGTCTGCCTAACTTCGATGCCCCCCGGTCTTAATGAGAGACAAAGGGAAACCCGAGACAGGGTGATAACAAGAGGCCCTCTAACTAAACAACCAGGCCAGGGGCTAAGCAAACTCAAAACTATAATATGTGCGGAGAAACCACCAGGGAAAAGGACAACCAAAATATCCACTTGTCCAATTCTCCTACCCGGCACCGCCGAGTACCAGAGAGGACTTGTGGAAGCGGAACCCTCCGCAAATGCTCCAAACACAAAATATAAAAGGTAAAGCGGCTGAGCCGCAACACACGGCAGAGCCGCAACTCACGAACACCACTGGATATAAAATGGTGATCAGTCAGGACTCCAGGGAACCAAACTACCTCTTGGGATGAGATGACAACTCCCGAATACCGGACTTCTGAGGACTGGAATGACCGGATACAGCAGGACTGGAAACAGACTCTAAGCAAACAAAGGCAGCATGCAGGAAGCTATTACCAGCGTCTGTGAGAAGCCCTGGGAGTGTATTTAACAAGGAGTCCTCCAATCAGCTGCTAAAGGCTGATTAGAATAAATGCCGTGCAGCTGCCTTGCTGCACGGCCAGAGAGCAGGTGAATATCTTAATTTCCTAAAGCCTAGCAACGGGGAACGCGGTCCGCCAGTGGCGTCCCCATTGCTAGGGTCCGTGCGGCTCAGCGCGCCCGGCGTCTAGCGTTGCTAGGGAGCCGGCGGCTGTACGCGCACGGCGTCTCTAGTTGCTAGGCGCCGGGCAGACAAGCGGACCCCGGCGCCTAACAGTGGTATAATGTGAATAAAGAGCAATATGGTGTGGTGTAATGTGAATAAGGGGCACTACTGTGAGGAGTAACGTGGTGCTACTGAGTGATGTAACGCGGATAAAAGAGACACTATTGCATGGTAAAATGTGAATAAAGTTGCAATACTGTGTGGCGTCATTTCAACTAGATGGTATTATTGTGTGGATGAATAATTATACAGCGCTTAAGCACATTTGTTGATTAAGAAATTGAGTCACAATTTTATAATATAGACCAGGCATGTCGAAACTGCGGCCCTCCAGCTGTTGAGAAACTACACATCCCAGCATGCCCTGACACAGCTTTAGCATTCTCTGACAGCAAAACTGTGTCAGGGCATACTGGGATATGTAGTTTCACAACAGTTGGAGGGCTGCAGTTTGGACATGCCTGATATAGACATACAATACAATTTAAGAAACATTAGACTTAAAAAATATTCATATAAGGATAAAATAGCAGTCTCATGAAAAAATAGAAGATAAAAAGGACCCGCTGTAATTATCAGTTTGTGGTATCCCAAATGGTCCACTTGTTTAAGATAGCGGGGTCTGGGCTGACGCGTTTCGCTGCTAGCTGCAGCTTTTTAAAAAGCTGCAGCCAGCAGCGAAACGTGTCAGGCCCAGACCCCGCTATCTTAAACAAGTGAACCCAGGCAGAACGGGCACCTGCAGGCACAAGAAGGATACCTGCATATACCAGCCACAACCAATCAGCCGTGGACCAGGATCCCATCGCCAATGGTTGCCGTTGCCACACGAACCAACTCCACTTTGGGACTCTAATCAAATGGAACACGGAACTGGTAATTAAAAGCACCTTTACTGGAGTATTCCTATCCAACAATTGTTCAGAGTGAACACTGACTATCTGGGTGCCTATTTTGCCTAAACCTAATGCCATTTGGGTTACCACGAACTGATAATTACAGCCGGTCCTTTTATCTTCTATGTTCTCATGAGACTGCTATTTTATCCTTATATGAATAAAGTCTAATGTTTTTTCAATTGTATTGTATGTCTATATTATTAAATTGTGACTCAATTTCTTAATCAACAAATGTGCTAAAGCGCTGTGTAATTATTCATCTTCTCTTTACTTACTTTGGAGGGAGTGACTACCCTCCATCCATTACTTTATTAATATTATTACATAAATTTAGCACAGCTACGATCTTATTCCCTGACATGCGGGGGGACGCCCTGCACAGGGCTTGCCCACCGTGCATATCAGTCCGGCCCCACCTAGCAGAAGTGCAAAGGCATCGCACAGCAGCGATGCCTTTGCACTTCAAAAGTAGCTCCTGGCCAGCGAGGCTTTAGCGTGCTGACCGGGAGCTGCTCATCACTCCCCGGCCCACAGCGGCTGCATGTGACGTCATGCAGCCGCTGCGGACCGCCCCCCGTTCGGTCCGGCCACGCCTGCATTGACCGGACCAAACCCACGAAATGGCAGCCAAACGCCGCTGGTCCGCTCCCTCCCACCCAGCGATCGCCTCTGCCTGTCAATCAGGCAGAGGCAATCGCATCCCTGCTATGGCCATCAGCTGTCTGGCATACACGGGCGCACTACGGCGCCGGCACATGCGCAGCAGGGACCCGTTCGCTCTGCTGTGTTAAAATGCAGCAAGCAAACGGGTCAGAAAGACCCCCATAATTCCTTATCTGGATGATCTTCTGATAAAGGCTGCGTCCAGGGAGCAGTTGTTGGAGAACATTGGTCTCACAACCAGATTACTCACGGATCATGGGTGGATTCTGAACCTGCCAAAATCTCACCTAGAGCCAACACAGAAGATACAATTCCTGGGAATGATACTGGACGCAGTGTCTCAGAAAATGTTCCTTCCCTTGGAAAAGGCAACAATAATCCAGTCGATGGTTTGGGCTGTCTTGAAGCCGAACCGGATCTCGGTACATCTACACATCTGCCTTCTGGGAAAGATGTTGGCTTCTTACAAAGCGATTCAGTATGGAAGATTTCATGCAAGGCCCTTCCAACTGGATCTGCTGGACAGATGGTCCAGATCGCATCTACACATGCATCAGAGGATTCGTCTGTCGCCAAAGGCCAGAATCTCCCTCCTGTGATGGTTATGTCAAAGTCAGAAAAATATCTCTATGCACACTACCATATTTGCACCTCACACAGGTCCGTGCTGCGCATGCGTACGCTCTCCCGTACGTGCGCACACTCACAGTCGCGGGCACCCGCAGGCGCATGGTATGCATATTTACGGTAGAGTTTATGTGGTTGTAGCGTGCGACTCAATCATTACATATTTTCAGTAATAATGTATTTTGTAGATCATGGTCCCTTTGATAGATTCTGAAAGTTTGGTTAATATAGAATGTTTATGAACAGAGGAATCCCTCTTTGTTTGATACGAAGGGTCAGATAGGAGTAATACAGTGGTGTTTAGTATCCATCGGAAGAATATTTAATTAGAAATATTCCGGTGTTGGTTTGAAGCAGATCAATCGCTCGTGCGAATAGTTATGGACATAAGAAGTTTATGAACATTTACTTTATTTGCACTTTATTATCCATGCGGCGGGAAACCCAGTTTCCCTCCCACCTGAGCAGTTGGAAATAGTCACAGCCCACCTGTATGAATCAACCTATGACCTTTTGTTATAATGCGAAGCCGAATTCCTGTGTCCAATGAACAATGAGATTGTAGGGACCATTGAATTGTATTGTGTGTGGGGCATAAATAGCAGGCCGACCATATCCAACTTCACTCTCTTCAACGGTTCTCATTGCTGATAATCGGGAGCTGGATATCGAGGCGCATGCGATCGTTCCCCTTGTGCGTAAGTTTTCTCCGTAGTCATATTGTCTTACTGTGAGCCATCTCTCTCTCTATCTCTCTCTCTCTACTCTTTCTCTCGTATTTTCCTTAAATTGCATTGTATTGTATTTCCTGTGTAGTTTATCTGGTTAGTTGGTTTATGTTATATTGTAGTGTATCATTTGTACTGTGATTCCTTTTGCAAGTATAATAGTCATAATACACATAATAGGTTTCGGACCCTAAGCCCAGGTATCTGTGTATTCTTTATAGTGTTAAGTATTCTCTGAGTGTCGGTGACGCTCAAGCAGCTTTGTAGTTAATCAGGTTACACCAGGTTGCACTTACACTTTGTCTCTACATTAAGGTTTGCTGTGTATTTCATTACTAAAGGTATAGATATAAAGGTTTAACGTTGTGAGCGTCTGCATCGCTGGTGATCTCCTCGTGGTCCCGAGCGCTGCTACGCTATAGCGAATCATTACGATAAGTCAACAGCCAATAGTCTGCCTGCCTGCGATCACTTGGCCGTGAGTGAACGTGACGCCTGAGCGTCTCGATCACGGCTAAGCGATCGATACGCAACTTGCGTACCCTTACGGTACTTCTTACGTAGACAGCGTACAGTGTTCTTAGACCTCATAAAGGGATATATATACGATAAATATTTAGCTTTATCAATTGGGGGCTCGTCCTGTCCTTCACATATCTGCACTAGGTAGATCAGCAGACATTATCCCTCAGCAAAGGGCAGGAGGTTGTCTCGTAGTGCTGACGGGATAAGCGTCTGCTTCGCTTAGATAAAAGAGTGCTGAAGGAATCCGGGAACCGGAGGTAAGAACAAAACGCTAGTGTCTTTTAAAACTGTATTTTTCTGTCTTGCGTACACACGCACGCACACATATATATCTGCATTTCTTTTTCTTTTTTCATTTTCGTATATCACTCTCCTGTCTGCCAGTTTTATAGTCGATAGAAGTGCTAAAAAAAAGATTTGCCGTTATTTCATAGTTTAAGAGTAAAGGTAATATAGTTAAAAGATAGACAAACACACAGTTTTGCCTGGGAGATAAGGCGAAGTCAGTGTGTTGTGTGGTAGATGATCAGGGATCATCTACATTGATAAAAATATAAATTGTGTTACGGTGGATCTTTGTTTTGCGTACACGTGTCCCTAACAAAAGACTTGTGTACGCAATCCAAAGGCGGACGCACGCAGCGTACATTACGCAAAGGAGCGTCCGGTTACGCCCACGTAGCTCAAGTCACGATAAGTTGATTTTTAACGCAACGCGGTAAGTAACGCAAAGCGGTAAATAGCGCCACAGGCGATAAATAACGCAAGTCTATTTTTGGAAATCCAAAATTTAAATTAACAGATCCTGCTCCTAATTGGTAACACAGCTGGGCTAAAGAAAAATTTCTGCGCAGAAATAGAAATAGAAACAAAAGTGTACATGTGATGAGTGAGTGTTTTTACAATTTTTAAAGGTTGAACCACAAGAAAAGTCGAGTACTCGTGAGGTACATGCGTGTAAGTGACGTGCACGGTGGCTAGGGAGGCATCTCTGGTTAAATATACAATTTTGAGCATTAGAGTATAGCAGACCAGGAGGTCACACTGTAACAAGACCAGGAGGTCGCACTGTAACAAGACCAGGAGGTCATAACAGACCAGGAGGTCCAGGTACAGCCGACAAGGAAGTCCGCTATACAGTTCACAGGCACAACACCGAAAAGGGTTGGTGCAACACCCATATAGGCCATATAAGCTCTGGCTGAAGGAATTCGCAGTCGTAAGTTTCGATTCCATTGGTCTTTCCGTACATAAGCTTAGTTGTTTGTGTACTGAACGACTGGACCGCACGTAAGTGTGTGCAGTAGTTAGTAATCTGACCTAGTACCATTAGAGTAAAGGGGTCACAAACGCTATCTGTACACTCTAACGTGATTTGTGTAATTTTTTTATTTTAAGGGAAGTTCGCTGCTCACTCAGGAACTATCCAGCAACCAATAGTTACTGGAAAGAGTAAGTGTTCTTCGGATAACCCTCACAGGTTCCAGTAAATAGAGGTTCAGGTCGCAGGGGCCCTAGGTCGAGTACGCCAGCACCATATCGGTGTGATCAGGTCGTATAGGTCGGCGTGGGCGAGTGAGTGGGGTACTCGGTAAACCGCCACCGTCAGCCTATTGTTGGCATTTGGTTTTTCGTAAAGGGTTGGCTAAATAAAGCAACACTTTCGAACTATGGGGGCCACTTGTTCAGGTAGGGGGCGATCAACCTCGGTTCGGGTTGATTCAGTGGTCCGACCAATTGGGTCGGCCAGGTATATCATGTGTGAGAAATATGGAAGTCACACAGAAACTTTATGTGATGAATGGGAGAGAATGACTGTGCACGACGGGGAGAAATTCCCAAGAATAGGGAGCTTCAGCTCAGAAGTGTTACAAAATTTAAGGAGGAGGATATGTCTCATAAAATCAACAAAGAGACGAATTCAGCATTATGATTATTTACAGTTGTGGCAACAGGAAGGTGAGATACAGAGAGGTTTGGCTCAGGCGGCGGGATCTGGCTCTAACAGAAAACTAATTGCCACGGCCCCGCCGCCACCATATATATCAGGAGAGAAGTTGATTACGGAGAAAGACGCACTAAGGTGTAACACAAAATCACTTAGTAACTGTGTAAATGTTAATGATAATGTTAACCCATTAACCCATGCAAGTATTAACCCGTGCAAGTTGTACCCTGTTTTGAACTTTCCTCAGGAGTGTGATCAAGAGGACGAAGCGACAACGATTTCAGCGCTCTCTCTAGCAGCCACCATAGCAGAGACCACAGTAGGCACAGCTCCACCCACGAGATTAGTAAAGGCCCCTAGCGGAGGGATAGGTGAGGTCGTATCAACTGGTAAGTACGGCACCATGCATTATGCTGAGACTATTTCACCACAGCCTGTAGAACCTACACAGAATGAGGTTGTTAGAATTACACCTGTTAGAGTAATAGCAGTGCCAAATGGGAAAACAGACGCATCAGGAGCCACTCCCATTAGGAACATTGCCATGTACACTCCATTTTCCCGAATGGAATTAAGGACCATAGTGTCTGAATTTCCTGACCCTAGAAAAGACTTAGTTGCCAGTCAAAAATACATCAGAGACTTAGGTAACACTGTAGAGCCCAACAATAAAGACTGGCAGATATTGCTGAGAGCATGTTTACCCTCAAATGTCGACGCAACTCAATTTTTAGCTGATTGCGGACTAGGTCATGATGTACCTCTTACAGATGTGTACAACCAAGATAATGTGAAAAGAATAAACTTGCAACTAAAAGAGTATTTCCCAGCAGTAGCTAAATGGAATAAGATATTCTCCATTAAACAGAAGGAGTCAGAGACAGCTGCAGAGTATTTTCACAGAGCATTATTAGAAATGGCAAAATACACAGGTATAGAGGACATTAAAACAGACACAAACCATCGGGAAGTAGCAGTATCGGTACTGATGGATGGTTTAAAAGAGTCATTGAAGACTAGGGTACAGACCACGCAACCATGTTGGCGAGGTCTGTCTGTGGCTACTTTGAGAGAGGCTGCTATTGATCACGACAGAAACATCACCAGACACAGGGAACAACAAGGTGACAAATTAATGTCAGTAAGTATACAGGCTCTGACCACAAGGCAGCCTTTGTTTGTATCACCAAATCCTGTGGGTAAGTCAAGTATGGTTACTTGTTATTCTTGTCACAAACAGGGACACATGGCACGAGATTGTAGAGTAAAGAATTCACGAAACACATACCAACCCCCTAGACAACGACACGACACACGACATTGGGAGCAAGGTCCGCAGAAACGGAGTTATGAGCCACATACAGGGGAAACAAAAAGATATCCCCCAAACAGAGACTGGCATGCCTCTGGTAGTTCCCAACTATCTCCCTCACAAATAGTTGCTGCCAGCGGGATTCAGGGAGGTCACCATACCCAATAGGGGTGTGGCCATACCTGTAATCTGCAGCCAGTGAAATTGATTGCCAACCTTGAAAGTGAACCCGAGGTCGCAATCAAAGTAGCTGGTAAAACTTTAAACTTTCTCGTAGACACAGGGGCGGCCGAGTCAGTGATAAATTCGACAGTGGGCATGAGAACCACTGGTAGGACAATTCCAGCCATGGGAGTAACAGGAGTAGTCCAGCACTACCCTGTTAGCAAACCAGCCGAGATTACAATAGGGCCTTTGCATACCAAGCATTCCTTTTTGCTGGCTGCATCGGCACCAACCAATCTCCTGGGAAGAGACTTACTGTGTAAAATGGGGTGCGTCATTTATTGTACTCCTGAAGGTGTATTCTTGGACATACCTGAGAAACACGCTCAGGAAGTGCGAGACATGTTAGACTCCCCATCAAAATCAATGTCACATACCATTATGACAAATAGGAATCCATCCCAAATAGAAGAGATGACATCTCAGATACCAGAGTCACTTTGGACAAAAGACGGACAGGACACTGGATTAATGGCAAACGTAGCTCCAGTAGTTGTACAAGTAAAAAATGGTAGGATAGCTCCAAAAATCCCACAGTATCCGCTGAAGCCAGAGGTGGAGTTAGGAGTTTACCCAGTAATAGAGCGCTTGCTACAACAGGGCATTCTGGTAAGAACGTCCAGCACTGCCAATAGTCCCATCTTCCCTGTTAAGAAGAGTGGGGGGAGGGGTTACAGGCTAGTGCAGGATCTAAGGGGGATTAACAAAATAGTTGAGAGTCAGTTCCCCGTAGTGCCAAATCCAGCTGTCATCCTAATGCAAATCCCTCCCACTGCCAAATTTTTCACTGTTATTGACCTCTGCTCCGCTTTCTTTTCGGTACCTCTGCACCCTGACAGCCAATATTTGTTTGCATTCACATACAGAGGAGTCCAATACACGTGGACTCGATTGCCCCAAGGTTTCATAGATAGTCCAAGTATATTTTCTCAGGCTTTGCATGATTGTTTACAGTCTTTTCAACCAGACAGTGGATCAGTATTGATACAGTATGTGGACGATTTATTACTGTGTTCAGATTCATTGGAAGCATCTCTGAAGGATACGAAACAGCTCCTGTTTCATCTTTCAGACACCGGACACAAGGTGTCCAAAGACAAGTTGCAATTATGCCAAACTAAGGTAAAATATTTGGGACACTGTCTAACACAAGGACTGAGACACCTGACCGCTGATAGAATCCAAGCAATTAGAGACATGACACTGCCACAAACCCAGCAACAGATCAGAACGTTTTTAGGAATGTGTGGGTATTGCCGTAATTGGATCCCAGGGTTTTCCATATTGGCGTTACCTTTGCAGGAAATGGTCTCCTCAAACAAACCTGATAGGATTTCGCATACAGACGAGTCCGAAACAGCATTTGAGAGACTCAAACAGTGCCTAACGCAGGCACCAGCACTAGGTATGCCAGACTATGGGAAACCCTTTGAACTATACGGAACAGAAAGTGCTGGTTGCGCAGCAGGTGTACTAACCCAAAAACACGGTGATGCCAGCAGGCCAGTTGCATACTACAGCGCTCAGCTAGATACGGTAGCGCGATCCCTCCCCACATGCTTGCGAAGAGTTGCTGCGATAGCATTGCTAGTGACAAAAAGCGAAGATGTCGTGCTAGGCCACAACCTCACAATCCATACGCCACATGCAGTATCAGCCTTATTGAATTCTGCCCAAACCAGACACGTCTCATCAGCGAGGTTTACAAGATGGGAATTGGCACTAATGGCCCCCGTAAACATCACCATAAGGAGATGCAGTGCATTAAATCCTGCAACATATCTCCCAGGTGTGCCTGGTCAGGCACAAAGGGTGGAAGGTGAGAGTGATGGGGAAGGAGGATTTAAGACAAAGGAAGATACACATGATTGTATGGAATATTTGACCCAAAATTTTACCGCAAGGCCTGACATCAGTGACAACCCACTGGAAGATGCAGAACTCACGTTCTACACGGACGGTAGTTGTCACAGACAGTCAGACTCGGGAGACTTGTGTACTGGATACGCAGTCGTAGATGACCAAGACACCATAGAAGCGGAACCGCTAGGCCCACCTCACTCAGCCCAGGTTGCTGAACTGGTCGCCCTAACCAGAGCATGTGAATTGGCTAAGGGTAAGTCAGCCAATATCTTCACCGATTCTAGATACGCATTCGGGGTAGTCCATGATTTCGGAGCCCTATGGCGCCTCAGAAATTTCATGACGGCAGCTGGTACACCGGTAGCGCATGCAGCTCACATAAAAAGGCTTCTAACAGCGATACAGGAACCCGACAGAGTGGCTGTTATCAAATGTAAAGCACACACATATAGCCAAGACCCGGTATCACTTGGTTACAGCCGAGCAGACGAAGCTGCTAAGTTAGCAGCTGCTACCCCCATACAGACAGACACCACACAATTAATGGTATTTAATACCATTAACACACAGAAGTTGTGTGAAATGCAAAATTTGTGTTCCACACAGGAAAAGGCAGTCTGGAAGGCAAAGGGATGTGGCCAAGAGTCCTCAGGACTCTGGACGGATGGACATGGTAAACCAGTGGCCCCCAGAGCATATCTTCCATGTCTGGCTGAAGCAGCTCACGGGCTGACTCATCTAGGCAAGGAAGGGATGTGCAAATTGGTAAGAGCCTATTGGTGCGCCCCAGGATTCTCCTCTCATGCGAGTAAAAGAGCAATGTCATGCCTTACCTGTTTGAGAAAGAATATTGGAAAGGCAATACCTACAGAACCATCCCATATCCCACCTGCCGGCGGCCCTTTCCAGGTAATACAAATTGACTTCATTCAATTACCCCCTTGTCGGAATTTGAAATATGTACTTGTTTGTATAGATGTTTTCTCGAATTGGGTCGAAGCATTTCCTGCAGCTACAAATACCGCTATGTTTACTGCTAAGAAAATTGTGCAGGAATTTGTATGTAGATATGGTATCCCTAGAATAATCGAAAGTGATAGGGGTACCCATTTTACAGGTGATGTCTTTCAAGGAATGTGTAAGTTGATGGGAATTGATAGCAAGCTGCACACTCCGTACCGTCCACAGGCGAGTGCGAAGGTCGAAAGAGTGAACAGCACTATTAAAAATAAATTGAGTAAAGTGATGGCAGAGACAGGATTGACATGGCCAGAAGCTTTACCCATTGTATTGTACAGTATCAGAACCACTCCCAGGTCCCCTCTTAATCTGTCCCCCTTTGAAATCTTATTTGGTCGACAACCGCATGTCATGATTAACCCTCAGGATGATTTGAAATGTAACAATGAAGTAACTGTAAAGTACTTGATTAACATGAGTAAGCAGTTAAGGAATCAAAATGATAATCTGAAGTTGGTGATTCCTGATCTACCTTATAGTAATTGTCATGACATTGAACCTGGGGATTATGTAATGATACGGAATTTTCTACGCTCAGGTTGCCTTATTGACAGATGGGAAGGACCATACCAGGTCTTATTGACTAGCACTACGGCATTGAAGGTTGCTGAGAGAGAGACTTGGGTCCATTCATCCCACTGCAAGAAGGTTGCTGATCCAGAGAAGTCCCGTGATAAGGAACAGACGGTAGAGGTTGTATCACTGGAGTGTCTGTTCCAGGAGGACTGAGGCGGCACCTGAGCCTTGAAGACCGAAAGCAGTTGTCGACTCCCCAATCCCTTTTATTGTTTTTCTCCACTTCCCATCCCCTCTCCCTTGAAATTTCTTTTTCCCCCTTCTCATTCTTCTCCATTTCCTCCTCAAAGATGGACTTGCCCCAAGAGACTGTGATCCGGATTTTCCTGTTAACCATGATGTTGACTAGAGCAGTCTGTTCCGGCGAGAGTACCATGGAGGTCGAGAGAGGTTCTGGAATGGGTTCCGATTATGATGATGGAGGCGTAGTTTTCCAAGATCAACCTAACCAACAAGCAAAGGCGAGTATCAGAAAGCGATCCGATAGCATTGATCATAGAAGAAATTGTGACGGATTGTTAGCTGAAGAAAACTGTATCTGCAGGCTCTGTAACAATGTCATTGAAGATGGGTGCATTAAGAAATGCCAATCCAGTTTTAATATCCATATGGACCGACATCCATTGAGTGATTATCACTCCTTAGTGGGTAATGTATTAAACAAAACAGATTGTTGGGTATGCTCTCAAGTACCTCAGGGTCATAGCAAATCAGGGCTAGTACCATTTCCTTTAACGATAGGGGAGGTACTTGAGTTAAATGGTGGGAGACCGGTGGACCGGAGGTTTAATATCTCCAGCCCTCCTAGTTTGAAGCTCCACCAATACCACGTGGATAGGTCCCTATTATGTTTTAACATCTCCAATCCCAGAAAGCCGGGAAATTGGGAAGTATCATGGAGTAACCACACCATGACCTTTTCACATAGAGCAGATAGAATGCCTACAGATACAGAGCTTGTACGCCACATAGCCAGTAGAGGAAAATCTTTCCGGTATAGATACACCCTAGGAAATAGGATTACTAGAGTTGGAGAAGTATCACCAGGATACTGTGCACATATCGTACAACCTGATACGTGCATTAAGCAGATGGAAGAATTAGGGCTAGGAGATTTCACCTGGAAGGTTTGTAATATGGTAATGTCTTTCTCCGTCCCATATGTTCTCCCCGATGATGCATATTTCATATGCGGGAGAAAGGCGTACAAGTGGCTTGCCCCAAACTCTGAAGGATTGTGTTATATTGGAAGAGTATTGCCTGAAGTAATGACTGTAACTCATGATAAAATGAAAGACATACACCGTGGTGCCCAAGCTCCTTATACTCACACTCATTACGAGCGCCTCGTTAAAAGACAACTGTCAGAAAGGTTAGAGCATCCGGCCTCTGATCTGATCCATGAATCCACCGGGATTCAGGTTCTGGTGGCGTTAGATTTCACTCGCACCGCTCGAGGAGTGATGAATTATAGATACATTTCCGCACTCGCCAATTTGTTAGATAATATCACTGAAATGTATGATGACACGTTTAGATACACTGGAAGAGAACTCCAAGCTTATAAAACAGAACTGATACAGCATAGAATGGTTCTTAAATTACCTCACAGCAGTGACAGGCGGATATTGTGTTACATTGGCAACGCAGTACGGCGTGAAGTGTTGCACGTATATCACAAATAGCACCGAGGATCCGGTAGAGGTCATAGACCAAAAGATGGACGATATTCTCCAGTTAAAGTGGGAATTTCGCCGAAAACACAATCTCACTCTTGCTGCTGTAGGTAATGAGCTGACTGGTTGGGTGTCATGGTTGAACCCGCGAAATTGGTTCTCCGGTTTGGGAGACTGGGCTCAAGGAGTCATAATGGATGTTGGAAAGTTTCTCCTATGTATCTTGGGTGTTGTTATATTTATTGGATTGATATTTAGATGCGGGCAGGCTTTAATGAGGTGCAAACAAAGTACAAGAGTGATGAGCTTGAGGAGCGAGGAAACTGTAATTAACCTGGATTTGATTTATGACCCAACGATAGAAACAATGATGTGATGAAAATGCGATTTCTACGGTCCGTTTCTTTCACCTGTTTTTCTGGTTTTTCTCCAAGATAACAAGACCCCCTTGGACGAGGAAGTTGATGAGACGCTATACAGACAACGGATAGACCAAAGACGAAGTTTTGACCACTTGAGATATGGACACTTGATGAACTTTGCCATGGATCCCCAGTTTCCCTAGAATTCTTAAAATTACGCTAGCCCAACATTTTTTGTAAATCTAATGGCATTGACAAAGCTTATTGCTCACGCTTAATGAGCAAAACAGCGCAAAGAAGACGACTTTCAACTGATACCGAACAAAACTTCAACCGACAGATGTACATTAACCTGACATAGAATACCACCGCATTTACCGTAATTATGTCTTTTCTTCATTTCTACCACCCTCAGGTAATGACACACATAGTATAGGGAATACAGGCACAGATATCAGCAATCACATATTCCCCATTCATGTATCATCAACTAAAATGTGCTCCCCATTTTGTTCAAAATCCGAAAAGAGCTCGGTAAAGTTTGACAGCCCATCCACAGACCTGTACCATGGGAAAAGAAGGAATTCAAATGTATACTTCGCAATACCTCGAAGCTTGATTTACAACACGTACGGCACGATGATACATGACCCCCCAAACATGGACCCATACACACATGCTTCTGCTATCTCACTAGGTCATACCCTCTTCCCACCTACTCCTCTCTCCTCCCTTACCCAACCATGGAAATGAATTAACCCCTGACATATATTTTTCTCCTTTTGAAATGTTTTCAGGAAGTGGCAGTTATTATTGACTGCCAAAGGGTGGACTGTCAAAGTCAGAAAAATATCTCTATGCACACTACCATATTTGCACCTCACACAGGTCCGTGCTGCGCATGCGTACGCTCTCCCGTACGTGCGCACACTCACAGTCGCGGGCACCCGCAGGCGCATGGTATGCGTATTTACGGTAGAGTTTATGTGGTTGTAGCGTGCGACTCAATCATTACATATTTTCACTAATAATGTATTTTGTAGATCATGGTCCCTTTGATAGATTCTGAAAGTTTGGTTAATATAGAATGTTTATGAACAGAGGAATCCCTCTTTGTTTGATACGAAGGGTCAGATAGGAGTAATACAGTGGTGTTTAGTATCCATCGGAAGAATATTTAATTAGAAATATTCCGGTGTTGGTTTGAAGCAGATCAATCGCTCGTGCGAATAGTTATGGACATAAGAAGTTTATGAACATTTACTTTATTTGCACTTTATTACCCATGCGGCGGGAAACCCAGTTTCCCTCCCACCTGAGCAGTTGGAAATAGTCACAGCCCACCTGTATGAATCAACCTATGACCTTTTGTTATAATGCGAAGCCGAATTCCTGTGTCCAATGAACAATGAGATTGTAGGGACCATTGAATTGTATTGTGTGTGGGGCATAAATAGCAGGCCGACCATATCCAACTTCACTCTCTTCAACGGTTCTCATTGCTGATAATCGGGAGCTGGATATCGAGGCGCATGCGATCGTTCCCCTTGTGCGTAAGTTTTCTCCGTAGTCATATTGTCTTACTGTGAGCCATCTCTCTCTCTATCTCTCTCTCTCTACTCTTTCTCTCGTATTTTCCTTAAATTGCATTGTATTGTATTTCCTGTGTAGTTTATCTGGTTAGTTGGTTTATGTTATATTGTAGTGTATCATTTGTACTGTGATTCCTTTTGCAAGTATAATAGTCATAATACACATAATAGGTTTCGGACCCTAAGCCCAGGTATCTGTGTATTCTTTATAGTGTTAAGTATTCTCTGAGTGTCGGTGACGCTCAAGCAGCTTTGTAGTTAATCAGGTTACACCAGGTTGCACTTACACTTTGTCTCTACATTAAGGTTTGCTGTGTATTTCATTACTAAAGGTATAGATATAAAGGTTTAACGTTGTGAGCGTCTGCATCGCTGGTGATCTCCTCGTGGTCCCGAGCGCTGCTACGCTATAGCGAATCATTACGATAAGTCAACAGCCAATAGTCTGCCTGCCTGCGATCACTTGGCCGTGAGTGAACGTGACGCCTGAGCGTCTCGATCACGGCTAAGCGATCGATACGCAACTTGCGTACCCTTACGGTACTTCTTACGTAGACAGCGTACAGTGTTCTTAGACCTCATAAAGGGATATATATACGATAAATATTTAGCTTTATCAGTTACAAACTTCTCACCTGGTGGAGGGTCAAAGGTTAGGGATTCAGAATTGGGTTCTGTTAACCACAGATGCAAGCCTCAGAGGTTAAGGAGCAGTAACCCAGGGGGTGCAGTTTCAAGGAAGATGGTCAAGTCAGGAAGCCGCCCTTCCGATAAATATTCTGGAACTCAGGGCAATCTACAATGCACTTCTGCAGGCCTCGTTTCTTCTTCAGAATAAGGCTTTAAAAATACAGTCAGACAATGTGACGGCGGTGACGTACATGAACCGACAAGGCGGAACAAAAAGCAGAGCCGCAATGTCAGAGGTGTCAAAGATTCTCCTCTGGACGGAAAAGCATGCTGAGGCATTGTCATCAATCTTCATTCTGGGAGTAGACAACTGGGAAGCAGATTTCCTGAGCAGACACAACCTGCACCCGGGGGAATGGGGCCTCCACCGAAGGTGTTTCGGTGGCTAACTCGTCGGTGTGGTTATCTACAAATCGACATAATGGCCTCTCGACTCAACAAGAAGCTCAAGCTGTATTGTTCCAGGTCGAGAGACCCACAGGCTGTAGCGGTCGACGCCCTGACAACTCCGTGGCTCTATCAGCTGGTGTACTTGTTTCCTCCAATTCCTCTGATCCCAAGAGTTCTCAAAAGAATAAAAAGGGAAAGAGTTCAGGCAATCCTGATTGCTTCGGATTTGCCATGAAGGGCCTGGTATGCGGATCTTATCGTATGTTAATTGAAGATCCGTGGCCTCTGCCTCTTCGGAAGGATATTCTGCAACAGGGCCCGTTCACTACATTTAACGGTATGGAAGTTGAAAGGCTGATTCTAGCCAAGAAAGGTATTCCTGACAAGGTCATCCCGACTATGAGCCAAGCCAGGAAGGGGGTAACATCAAAACATTACCATCGTATCTGGAAGAAATATGTCTTTTGGTGTGAGAGCAGACAATATTCTATGGTGCAATTTCATCTGGGACATTTCCTGCTTTTTCTGCAGTCGGTAGTGGATGTGGGCCTATGCCTAGGCTCCATCAAAGTTCAGATTTCGACCTTGTCTTTCAGAAACAATTGGCTTCTATACCTGAAGTCCAGATGTTTTTGAAGGGTGTTCTTCATATCCAGCCTCCCTTTGTGCCTCCCACGTCACCCTGGGATCTCAATTTGGTTCTACAATACCTCCAGGAGGACTAGTTTGAACCATTACAGAAGGTAGATGTAAAATATCTAACGTGGAAGACCGTCACGCTGTTGGCCTTGGCTTCGGCAAGATGCATATCAGAACTGGGGGTATTGTCTTACAAGAGCCCCTACTTGATTTTCCATGAGGACAGAGCTGAACTCAGGACTCGTCAGCAATTCCTTCCTAAGATGGTGTCGGCGTTTCACATCAACCAGCCGATAGTGGTTCTGGTTGTTACTGACACCTCTGCTACTTCAAATTCCTTGGACATTGTATGGGCTTTGAAGATATATGTAAAGCGAACTGCTCGTACCAGGAAATCGGACTTGCTGTTCGTCCTATATGATGCCAACAAGATTGGGTGTCCGGATTGCACGCTGGATCAGGCTCACTATCCAACATGCTTATTCCACGGCAGGTTTGCCGATTCCAAAATCTGTTCAGGACCACTCTACTAGGTCGGTGGGTTCCTCCTGGGTGGCTGCCCAGGGTATCTCGGCATTACAACTATGCTGAGCAGCTACTTGGTTAGGTTCGAACACATCTGCCAAGTTTTACAAGTTCAATACCTTGGCTTCTGAGGACCTTCAGTTTGCAGTTCTGCAGGAACCTCAGCACTCTCCCACCTGGTTTGGGAGCTTTGGTACTTCCCCATGGTACTATGATTCCCAGTATCCCCTTGGACGTAAGAGAAAATAGTATTTTAATTACCTTCTAGTAAATCCTTTTCTCGTAGTCCTTAGGGGATACTGGACGCCCGCCCGGTGCTTCAATTTTCCTGCACGGTTGCTTGTTTAATTGTTGTTTGATTCAGCTGTTGCTGTCCCTGTCTTTCAAGTTATGGTTAGCATGGCTATCCTCTTGTTATGGTTGTGCTGGTTCAAAATCTCACCACTTTACTCAACTAATTTCCTTCTTTCAAAGTATGTCCATCTCCTCGGGCACAGTTTCCTAGACTGAGTCTGGTAGGAGGGGCATAGAGGGGAGGAGCCAGCACACGTTATCAAACTTCTATAGTGCCCATGGCTCCAAGTGGACCCGTCTATACCCCATGGTACTAGGATTCCCAGTATCCATTACGGACTACGAGAAAAGGATTTACCGGTAGGTAATTAAAATCCTATTTACTCAAGTGTCTTTGTGGTACCGAAGCCGGACGGCTGGGTCCGGCCGATCTTGAATCTCAAATCCCTGAACCCGTATCTTCACGTGTTCAAATTCAAGATGTAATCCCTAAGGACAGTGATCTCCGGTCTGGAGGAGGGGTAGTTCCTGGTATCTCTGGATATCAAGGATACATACCTTCGTATGCCAATATGGCTGCCTCATCAGGCTTACCTTCGGTTTGCGGTACTGGATCAACACTTCCAGTTCCAGGCCTTACCCTTTAGTCTCTCCACAACTCCAAGGGTATTCACAAAAGTTATGGCGGAGATGATGCTGCAATTGCTCAACATAGTACCTGGACAATTTCCTGATAAAGGCGGTGTCCAGGTAACAACTGTTACACAGCATTGACTTGACAACTCGCCTGCTTACAGACCACAGCTGTAATAACACAACACAATAACATAACAACAACAACACCATACAATACAATATTGCCTGGCATATAACCAAGTACATATCAGCAATTAGTTAAGTACATGGGTAGGACCAGGGCTAGGAAAGTAACCACGTGGCGTTTACCACTGTGCGACACAGTTCTAACAACTAATTCACCGGTGGGGCTGTCCGCAGATAGACCTGATGGCTTCTCGTCTCAACGAGAAGCTCCGTAATTACTGTTCCAGAACGAGGGATCCACAGGCTGCAGCAGTGGATGCTCTGACGGCGCCGTGGAACTACCAGTTTGTATACCTGTTCACTCCAATCCCTCTCATTCCAAGAGTTCTAAAAAGACTCAAAAGGGAAAGAGTTCTGGCAATTCTATTTGTCCCGGATTGGCCTCGACAGGCTTGGTATGCGGACCTCCTGACCATGTCTCTGGAGGAACTATGGCCTCTGCCGCTACTCAAGGACCTTTTCCAACAAAGACAGTTAGCCTCCAGACTTACTGCGGCTACGTTTGATGGCTTGGAAGTTGAGAGGGAGAGCTTGACTAGAAAAAGGTCTTCCATCCAACGTTATTTATACTATGGTCCAGGCCCGTAAGGTGTTTACGTCCAAACATTACCACCGTACCTCAAAGAAATATGTCTTGTGGTGCGAGGGTAGAAAATATCCTCATTTGGAATTTCGACTTGACCGTTTTCTGCTTTTCCTGCAAGCAGGTGTGGATAAGGGCCTACGGTTAGGCTCAATCAAAGTTCTGATTTCGTCTCTCTCCATCTTCTTCCAGAGACAACTACCAGAATAACAAACTTTCCTAAAGGGTGTTCTTCACATTCATCCACCCTTTTTCCCTCCCACGGCTCCGCGGGATCTCAATATGGTCTTGACCTTTCTCCGGTCGGACTGGTTTGAACCCTTACACAGGGTAGACTTGAAATATCTAACGTGGAAGCAAGTCACATTGCTGGCTTTAGCCTCTGCAGCTGTGTATCAGAATTGGGGGGCCTTATCCTGTAAGAGCCCATATTTGATATTTCACAAGGATAGGGCAGAGCTCAGGACTCGCCCGCAGTTTTTGCAGAAAGTAGCATTGGCTTTTCACATTGATCAACAGATAGTGGTTCCGGTACTGTCTGACACATCAGTTGCTTCAAAGTCCTTGGACGTTGTGAGGGCTTTGAGGATTTACATCAAGAAGACAGCTTGTCACAGGAAGTCTGACTCCCTTTTTGTCCTTTATGACGCTACCAAAATTGGTCGTCCTGCTTCTAAGCAGTCTCATTGGTTCAGGTTGACCATTCAACAAGCCTATTCTTCAGCAGCATTACCGTTGCCTAATTCTATCCAGGCCCACTCCACATAGCTGGTGGGTTCTTCCTGGGCGGCTGCCCGGGGTGTCTCGGCCTTACAGTTGCAGCTACTTGGTCTGGTTCGAACACGTTTGTAAAGTTCTATAGGTTCGACACCTTGGCCAGAGATGACCTGAAGTTTGGTCAGGTGGTTTTACAGGGGTCTCAGCACTCTCCCATCCATTCTGGGAGCTTTGGGACTTCCCCACGGTACTAATGTCATCCCAGTATCAACTAGGACATTAGAGAAAATAGGAATTTAATACCTACCGGTAATTCCTTTTCTCGTAGTCCATAGTGGATACTGGGCGCCCACCTCAGTGCTTCGGATTCCTGCTTACCTGGTTGTAAGTGTTCTTGGTTGGGTCTGCTGTTGCTGTCCCTGTTCCATGTTTGGTTGGTGTTGCTATCCTTTTTATATAAATTTTCATTGCTTTCCTCTGTTTTGGTTAACTCTGCTATCTTTGTTATTGTTGTGTATTGGTTCGTTACCCCACCGCTTTTTATGTTTATATCCTTCTCTCAAAGTATGTCCATCTCCTCGGGCACAGTTTTCCTAGACTGAGTCTGGTAGGAGGGGCATAGAGGGGAGGAGCCAGCACACACTAATGATTTCTTAAAGTGCCAGGCTCTAATGGACCCCATGGTACTAATGTCACTCCAGTATCCACTACAGAATACGAGAAAAGGAATTACCGGTAGGTATTAAATTCCTATTTTTACCAAGCTTTTATTGGTAATTGCTACAGTGATACTGTGCAATATGGACCGCAGTCCTTAGTCCTTTGATTAGCTACTCTGCTAATTAAAGGTCTTTATCTATGGCTATTGCTTGCTGACCTCATTTAATTGGAATGGGATTGTTGGATCGACCGTGTCTAGGTCGACAGTGAACAGGATGACACCATATGGTTGACATGGACTATGTCGACACTGAAAACAGGTCAATATTGAACAAGGTCGACAGGGATGAAAGGTCGACATGTTAAATAGGCCAATATGTACATGGTTGACACACATAAGGTCAATAATGTTTATTTTTGTTATGGATAGTAAAGGAATGTAGGACCATCGAGAGTTGAAACACGTCCCCTTGCAGAGACTGCTTCGCTCGCCACGCTTCAGGCAAGGTGGCTCGCTGCGCTTGCCGCAAGGTTTATAACCAACTCTATGACCACTTGGATAAAGGAGGTATGACAAAGTCCGTGTCGACCATGTGTTGGGACTGTAGTTTTGTGAACCCGGCATATATGTGAAGTCTGTGCAGGTAACTGGAGGACTATGTTTATATTTGGCTGGTCTGTGGGAATCAGTAAGATGAAGTAGTAAGGAGCAATGCCTGACCGGGAGTCAAACCCAGGCCTCGGCAGAGGGAGCCATATCCTGACCATTGGATCACCAGGGACCTGGTGTTGATAGCAGGATGGTGATTGTATTGGTGAGAATTAACTGGATATACTGTCACAGGAGTAGGTGTTTGTGTACCCAAGGTTACTATGAAATAGGTTCTCTGGCGTTACGCAGATCTGGGAGGAGAGCTGAAGACGTTGAACCGGACTGTTTACCGGTGAGAACCGTGCTAGTTACTGGCGAGACTGAGAACGGGGCTGGTTACCGGCGAGACTGAGAACCGGATGTCACAAAGCGGAGGTTTACAGTGCTTCCCAGTCGCACTTTGACTTACCTGTGGTGCAGTCTAAAGCTCTATTCACCATCCGCTGTTCCATCTGGAATCCCGCTCTGTCAGTCACAGCACCCATTTCAGGATAGTTAGGCTTCAGGTCCTTCCCGGCCTGCTAGGCCTCAGTCCACTCTGAAGTTTAGTCTGGAGTACTGCATGTGACTTCCTGATCAGCTGACTCTGCAGAGAACTCTCCAACCAGGTAGTGTTTCCCTGACATATGAATCCTTCAGCCTATCACCAGAGAGCAAGGGGTATATATTCCAGCTCCAAGCACTGGGAAGCTGTCAGTGGTTTGTTGTCCTCAAGCCTGTAGAGAGCTCCTGCAATCTCCTGCTTAAAGAGACAGTGCATTACCAACTTCATCACTTTCTGACTCCTATCTCCAGGATATCTGCAAACCTGCATCGCTGGTTATCTCATCTCCAGGATATCTGCAAACATGCACTGCTGGTTATCTCATCTCCAGGATATCTGCAAACCTGCATCACTGGTTATCTCATCTCCAGGATATCTGCAAACCTGCATCACTGGTTATCTCATCTCCAGGATATCTGCAATCCTGCACTGCTGGTTATCTTATCTCCAGTATACCTGCAAACCTGCTATGCTGGTCAATACCATCTCCAGTATATCTTCAAGCCTGCGTCACGGAGTATCCTATCCAGCTATCCTGTACTGCTGGTTCAATCCCAGCATCCAACTATCCTGTACTGCTGGTTCAATCCCAGCTTCCAGCTATCCTGTACAGCTGCTTCAATCCCAGTTTCCAGCTATCCTGTACTGCTGGTTCAATCCCAGTTTCCAGCTATCCTGTACTGCTGGTTCAATCCCAGTTTCCAGCTATCCTGTACTGCTGGTTCAATCCCAGCTTCCAGCTATCCTGTACTGCTGGTTCAATCCCAGCTTCCAGCTCTCCTGTAATGCTAGTTCAATCCCAGCTTCCAGCTATCCTGTACTGCTGGTTCAATCCCAGCATTCAGCTATCCTGTACTGCTGGTTCAATCCCAGTTATGCTGTACTGCTGGTTCAATCCCAGCTTCCAGCTATCCTGTACTGCTTGTTCAATCTCAGTTATCCTGTACTGCTGGTTCAATCCTAGCTTCCAGCTGTCCTGTACTGCTGGTTCAATACCAGTTATCCTGTACTGCTGGTTCAATCCCAGCTTCCAGCTATCCTGTACTGCTAGTTCAGTCAGGCTTCCAGCTATCCAGCTAACCTGTACTGCTGGTTCATTCCCAGCTTCGAGTTATCAATCTGTACCACAAGTGTCACTCAACTATCATTGCACTGGTATCCCCAGTGTTCTAGTTCCCCGTAGTTGTACAAACACCTGTGGCCAGCCATAGACTTTAGCCGAACCTGCCACGCCTGTATGAGCAAGTCAAATATCAAACCCGCACTATTCCGTCCTCGGGACTCCAGCCAACTAGCTACTAGACCTCGTCCTGTTCTACAAGTACCAACAACCGTGACTCCGGGCTGGTTACCGGCGAGACTAAGACTCGCACTGTGAACCGTGCTGAGTACCGGTATAACTGGAACGCAATTGTAATCCGAGCTGGTACCGGATATAACTGAAAATGCAACTGTAGTTCGGGCTGGTACCGGATATAACTGAAAATGCAACTGTAGTTCGGGCTGGTACCGGATATAACTGGAAACGTAACTGTATGTAGAACAATGAATGTGGCTGTGAATTTAAGATGAGGCTGAAGAAGAACTGCAGATTGTAGCTGTGAACGAGACTGTAGAATACTGCGGCTGTGTCTTTAAGTCGAGACTGATGAATACTGCGGCTGTGTCTTTAAAACTAGACTGATACTGGATAACACAACTGTAATCTGGACTGGGGGGCAGAGAGCAGAGTTTTACAGGAACTGAGGTAATAGTGTTATCTCTTAGGGAGCTCAGCTATTAAGCTCACGCTGAGCTGTGTGGCTCAAGGAACTGGCAGCTTCTGTAACACAAGTCTCTTTACTTATATTTCCTGATCCTTGGTGATTGGTAAACTGAGTCAGGTGATTCAGAGAGTCTCAGTCTGGCACAGGATTAGATAGCTCCAGATCAGGTGATCAGACCCTGTCATGTCAGTACTCCAGGTTTAGTCTCTGATGTGGAGGCCTAGCAGGCCGGAAAAACACTGAAGCCTAACTCCTAAAATGAGCAGAGGATTCTGGCTTTTAGGCCCAAACACCAGAGAGCTGAGCACAGTGGAGAATGTATCTGGTGACCACTGGAGTCAGAGAGGCATATAGTATAATGACAACAATGATTGCTGTGTAGGCACAGCATGGAGAGACTTGCTGAATTTAATATTCATACTGAAGGTTAATCAACACAGGTGCAGCTCATTAACTTTCACCTTCCATGCAGAGAACTCAACACTCAGGGATCTCATGGAACTGGCAAGCTGTTTATCCCAGTGAGCAGAAGAGACGCTGGATCCAGGACAGATGGCAGAGGTAAGTCACCAAATATAAGATATAGTCAGGATCTGACACCATGTACATATTAACATAATCAACATGTTGACCTTTTATCTATGTCGGCATTGTCCAATGTCGACCTATTTTCAGTGTTGACCTAATCCATGTCGACCATTTGTTGTTGACTTATTCACTGTCAATCTAGATACAGTCGACCTAGGGACCTTATCCCATTTAATTATGACTCATGATACAAAGAGGCACAGGCAATAGACAAGTCCAGAATCAACTTCCAAGCAAAAGCCACCCCGTTTAATGACCTCTTGTTTGACCATGATGTTGTGTCAGCCGTGGCACCTATAGATTGGTGGGAAATGCACATTGGCTCAGAAACTGCAGCTGGTAATGACAATATTATGGTGGCTGTAGAGCCATTGCTGACAGCTGCAGCGTCATCAGCTTCAGGAGAAAGAATATTTTCCACATTTGGGGCCTTAATGAGAGCTGATCGCTATGGCTGCAATTGCTGTGAAGGCCGCGTGTTTGCCATCTGTGCACGTGCAGTGGCTGCAGTGCGCGTGTGCGGGCTACCATAATGCAATCGCATCCCGATTGACAGACAGTGGGCATCCGGGGGCGGCGGCTCAGTGTTGGGGTGGGGGGGGGGGGAGATGGTAAAAACACAGGCCCGATGTCGTCTGCGTTTCCTGCGATAGTAAATATGATGCCAGACCGCCTGCACACACAGCCATACTGCACAGGCAGGGTCTAGCTCTATTTGATGCAATTGAATTGTGATCGCATTGCTGGGTGACTCCACACATGCCAGGTGGGCTCGCCCTGTGCTGTGAGTAATGCAATTGCAGTTTTTACTAATGTGTCGGCTTATTCAAATGTACAGATCCGGCAATTGCCAACTATTGTAACTTTTACCATCATTGCGGTTTCTTTCCTTTTGCAGTGTGTGTGATGTGTGTGTAGTTTGCGGTGCCGTGCCACGATTCACGGTGACACTCGCAAGTCATTTACATTAAAGTTACATGATTTAATAAGAACTTTGTATTATTGTTTTTACTTGGTTTATTTATTTTATTGACCATTTTTATAAAAATCAAATTTAAATAAAACTCTCAGTACCTACCCTAGGAGATAAGGTAATGCGTGGAGGTAAGTCATCTGGCTAAACTGGGAACAGCAATTAGCTAGGAGGAGCAATGCTATCAGATGGTTCAGTCCAACAGCTGATTAGGAGATGCTGATGAGATGACCACGAAGCTACTTCCCCCTCCTCAGCTCATCTCCATGTGGGAATGTGATAGGTATGTGACAAATTATATACATATATAGTACTGTGATTTGGGTGTGGTGTGTTCAAACTGAAATCTAAATTGCAGTGTAAAAATAAAGCAGCCAGTATTTACCCTGCACAGAAACAAAATAACCCACCCAAATCTACATCTCTTTGCACGTTACATCTGCCCCACCTGCAGTGCACATGGTTTACACAACTGCTAACTCTGAATTGTCCCCATAGTACTATACAAAATTTTAGGCAGATGTGGAAAAAATGCTGCAGAGTAAGACTGCTTCCAAAAATAGAAGTGTTAATAGTTTATTTTTATCAATTAAAAAAATGCAAAGTAACTGAACAGAAATCTAAATCAAAATTTGGTGTGAGCACCATTTGCCTTCAAAACAGCAACATTTTTTCTAGGTACACTTGCACACAGTTTTTGAGGGAACTCGGCAGGGTGGTTGTTCCAAATATCACGGAGAACTATCACAGATCTACTGTGGATGTAGGCTTTCTTCAAATCATTTCCCTGACAGTCCATAAAACTGCCCAGAATACTGATAAATCACAGATCTTCAAACAGAATGAAGCAGGTAATTAAGTGACCCTGGCCTTGCTTGTTTGGCAAAGAAACCCTGTGTTACAGGAACAATGGAGCCCTTTACACAATCAGGCCGCAATCCATTACTTTTGATATTGAAAGAGTTAAAGCTCAAAAGGGTGGAATCTTTGGAATAGCTGTCAGAGGGAGGGGTAAGAATGAAATGCACACAGCACAATATGTCCACTGCCCGAAAAGAAGTCAACTATGATTGAGGGTGCAATAATCTATTTCTGTGAACTTTTCCACAAAAGAAAACTAGGACTCGTATCTAAGCAACCTTGTTTTCTGAACTGATTCCTATTCTTTCTGAAATTATTTGCAAATCATAACCTGTATGTCATTCTTAAGTATTTTCAGATTAAAATACATTTAATCTAGCGTATTCTCTGTGTTCTTATTGAACTTGCACCTGTGAGGCATAATGCTACGTATCTATGTGTAAATAAGTGTGAAATATTACTATTTGTGCATACAACATAACGACTCCCTTAAGATCTTTGGTGGTGGCAGTGAAATTGTGTCTTTATCCTGAGTGACCAAAGTGCGCAACCATCATTACCCAGCTGTCTTAGATTGCGGTATCTGAGGGCAGGCTGGAATTGTGACACCAGACATATATTATGACATTATCAGTGTATCATACAGGCAATAACATAGTGTATTGCTGCAACAGATCAGCGATGATCGGTTTTTCATCAAGCATGTCCAATAAATCATTGGTCGGCCACATTGGGAAGTGTATAGACTGTCATTCACAATGGAGGAACGGGGAAATATCTCCACCCCAGGGAAGTCCGGAGACCATGCCAGCTGAACTCTGACTTTTTTAAAGGGACAATCACAAGGAAACACCATGCCTTGTGATTGCCCCTTTAAAAAAACGTCTGAGTACAGCCGGCATACCGCACGGGTCACTGGACTCGGGCAGGATTACATCCCGCTGATTGTGTGACCATACACTGAGAATTCACAGTATATGGCCACAGTATCTGCTGGTGTTCAGGCTGTCAGATAAAATATCTCTTGGTCTGACAGACATGTTATTTCACAGTGTTTGCCCAACATTACTCAGGAGAGTAAGTACAGCACAGGAGGATGCACAGTACAGTGGAGGCTCCGAAAAAAGATCTTGAAGTTGTTCAGCAAAAGAGTATTATTATCTCCTAAAACACAACCAAAAGCATCATGAGGAGAAAGAAGCTGGAGGCAATAGCAACCACAAGGGCAGTCTAACAGCAGACACTTGATTTACCAAAATGGGTGTGACTGATACCCTAGCTAAAAGATTGGCAGATCGTACAATAGAGAATGAAAAGGCACAATAAGCAGGCACTAGGCACATGGTCATTAGGTCGACATGCAAAAAGGTCGGCATGAGTTTTTCACAATTTTTTTCACACTTAACTATCCACGTGGACTACAATTGGGAACGGTAACCTTGCCCGACGCGGTGCACTCATTTGGGTTCCCTGTCACTTTACGAAGAAAATGACACCAAAAACAGTCAAAATACTCATGTCGACCTTTTTCCATGTCGACCTAATGAACCACACCCGATTACACTGGAAAAGAGGCGGCTGAGATGGGACATTATTAAAATATATAAATTCATAAAGGGACAATACAAGGATTTATCAATCTGTTTATAAAAAAACGCTACACAGGACACCCCCTGAGGTTAGTAGAAAAAATATTTCATACACAACAGAGGAAAGGGTTCTTCACAGTAAGAGCAGTAAGGATTTGGAATTCTCTACCAGAGAAGGTAGTAATGGAGGATTTGGAATTCTCTACCAGAGAAGGTAGTAATGGAGGATTTGGAATTCTTTCAGAGAAGGTAGTAATGGTGGATTTGGAATTCTTTACCAGAGAAGGTAGTAATGGAGGATTTGGAATTCTCTACCAGACAAGGTAGTAATGGTGGATTTGGAATTCTCTACCAGAGAGGGTAGTAATGGAGGATTTGGCATTCTCTACCAGAGAAGGTAGTAATGGAGGATTTGGAATTCTCTACCAGAGAAGGTAGTAATGGTGGATTTGGTATTCTCTACCAGAGAAGGTAGCAATGGTGGATTTGGAATTCTCTACCAGAGAAGGTAGCAATGGTGGATTTGGAATTCTCTACCAGAGAAGGTAGTAATGGTGCATTTGGAATACTCTATCAGAGAAGGTAGTAATGGTGCATTTGGAATTCTCTACCAGAGAAGGTAGTAATGGTGCATTTGGAATTCTCTACCAGAGAAGGTAGTAATGATGGATTTGGTATTCTCTACCAGAGAAGGTATTAATGGTGCATTTGGAATTCTCTACCAGAGAAGGTAGTAATGGTGGACTCAATCAATAAGTTTAAAATGGATTAGATAAAGTCCTAACTGAAAGAAATATCCAAGGTTACAGCATTTAAATGATATAAAATTTTATAATACAGGTTGAACACGATGGACATTTTGTCTTTTTTCAATCTCATCAACTATGTTGGGAGAGATCTTGTGCCACCACATGGGAAGCACTAACTGACCTGATGTGCCAAGAGCAGTTCTACAGAGGGTGCCCTCCAGAGATGAAGCAGAGGATGCTAGGCCAGGAACCACCCACTTTGAAAGCAGAGGCCAAGCTAGCAGACCAGTATATAAATTCCAGGAAAGTGTCCTGTTATAGGCGAAGCACTCGCCAAGTGGGTTCTGTAAGCTCAAGATCTTGGTGGGCACTCATAACACCATTGAAGCCCCAACAGGACAATATGGCCGCGGGATATGGCTGCAGGAAAATCGGATATCTAAGGATGAAATGGCCAACATCGCAAACGCATGCCCCAAATCTGAGTCCTGGAGCCTGGTTTCATGTTTCCCCCATGGAACTGGAAGGAAGAGTACATGAGGGAAAAGTCAAGTCTATAAGACAGGGCTGGCCAAACCGGTTCCTCGAGATCTACCAACAGTTCATGTTTTCCAGGCCTCCCGGAGATCTGTAGAATGGTCAGTTAGGAATGAATGCAGCACATCTTAATTAGTAATGACTACAAAGAGATAGTCAGGCATGAGCGATAGAGTCGCTGACTTCTCACAAAGCACAGATACCCCGGCACGATGCACACACGCCCGGACACGAGGCACAAACGCCTCAGAATGACTCCCAGACATGAGGCACAGACGTCCCAGAATGATGCACAGATGCCCGAGTATGAATCCCACAGACACCCGGACACAAGGCACAGCTGCCCCAGAACAACGCCCAGATGCCCCAGAATGATGGACAGATGCAACACACAGACGCCTGGAGATGAGGCACAGATGCCCCCGAACGTTGCACAAACACAATGCAGATGCCCCCGAATGTTGCACAGACACAATGCACAGATGCCCCGGAATGACGGACAGACGCAACTCACAGATGCCTGGACATGACGGAGATGCCCAAGAATGTCGCACAGATGTCCCAAACCATGGCACAGACACAAAGCATAGATACCACATCGAGATGCACACAGATGCCGTACATGAGGCACTGACACCCAGGCACGTGGCACAGATACCCCGGTATGACACAACACCACGATACGACACACAGATGCCCGGACATGGTGCACAGATGCCCCAGAACGACACACAGACGTTCCGGTACGATGCACAGACGCCCAGATACATTGCATCGACGGCCGGTCACAGTGTACAGACGCCCGGACATGACGTGCAGATGCTGGGACTTGGTGCACAAACGCCCAATAAACGGTGACAGACCACCCCGGCACCATGAGAGCAGCGCTCCCCCTCCCCCACTACGCCCGGATGAGGCTGCGCTGCAGATGTGCCGGCGCCCTGTACATCTATCTCTGGATATACACACAGAAAGCATTGCACCTATGCAGCCCTTGCTCTGTGTCCTGCAGCAGCTGCACGGGTACCCGCCCTCTCTCACACCTCCCTGCCTGCCCCCAGCGCCTGTCACACTGCCATGTGCGGGACCCGCGCCCTCTCCCTGTGCTGAGGCCGGGGGCGGGGCTGGAGGAGGGGCCGAGGGCGGGGCTGGTGGAGGGGCCGGGGGCGGGGATACGAACGTCAGTGTGGCCGGTTACTGAGGAGGAAGCCGCTTGTGTTCCCCTGCCAATCACACCTCACTTCCGGCCTGTGCGTTCCATCCCACCTCCGGCCGCTGCGTTCCACACACAGGAAGAGAGTTTTTTTCTTTCGCGCCAACTTCCGGGTTTCCCTCGAGCGGGAGTCAGTCGTCCGCAAAAGCAGGTAACGGGGTCCTACTACACAGGGAAAGCAGCCTGTGGTGTCTTGTTGTTATTATTATACAGGGGGAGCAGCCTGTGGTGTCTTGTTGTTATTATTATACAGGGGGAGCAGCCTGTGGTGTCTTGTTGTTATTGTTGTACAGGCGGAGTGTCCTGTAGTGTCCTGTTGTTAGCATGCCCGTAATGGCCTAAACTAGGAGCAATTCTGAGAGACCTTCATTTTCACAGTCTCAGAAAACAGATATCAGAATTTAGGTTTTTTAGCCAGCAATTCACTAAGTATACAGTATATATCAGTGCCGTAACTAGACATTTTAGTCCTGTGTGCAAGAAACGGCATCGACGCCCCCCCCCTCCCCCTCCATATTTAAAACAGGGACAGTGCACACGCGGCCAAAATGTAGGGGCGTGGCTTCATGGGTAAGAGGCTTAGCCACAAAATAATACCATGTCATATTACGCTGCACAGTAGTCTCCATTATTCAAATTACACTGCACAGTTGCGCCACTTACACACATTATGCCAGGTAGAGCCCTTTCCATCCCTCCCTACCCTTAGAGTGTACTGTAGTGCAGTGTGTAGGCAGCCAATTACATGATTTCTCCTTCTGGCGCTGGTGCCGGCTTCTTACTCGATGCTCCCTCTGTACACTGCACAGCTGAGCACATGGGGGCCGAGGGAGGTGGCGGGCCAGGGGAGCACAGTACACAGGGGCTGGGGCAAGAGAGGGGGGAGGCTGAGGGTGCACAGCACACGGGGAATTTACTGGTAGCCAGCGTTGCTGCTGACTATATGCGGCAGTGGCTCCCACTGGTCGGAGCTTGGGGCTGCGGGCGCCAGATCCTGCAAGAGCGCATAGGGGAGTGGGAACAGGAGGAGTGGCTTTCAGCAGGGGGTATATGCAGCCATATATTTCTCTAATGTCCTATGTGGATGCTGGGGACTCCGTAAGGACCACGGGGATTAGCGGCTCCGCAGGAGACTGGGCACAACTATAAAGAAAGCTTTTAGACTACTGGTGTGCACTGGCTCCTCCCACTAAGACCCTCCTCCAGACCTCAGTTAGATTCTTGTGCCCGGCTGAGCTGGATGCACACTAGGGGCTCTCCTGAGCACCTAGAAAGAAAGTATATTTAGATTTTTTTATTTTCAGTGAGATCTGCTGGCAACAGACTCACTGCAGCGAGGGACTAAGGGGAGAAGAAGCGAACCTACCTAACATGTGGTAGTTTGGGCTTCTTAGGCTACTGGACACCATTAGCTCCAGAGGGATCGACCGCAGGACCCGACCTTGGTGTTCGTTCCCGTAGCCGCGCCGCCGTCCCCCTTACAGAGCCAGAAGCACGAAGAAGGTCCGGAAAATCGGCGGCAGAAGACTTCGGTCTTCACCAAGGTAGCGCACAGCACTGCAGCTGTGCGCCATTGCTCCTCATGTACACCTCACACTTCAGTCACTGATGGGTGCAGGGCGCTGGGGGGGGGGCGCCCTGAGGGCAATAAATAACACCTTGGCTGGCAAATATACATCATATATAGCCCTAGAGGCTATATAGATGTAAAATTACCCCTGCCAGTATTACAGAAAAAGCGGGAGAAAGTCCGCCGAAAAGGGGGCGGGGCTTCTCCCTCAGCACACTGGCGCCATTTTTCCCTCACAGTTCCGCTGGAAGGAAGCTCCCTGGCTCTCCCCTGCAGTCTGAATACGACAGAAGGGTAAAAAAGAGAGGGGGGGCACAAAATTTAGGCGCAGTATAGATAAGATATATATGTAATATATATATAAAAAGCAGCTATAGGGAAAACACTCATTGATAGTGGGATCCCAGTGTTATATAGCGCTCTGGTGTGTGCTGGCATACTCTCTCTCTGTCTCTCCAAAGGGCTTTGTGGGGTCCTGTCCTCTGTCAGAGCATTCCCTGTGTGTTTGCGGTGTGTCGGTACGGCTGTGTCGACATGTTTGATGAGCAGACTTATGTGGAGGCGGAGCAGATGCCTGTAAATGTGATGTCACCCCCTGCGGGGTCGACACCTGAGTGGATGGTGCTGTGGAAGGAATTACGTGATAGTGTCGACTCCTTACATAAAAGGTTTGACGACATACCAAATGTGGGACAGCCGGCTTCTCAGCCTGTGTCTGCCCAGGCGTCTCAAAAACCATCATGGGCTCTAAAACGCCCGCTACCTCAGATGGTTGACACAGATGTCGACACGGATACTGACTCCAGTGTCGACGACGATGAGACTAATGTAACTTCCAGTAGGGCCACACGTTACATGATTGAGGCAATGAAAAATGTGTTGCACATTTCTGATGTTACCCCCGGTACCACAAAAAAGGGTATAATGTTTGGAGAGAAAAAACTACCAGTAGCTTTTCCTCCATTTGAAGAGTTAAATGAAGTGTGTGAAGAAGCGTGGGCTTCCCCTGATAAAAAGCTGGTAATTTCTAAGAGGTTACTAATGGCGTACCCTTTCCCGCCAGAGGATAGGTCACGCTGGGAAACATCCCCTAGGGTGGATAAAGCGCTCACACGCTTGTCAAAAAAGGTGGCACTACCGTCTCCGGATACGGCCGCCCTGAAGGAATCTGCTGATAGAAAGCAGGAGGCTATCCTGAAATCTATATATACACACACAGGTGTTATACTGAGACCGGCTATAGCTTCAGCCTGGATGTGCAGTGCTGCTGCTGCGTGGTCAGATTCCCTGTGAGATAATATAGATACCCTAGACAGGGACACTATATTGCTAAACGTAGAGCATATAAAAGACGCACTTTTATACATGAGGGATGCACAGAGGGATATTTGCCGGCTGGCATCCAAAATTAGTGCAATGTCCATTTCTGCCAGGAGAGGGTTATGGACTCGGCAGTGGACAGGTGATGCAGATTCCAAACGACATATGGAAGTTCTGCCTTATAAGGGTGAGGAATTGTTCGGGGATGGTTTCTCGGACCTCGTTTCCACAGCAACAGCTGGGAAATCTACATTTTTACCCCATGTTCCCTCACAACCAAAGAAAGCACCGTATTATCAGGTACAGTCCTTTCGGCCCAATAGGGGCAAGCTGGTTAAAGGCGCGTCCTTTCTGCCGAGAGGCAGAGGTAGGGGAAAAAAGCTGCAGCATACAGCAAGTTCCCAGGAGCAAAAGTCCTCCCCCGCTTCCTCTAAGTCCACAGCATGACGCTGGGGCTCCACAGGCGGAGCCAGGTACGGTGGGGGCCCGTCTCAAAAATTTCAGCAATCAGTGGGCTCGCTCACGGGTGGATCCCTGGATCCTTCAAGTAGTATCTCAGTGGTACAAACTGGAATTCGAGACGTCTCCCCCCCGCCGTTTTCTCAAATCTGCCTTGCCAACCACTCCCTCAGGCAGGGCGGCAGTGTTACAGGCAATTCAAAAGCTGTATTCACAACAAGTGATAGTAAAGGTGCCCCTACTTCAACAAGGAAGGGGTTACTATTCCACAATGTTTGTGGTACCGAAACCGGACGGTTCGGTGAGACCCATTTTAAATTTGAAATCCTTGAACACATATATATATATAAAAAAATTCAAGTTCAAGATGGAATCGCTCAGGGCGGTTATTGCAAGCCTGGACGAGGGAGATTACATGGTATCGCTGGACATCAAGGATGCTTACCTACATGTTCCCATTTACCATCCTCACCATGAGTACCTCAGGTTTGTGGTACAAGATTGTCATTACCAATTCCAGAAGTTGCCGTTCGGTCTCTCCACGGCTCCGAGGGTCTTTTCCAAGGTAATGGCGGAAATGATGATACTCCTTCGAAGGAAGGGACTTTTAATTATCCCGTACTTGGACGATCTCCTGATAAAGGCGAGGTCCAGAAAGCAGTTGTTGGTAGGGGTAGCACTATCTCGGGAAGTGCTACAACAGCACGGCTGGATTCTAAACATTCCAAAGTCACAGCTGGTCCCTACGACACGCCTGCTGTTCCTAGGGATGGTTCTGGACACAGAACAGAGAAAAGTGTTTCTCCCGGAGGAGAACGCCAAGGAGCTGTCATCTCTAGTCAGAGGCCTCCTAAAACCAAAACAGGTGTCGGTGCATCATTGCACGCGGATCCTGGGAAAAATGGTAGCTTCCCACGAAGCGATTCCATTCGGCAGGTTTCATGCAAGAACCTTTCAGTGGGACCTGTTGGACAAGTGGTCCTGATCGCATCTTCAGATGCATCGTCTGATAACCCTGTCTCCAAGGACAAGGGTGTCTCTGCTGTGGTGGCTGCAGAGTGCTCATCTTCAAGAGGGCCGCAGATTCGGCATACAGGACTGGGTCCTGGTGACCACGGATGCCAGCCTTCGAGGCTGGGGAGCAGTCACACAGGGAAGAAACTTCCAAGGACTATGGTCAAGTCAGGAGACTTCCCTGCACACAAATATTCTGGAACTAAGGGCTATTTACAATGCCCTAAGTCAGGCAAAACCCCTGCTTCAAAACCAGCCGGTACTGATCCAGTCAGACAACATCACGGCGGTCGCCCATGTAAATCGACAGGGCGGCACGAGAAGCAGGACGGCGATGGCAGAAGCCACAAGGATTCTCTGATGGGCGGAAAATCACGTGTTAGCACTGTCAGCAGTGTTCATTCCGGGAGTGGACAACTGGGAAGCAGACTTCCTCAGCAGGCACGACCTCCACCCGGGAGAGTGGGGACTTCATCCAGAAGTCTTTCAAATGATTGTAAACCAGTGGGAAAAACCACAGGTGGACATGATGGCGTCCCGCCTAAACAAAAAGCTAGAAAAATATTGCGCCAGGTCAAGAGACCCGCAGGCGATAGCTGTGGACGCTCTGGTAACACCGTGGGTGTACCGATCGGTTTATGGGTTCCCTCCTCTTCTTCTCATACCAAAGGTACTGAGGATAATAAGGAGAAGAGGAGTAAGAACTATACTCATTGTTCCGGATTGGCCAAGAAGAGCGTTGTATCCGGAACTTCAAGAAATGATGTCAGAGGACCCATGGCCTCTACCGCTCAGACAAGACCTGCTGCAGCAGGGGCCCTGTCTGTTCCAAGACTTACCGCGGCTGCGTTTGACGGCATGGCGGTTGAACACAGGATCCTGAAGGAAAAGGGCATTCCGGAGGAAGTCATTCCTACGCTGATTAAAGCTAGGAAAGAAGTAACCGCAAACCATTATCACCGCATATGGCAAAAATTTGTTGCGTGGTGTGAGGCCAGGAAGGCCCCAACGGAAGAATTTCAGCTAGGCCGGTTCCTGCACTTCCTACAGTCAGGGGTGACTATGGGCCTAAAATTGGGTTCCATTAAGGTCCAGATTTCTGCTCTATCGATTTTCTTCCAGAGAGAATTGGCTTCACTACCTGAAGTTCAGACTTTTGTTAAGGGAGTGTTACATATTCAGCCCCCTTTTGTGCCTCCAGTGGCACCTTGGGATCTCAACGTGGTGTTGGATTTCCTAAAGTCACATTGGTTTGAGCCACTGAAAACCGTGGATTTGAAATATCTCACGTGGAAAGTGGTCATGTTATTGGCTTTGGCTTTGGCCAGGCGTGTTTCAGAATTGGCGGCTTTGTCATGTAAAAGCCCTTATCTGATATTCCATATGGATAGGGCAGAATTGAGGACTCGTCCCCAGTTTCTCCCCAAAGTGGTATCAGCTTTTCATCTGAACCAACCTATCGTGGTGCCTGCGGCTACAAATGACTTGGAGGCTTCCAAGTTGTTGGATGTAGTCAGGGCCCTGAAAATTTATGTTTCTAGGACAGCTGGAGTCAGAAAGACTGACTCGCTCTTTATCCTGTATGCGCCCAACAAGTTGGGTGCACCTGCTTCAAAGCAGACTATTGCTCGCTGGATCTGTAGTACGATTCAGCTTGCACATTCTGCGGCTGGACTGCCGCATCCTGAATCAGTAAAAGCCCATTCCACGAGGAAAGTGGGCTCTTCTTGGGCGGCTGCCCGAGGGGTCTCGGCTCTTCAACTTTGCCGAGCTGCAACTTGGTCAGGGGCAAACACGTTTGCATAATTCTACAAATTTGATACCCTGGCTGAGGGGGACCTTGAGTTCTCTCATTCGGTGCTGCAGAGTCATCCGCACTCTCCCGCCCGTTTGGGAGCTTTGGTATAATCCCCATGGTCCTTACGGAGTACCCAGCATCCACTTAGGACGTTAGAGAAAATAAGAATTTACTCACTGGTAATTCTATTTCTCATAGTCCGTAGTGGATGCTGGGCGCCCATCCCAAGTGCGGATTGTCTGCAATACTTGTATATAGTTATTGCTTAACTAAAGGGTTATTGTTGAGCTATCTGTTGAGAGGCTCAGTTGTTATCATGCTGTTAACTGGGTATTGTATCACGAGTTATACGGTGTGATTGGTGTGGCTGGTATGAGTCTTACCCGGGATTCAAAATCCTTCCTAATTGTGTCAGCTCTTCCGGGCACAGTATCCTAACTGAGGTCTGGAGGAGGGTCTTAGTGGGAGGAGCCAGTGCACACCAGTAGTCTAAAAGCTTTCTTTATAGTTGTGCCCAGTCTCCTGCGGAGCCGCTAATCCCCATGGTCCTTACGGAGTCCCCAGCATCCACTTCGGACTATGAGAAATAGAATTACCGGTGAGTAAATTCTTATTTTTTTTATATATATATATATATATATATATATATATATATATTTCTCTAACATCCTAGTGGATGCTGGGGACTCCGTAAGGACCATGGGGAATAGATGGGCTCCGCAGGAGACTGGGAACTCTTAAAGAAAGATTAGGTACTATATCTGGTGTGCACTGGCTCCTCCCTCTATGCCCCTCCTCCAGACCTCAGTTAGAATCTGTGCCCAGCCAGAGCTGGAGGCACCTAGTGGGCTCTCAGCCTGCTAGAAAAGGAAGCAATATTAATACCTTTTGGCAAAATATACACACAAATACAGTCCCAGACTGTATATGTGTAAAACCCCGCCATTTTTTCTCACAGAATAACGGGACAGAAGCCCGCCGATGAGGGGGCGGAGCTTCTTCCTCAGCACTAACCAGCGCCGTTGTATCTTCACAGCTCCGCTGGAAGCAGCTCCCCAGGCTCTCCCCTGCAGTATCCAGATACAACAAGGGCAAAATAGAGAGGGGGGGGGGGGCACATAAATTTAGGCGCAAAAAGGAACATTATTGTGTTTATATGAGCAGCTACTAGGTGAAGACATCTGATAGTGTTATCCCTGGGGTATATAGCGCTGTGGTGTGTGCTGGCATACTCTCTCTCTGTCTCCCCAAAAGCCTTTGTGGGGTCCTGTCCTCAGTCAGAGCATTCCCTGTGTGTGTGCGGTGTGTCGGTACGTCAGTGTCGACATGTTTGATGAGGAAGGGTACGTGGAGGCGGAGCAAGTGCATATGAATGAGGTGTTGCCGCAGAGGGCTCCGACACCTGACTGGAGGGATATGTGGAAGGTGTAAAATAAAAATGTATACTCCTTGCATAAAAGGTTGGATAAAGCTGAAGCCTTGGGACAGTCAGGGTCTCACCCAGTGCCTGATCCCACAGCTCAGAGGCCGTCGGGGTCTCATAAACGTCCACTATCCCAGATGTCGACACGGAGTCTGCCTCCAGTGCGACTATGATAATGCAAAGTTACAGCCAGATTGGCTGTAAAGTATTCAATATATGTTTATTGTAATAAGATGATTTGCATGTCACTGATGACTCATCTGTCCCTGACACAAGGGTACACAGGTTTAAGGGGAAGAAAGCTGAGGTAATTTTCCCTCCTCTCCTGAGGAAAAAGAGCGGGAATCTCCAGGCAACAGACTGCAGCCTCCCACAAAGATTACTCAGACAGTATCCTTTCCCCACTAGGGCCAGGATAAGATAAGAATCTTCCCCTAGGGTGTCACAAAAGGCAGCCCTGAGATTACAGCTATTCTCAGGGATCCTGCAGATAGCGCGCACATTCTGGTACAGATAGGTACCTTATCAGCAGAGATAGAGACCCTAGTATGTATATAGATATACGGATATATGTATGGGGATATATATATATATATATATATATATATATATATAGAGATATATGTGTATATATTTAAGATGCTGTCTTGAGAGATATGTATATATATATATATATAAAACATGCCATAGAGACATGAATATACTGGGTCCTAGTGTCAGCTATGTCGATCTCTGCTTGACGTGTCCTGTACAATATGCAATGGACATATGATGCCGCCTTAAGAGGCATATGAAAGGCTGAGGATCGTGTGGAGAAGGGTTTGGTCTCCACGGCTATATCTGGGAATTCTGATATCCCTGCACGGCCTAGGAAAGCATGACATTATTAAATGCAGCTTTTCGAATAAAGAAACAAGAAAGTCCGAGATGCGTCCTTTCTTGTCAGAGCCTGGGCAGAAAAAACAGAATTCCTCCTCAGCCTCTACAAAAATAGACCGCATATCGAGGCGGAGCTAGGCCCGTAGGGGGCACGCCTTCAGAAGTTCAGCCACAAGTGGGTTCGCTCCCTATTATATCCCTGGGCAAAAGATATTGTGTCTCAGGGATACTTGCTAGACTTTGAGAAATGCCCACTCACCGATGACCCTGCCGGCTTACCCCTACGAGAGGGAAACAGTGTTAACTGCAATTCACAAATTGTATCTTCAAAAAGTGGTGGTCAAGGTTCACCTCCTTCAACAAGGAGGGGGTTATTATTATTATTAATGACCATGTGGTAGGCCCGAAACCAGATGGTTCGGTCAGACCTATATTGAATTTAAAATCCCTGAACATATAACTGGAGGTGCAAGTTCAAGATGGAATCGCTAAGAGCGGTCGTTGTAAGCTTGAAGGGTGACTCGGGACATATAGGATGCATACCTTCAGGTCCCCATTTATACATCTCATCAGGCGTACCTCAAAATTGCGGTACGGGATTGTCATTGCCAATTTCAGGCGTTGCCGTTTGGTCTCTCCACGGCCTGGAGAATATTCACCAAGGTAATGGCGGAAATGATGGTGCTCCTGCGGAAGCAAGGTGTCACTATTATCACGTATTTGGACGATCTCCTCATAAAAGCGAGATCAAAAGAGCAGTTGCTGAACAGCGTATTACTTTCTCTGGAAGTGTAACTGCAACGCGACTGAATTCTATATATTCCAAAGTCGCAGTTGGTTCCTACAGCTCATCTGCCTCTCCTAGGCATGATCCTAGACACAGACCAGGAAGGGGTTTATCTCCCGATAGAGAGAGCTTAGGAGCTCGTGACACTGGTCAGGAATCTATTAAAACCAAAAACAGGTGTTAGTGCATCACTGCACTCGAGTCCTGGGAAGGATGGTGGCATCATAAAAGGCCATTCGCTTCGGCAGGTTCCCTGCGAGGACCGTCCAGTGGGACTTACTGGACAAGTGGACCGGATCACATCATCAGATGCATCGGTTAATCACCCTATCCCCCAGGGCCAGGGTGTCTCTCCTGTGGTGGCTGTAGAGTGCTCACCTTTTCGAAGGTCGCAGATTCGGCATTCAAGACTGGGTCTTGGTGACCACGGATGCAAGCCTCCGAGGGTGGGGGGGGGGGGGCAGTCACACAGGTAAGATAATTCCAAGGGCTGTGGTCAAGTCAGGAGACTTGTCTTCACATCAATATCCTGGATCTAAGGGCCATATACAACACCCTACGTTAAGCAGAGTTCCTGCTTCGTTACCAACCGGTTCTGATTCAGTCAGACAATATCACCGCAGTGACTCATGTAAACCGCCAAGGCGGCACAAGGAACAGGGTGGAGATGGTAGAAGCCACCAGAATTTCTTCGCTGGGCGGAGAATCAAGTACGCGCACTGTCAGCAGTGTTCACTCCGGGAGTGGACAACTGGGAAGCAGACTTCCTTCAGCAGGCACGACCTCCACCCGGGAGAGTGGGGACTTCATCAAGAAGTTTTCATGCAGATTGCAAGTTGGTGGGAACTGCCACAGGTGGACATGATGGCATCCCGCCTCAACAAAAAGCTGCAGAGATATTGCACCAGGTCACGAGACCCTCCGGCGATAGCTGTGGTCGCGCTGGTGACACTGTGGGTGTTCCAGTCAGTCTTTGTATTTCCTCCTCTTCCTCTCATACCCAAGGTGTTGAGAACTTTAAGGAAAAGTGGAGTGAGAACAATACTCTTTGTTCCGGATTGGCCAAGAAGGATTGGTATCCAGATCTGCAAGAGATGCTCACAGAGGACCCATGGCCTCTGCCTCTAAGACAGGACTGGTTGCAACAGGGGTCCTGTCTGTTCCAAGACTAAAATACCGCGGCTGCGTTTGACGGCATGGCGGTTGAGCGCCGGATCCTAGCAGAAAAAGGCATTCCGGATGAGGTCATTCCTACGCTGGCTAGGAAGGACGTGACAGTGGAATATTATCACTGTATATGGCGAAAATATGTTGTTTGGTGTGAGGCCAGTAAGGCCTCTACAGAGGAATTCCAGCTGGGAAGATTCCTACACTTTTACAGTCAGGTGTGACTATGGGCCTAAAATCGAGGTCCATAAAGGTCCAAACTTAGGACCTATACATTTTCTTTCAAAAAAGAACTGGCGTATTTACCGGAGGTTCAGACGTTTGTTAAGGGAGTGCTGCATATTCAGCCTCCTTTTGTGCCACCAGTGGCACCTTGGGGTCTCAACATGGTGTTGAATTTCCTAAAATCTCACTGGTTCGAACCACTTAAAACAGTGGAGCTGAAATATCTCACTTGGAAAGTGGTCATGCTGTTGGCCTTAGCTTCGGCTAGGCGTAAGTCAGAATTGGCGGCTTTGTCATGTAAAAGTCCCTATCTGATTTTCCATATGGACAGGGCAGAGTTGCGGACTCGTCCTAAATTTCTGCCTAAGGTGGTGTCATCTTTCCACCTAAACCAACCTATTGTGGTGCCTGTGGCTACTCGTGCCTTGGAGGACTCCAAGTTGCTGGACGTAGTCCGGGTTTTGAAGACCTATGTGAGTAAAACGGCTGGAGTCAGGAAAACTGACTCGCTGTTTATACTGTATGCGCCCAACAAGTTGGGTGCTCCTGCTTCAAAACAAACTATTGCTCGCTGGATCTGTAACACGATTCAGCAGGCTCATTCTGCGGCAGGATTGCCGCAGCCAAAATCAGTAGAGGCCCTTTCCACAAGGAAAGTGGGCTCTTCTTGGGCGGCTGCCCAAGGGGTCTCGGCATTACAGCATTGCCGAGCAGTTACTTGGTCAGGGTCAAACACTTTGGAAAAGTTCTGCAAGTTCGATACCCTGGCTAAGGAGGACCTTGAGTTTGCTCACTCGGTGCTGCAGAGTCATCCGCACTCTCCCGCCTGTTTGGGAGCTTTGGTATAATCCCCATGGTCCTTACGGAGTCCCCAGCATCCACTAGGACGTTAGAGAAAATAAGAATTTACTCACCGGTAATTCTATTTCTCGTAGTCCGTAGTGGATGCTGGCCGCCCGTCCCAAGTGCGGACTATTTCTGCAATGCTTGTATATAGTTATTGCTAAATACAGGTTTTTTTTGTTATGAGCCATCCGTTGTGTGAGGCTCAGTTATGTTCATACTGTTAACTGGGTAAGTTTATCACAAATTGTACGGTGTGATTGGTGTGGCTGGTTTGAGTCTTACCCTGGGGTTCAAATCCTTTCCTTGTAATGTTAGCTCTTCCGGGCACAGTTTCCTTAACTGAGGTCTGGAGGAGGGGCATAGAGGGAGGAGCCAGTGCACACTAGATATAGTACCTAATCTTTCTTTAAGAGTGCCCAGTCTCCTGCGGAGCCCGTCTATTCCCCATGGTCCTTACGGAGTCCCCAGCATCCACTACGGACTACGAGAAATAGAATTACCGGTGAGTAAATTCTTATTTTTTTATATATATATATATATATATATATATATATATATATATATTATATATATTTCTCCTTCATCCACTAATTTTTTATGAAAAGTACAGTCCGTTATGTGTTTTAAAAACCTGTATAAATATTGATTGCAAATCCTGTTAAGCAATAGTCTTTGTATAAGGGTATTTGTAAACCCCTGGGGCGCCATTTTTCCTCTTTTTCTATACTCTATTTTCTTTGCTCAGTTCCTCCTAACAAGGAACTCAGAGGAACCAGGCAGCCCATCCTAGAGATAGCTATACCTAATCGCCTATTTTGAAACCAATTAGCGCAGGAGGAGAGTGTTTGTGGATTTTATATATATATATATATATATATAAACGTGTATGACCGGCACTCCAACAACACTTTGTAAATACCTGGGTGCCCTCCCGTGGCACTACACGGCTCCGCAAACAGCACGGATTGATGGGCGGCACTCCAAGGATTTGAAAAAGAAGAATCACAGCTACACAAGCATTATGTCATCAACGTTTCAGACGCCTTTTATTTGCGCCTGACGAAAGGCGCAAATAAAAGGCGTCTGAAACGTTGATGACATAATGCTTGTGTAGCTGTGATTCTTCTTTTTCAAATCCTTGGAGTGCCGCCCATCAATCCGTGCTATATATATATATATATATATATATATATATATATATATATATATATAAGTTGTAACACTGTAGGGGTGCAAGGCGCCTTTTCCTGGGGAATATGGTAGCACGCAGCAGCTGAGGAACAACACAAGTCCAGTTTCTGGTACAACTGACCCCGGCCAGTTTTATTGAAACAGAAAATAAAACAAACCCCAAAATAAAAATACCTTGCCTGTCCGGCACTAACTAAACATAAGATATTCCTAACTGTCACTAAACAAAACACAGAGTTCTTCAGTACATACTGTATAGCTTACTTGCATCAGAAAGCGTGTCTCTCACACACAGATCCCTCAGCCTTCTCAGGCAGTCTGCCCATACTAATCAGGTTAGCAGCACTATAACACACTTACACAGCTGAAACCCTGATTAGCCCTCTGTGAGGCCAAAGACCCGAACTGGGCCCAATGTCTAGAACTCGCCTTATCTCTCTCTCAGAGCCTTTACCCAGTTTTTACAGCAAACTGAAAAGGTTCAGACAAAACAAAAAGCATTTTTCCTAGAAGTTAACATTTTCTAAAACATGTAAGACAAGAACCTGGGACAAATATACCTGCCCTCAAACACTATCCCAGTGTTCTTGTCACATATCCCCCTCCCCTGTTTCGACCTAGGGGCCGGAACACTTGTAGCCCCCAAACAGAAGATGCGAGACAATGCATCTGCGTTGGCCAATTGTGTTCCCGGTCTATGTTCGACAGTAAACTTAAAGTCCTGCAACGCTAGAAACCATCTAGTTACACGAGCATTCTTGCCTCTATTTACATACATCCATTTTAAAGGGGCATGGTCTGTCACTAGTCTGAATTGTCTACCCAAGAGGTAATATCTCAAGGTATCTAGTGCCCACTTAATGGCCAAAGCCTCCTTTTCCACAATGGCATACCTTTTTTCATGCTCATTGAGTTTCCTACTCAAATAAATGATAGGGTGTTCGTCCCCATCTCTGGTTTGGGACAGCACAGCACCTATCCCTACCTCTGAGGCATCTGTCTGTACCACAAATTCTTTTGAAAAATCTGGTGTTATCAACACCGGTTGTGAACACAAAGCCACTTTTAACGCTTGGAACGCCTTTTCTGCATCAGGGTTCCATTTCACCACATTTGACTGCTTCCCTTTGGTAAGGTCTGACAACGGCACCGCTGTGGTCGTAAAATTAGGAATAAACCGTCTATAGTACCCAGTAATTCCCAAAAAAGCCCTTACCTGTTTTTTATTCACTGGACGAGGCCAGTTTTGAATAGCATCAACTTTATTCAATTGGGGCCTAATCAGACCTCTGCCTATGGTGAAGCCCAAGTATTTGACCTCCTCCATTGTGAGGCAGCACTTCTTTGGGTTAGCAGTTAACCCTGCCTCTCTGATTGAGTCCAGTACTGCTTGTACTTTAACCAAATGGGACCCCCAGTCTGTACTGTGAATTACCACATCATCCAAATAGGCAGCTGCATATTTTCTATGGGGCCTCAAAATTTTATCCATCGCCCGTTGAAAGGTTGCTGGAGCCCCATGCAACCCAAAGGGTAACATCTTATACTGGTACAGCCCCTCCGGAACCGAAAAGGCTGTTTTTTCTTTGGCGCTATCAGATAAAGGTATTTGCCAGTAACCTTTGGTCAGGTCCAATGTGGTGAGAAACCTGGCTGTTCCCAGCCTTTCTACAAGCTCATCCACACGGGGCATGGGGTATGCGTCAAACTTGGACACCTCATTTAACTTACGAAAGTCATTACAGAAGCGTATGCTACCGTCGGGCTTCGGGATGAGCACTATGGGACTGGACCACTCACTGTTAGACTCCTCTATGACTCCAAGTTCTAACATGGTTTTAACTTCCTTAGAAATAGCTTCTCGCTGAGCTTCAGGAATCCTATATGGCTTTAAATGAACCCTGACCCCTGGTTCTGTGACAATGTCATGTTTTATTATGGTCGTTCGGCCAGGCAGCTCTGAAAATACCTCCCTATTTTGGATGAGAAATTCTTTAACCTGATTGTTCTGATCAGCTGATAATGTCTCTGACACCTTCACTGCGGGAAGCAACCGGGGTGAAGACACCGAAGGGCAAGGCTCCGCTGACAGAGACAACCTATCTTTCCAGGGTTTGATTAAGTTAACATGGTAAATCTGTTCGGGTTTTCTCTTTCCCGGCTGGTATACTTTGTAATTAACCTCATTCACTTTTTCCCTAATCTCAAATGGACCCTGCCATTTAGCTAGGAATTTGCTTTCCACAGTGGGTACCAAAACAAGAACTCTATCTCCAGGAGCAAATTCCCGTATCTTGGCACTCCGGTTATAGACCCTCTGTTGAGCACTTTGGGCCTGTTCCATGTGCTCTCTGACAACAGGTACCACGGCTGCAATCCTATCCTGCATTTGTGTTACATGCTCAATAACGCTTCTATAAGGAGTGGGCTGTCCTTCCCACGTCTCTTTGGCAATATCCAACAACCCTCTGGGGTGTCTACCATACAACAAATCAAACGGAGAAAACCCCGTAGAGGACTGAGGAACTTCTCTGATGGCCATTAACAAGTAGGGCAACAAACAATCCCAGTTTTTCCCATCTCTCTCAACAACCTTTTTTAACATACTTTTTAATGTTTTATTAAACCTTTCCACCAACCCGTCAGTTTGGGGATGGTAGATGGACGTCCTGAGGTGAGTGACCTTAAATAACTTGCACAATTCTTTCATGATCCTTGACATAAATGGAGTACCTTGGTCAGTCAAAATTTCTTTTGGTATTCCCACTCTACTAAATACCTGCACCAGCTCCTTAGCTATCGCCTTGGTTGTGATGGTGCGTAAAGGGACAGCCTCAGGATATCGAGTGGCATAGTCCATAATTACCAGGATATACTGATGGCCCCGAGCAGACTTTAACAAGGGCCCCACGAGATCCATGGCTATTCTGTCAAACGGGACCTCTATAATAGGCATGGGAACTAGTGGGCTCCTGAAATGGGGTCTAGGGGCATGATACTGGCATTCAGGACAGGAAGAACAATATTCAGACACTTCTTTATAAACCCCTGGCCAAAAGAACCTTTGTAAAACTCTTTCAGTGGTTTTTTCTGCCCCTAAATGTCCTGCGGTAACGTGACTATGAGCTAAATCTAGTACCGTTCTCCGATAAGGCTGGGGAACTACCAGCTGTTCTACCACATCCTCACCCCTTTTGACAATGTGGTACAAGAGCTCATTACAGATGGCCATGTGGGGATACGTAACCCTGTCACCTGGTACCACAGGTTCCCCATTAACAATCTTAACATTCTCTCTAGCCTTTATTAAGGTAGGATCCTTTAACTGTTCAGACGCAAACAGATCCTTCTTTACCTCCAGGTCAGGCACGCTTTCAGTTCTAACTACTATGTCTCTGTTCCCGGCAAGAGGGTCCTCACTGGACTCCCCATCTGTCACTTCCCCAGCCAAACTAGCAAAAGGCAAAGGGCCAGAAAGTTCTGAAGACCCACGTACATCCATAAAATCACCGGTATTATCAACTGGCTTTTTACTTCTCACATCTGTTGATAACCGTGATTCCCACAGTTTCCAAAAATGAGGAAAATCCCTCCCTATTATGGCCTCATGCACCAAGGTAGGGACCAGTCCCACTTTAACCATTGCTGACCCACAACAAGTTTCTATATTCACCTCAGCAGTGGCATAATGTTGGGTATCCCCATGTATGCAAGTTACCCCAATAGGTATTTGCTGGACCTTTAAGGGGTTCACTAACCCAGCTTTCACGAGGGTAACTAAACTTCCTGAATCTAGCAAGGCCTCTACCCGGTTACCCTCTAAGAACACATCACACATTTGTTTTTCCAGCTCAGGTGAAGGTACCACAGTACAGGCTAACCTAGCAAAGAAAGACATTCTGCGACATTCAAAGGCAGCATCACATTGCATGGGTTCTTGCATGACTGGGCAATTGGCAACAACATGACCTGGCATACCACATCTAAAACATTTAACCACACGATTATCAACCCGTTTGGGCAACATAGACCGTTCTAGCCCCATTGGCCTGTCTCCAGGGCCAGTGTTTACAGTCTCTCCAGCCTTGCGTTCTCTTAACCGCCCAGCAACGTTTTCCCACGGAACAGTCTTACCAGTCTTTACTGAAGGGCGCTGTCGAGGATCTATGGGTTGCTGGGTGGTCATCAGTAGTTCCTCTGCTGCCAAATACCGCTCTACCATGTCTACTAATTGGTCAGCAGTACCCGGGTTTCCATGGCTCACCCACTTGCGCAGGACCATGGGCAAAGATCTCAAGTAGCGGTCCATGACGACTCTTTCAACCATCTGGGGACCAGTTAATGTCTCTGGCTGTAGCCATTTTTTTGTTAGCTGAATAAGGTCGTGCATCTGAGAGCGCGGAGGCTTCTCCATGGCGTACACCCAACGGTGCACCCGTTGTGCTCGTACTGACAGCGTGACTCCCAGGCGGGTCAGGATCTCAGTCTTTAGTTTATCATAGTCCCGAGCCTCAGCAGGGCTTAAATCAAAGTACGCTTTTTGGGGCTCACCTGACAGAAAAGGTGCCAGCAGACTGGCCCACTGTGCTTTTGGCCAGTTCTCACGCTCTGCAGTCCTTTCAAACGTGGTCAAGTAGGCCTCCACATCGTCAGCCTCTGTCATTTTCTGCAAGAAGTGACTGGCCCGTATAGAACTAGAGCTGGTCGGAGCACTGACGGCCACATCTCCAATCCGGGCTGCAAGGCTCTGCACCACTTCTGTTAAGGCCTCTCTATCCTGACGCTGTTGCCGGTAAAGTTCGTCAATAGCCACCTGCTGCTGTCTCCTATTTTCCTCCATTGCCACCTGCTGCTGTCGGTTGGCCTCCTGCTGAGCCGCTGTAGCTTGCAGCAAGGCTTTAAGCAGATCCTCCATGTCGACAGTTTTTTCAGGCGGCTTTGTAGCTGCTTTCACCCAAGACATATATCAAACCCTCAGGGGTGAGTCTCAGTAACTTCACACTGGGCTGTATCTGCATAAACCACCGTTTTCTGCAGGCCTCACAAAGCTGCTGCTTTCACTTATGCGCAGAACGGGGTTGCTCGCATTCTCCACCAAGTTGTAACACTGTAGGGGTGCAAGGCGCCTTTTCCTGGGGAATATGGTAGCACGCAGCAGCTGAGGAACAACACAAGTCCAGTTTCTGGTACAACTGACCCCGGACAGTTTTATTGAAACAGAAAATAAAACAAACCCCAAAATAAAAATACCTTGCCTGTCCGGCACTAACTAAACATAAGATATTCCTAACTGTCACTAAACAAAACACAGAGTTCTTCAGTACATACTGTATAGCTTACTTGCATCAGAAAGCGTGTCTCTCACACACAGATCCCTCAGCCTTCCCAGGCAGTCTGCCCATACTAATCAGGTTAGCAGCACTATAACACACTTACACAGCTGAAACCCTGATTAGCCCTCTGTGAGGCCAAAGACCCGAACTGGGCCCAATGTCTAGAACTCGCCTTATCTCTCTCTCAGAGCCTTTACCCAGTTTTTACAGCAAACTGAAAAGGTTCAGACAAAACAAAAAGCATTTTTCCTAGAAGTTAACATTTTCTAAAACATGTAAGACAAGAACCTGGGACAAATATACCTGCCCTCAAACACTATCCCAGTGTTCTTGTCACAATATATATATATACAGGTCGAGTATCCCATATCCAAATATTCCAAAATACAGACTTTTTTGAGTGAGAATGAGATAGTGAAACCTTTGTTTTTTGATGGCTCAATGCACACAAACTTTGTTTAATGCACAAAGTTATAAAAAATATTGTCTAAAATTACCTTCAGACTGTGTGTATAAGGTGTTTATGTAACATAAATGCGTTCTGTGCTTATATTTAGGTCCCATCACCATGATAGCTCACTATGGTATGCAATTATGGCAAAATACGGAAAAATCTGATATCCAAAATACCTCTGGTCCCAAGCATTATGGATAAGGGATACTCAACCTGTGTGTATATATAATAAGATTTTACTCACCGGTAAATCTATTTCTCGTAGTCCGTAGTGGATGCTGGGAACTCCGTAAGGACCATGGGGAATAGCGGCTCCGCAGGAGACTGGGCACAATTAAGAAAGCTTTAGTACTACCTGGTGTGCACTGGCTCCTCCCACTATGACCCTCCTCCAGACCTCAGTTAGGATACTGTGCCCGGAAGAGCTGACACAAGTTAGGAAGGATTTTGAATCCCGGGTAAGACTCATACCAGCCACACCAATCACACCGTACAACTCGTGATACTATACCCAGTTAACAGTATGAAAACAACGAAGCTTCTCAACAGATGGCTTCTCAACAATAACCCGTTATTTTAACAATAACTATATGCAAGTATTGCAGACAATCCGCACTTGGGATGGGCGCCCAGCATCCACTACGGACTACGAGAAATAGATTTACTGGTGAGTAAAATCTTATTTTCTCTGACGTCCTAGTGGATGCTGGGAACTCCGTAAGGACCATGGGGATTATACCAAAGCTCCCAAACGGGCGGGAGAGTGCGGATGACTCTGCAGCACCGAATGAGAGAACTCAAGGTCCTCCTCAGCCAGGGTATCAAATTTGTAGAATTTAGCAAACGTGTTTGCCCCCGACCAAGTAGCAGCTCGGCAAAGTTGTAAAGCCGAGACCCCTCGGGCAGCCGCAGAAGAAGAGCCCACCTTCCTTGTGGAATGGGCTTTTACAGATTTAGGATGCAGCAGTCCAGCCGCAGAATGCGCCAGCTGAATTGTGCTACAAATCCAGCGAGCAATAGTCTGCTTAGAAGCAGGAGCACCCAGCTTGTTGGGTGCATACAGGATAAATAGCGAATCAGTTTTCCTGACTCTAGCCGTCCTGGAAACATAAATTTTCAGGGCCCTGACTACATCCAGTAACTTGGAATCCTCCAAGTCCCTAGTAGCCGCAGGCACCACAATAGGTTGGTTCAAATGAAAAGTGTTTTTCTTCACTTTTGCGTTCTAAATACATTATCGTCTGTATAGAACAGAATTCGGTAATATGTACCCCTACATACTTTGAAATGTGTTGTATTTGATGATATGCTCATATGTCTAATTTATAGATTACATTTATGACTGACTGCTAGTTTTGATTACTGACTTTGTTATAATATTGTCAGTGGTTCTTTTTTGACCTCAGTACTGATGTGGGTACTGTCTCTGGAGGGTCAGTTTGATATCACTTTCAGAGGTATTGAGATTACAGTCATAAATAGTGTATAACACTGTGAAGGTGCTAGATGTTAGCATGTCTTAGAGCGGCAAGTTAAGAGGTTGTATTTACAGTAAGCAATACTCATATACATATGTTGTTTGCATGAACTGTATTATCCTCTCTGACCTAGGCAGATTGTCTAGGTTTAACTTGAAAAGTTTTTGTTTTACAAATGCAGCTCTCTTCATACGGTATGTCCCCTACAGCTTTTCAGAGTAAAGCAAGCTGAGAACCGAACACAAATAAAGCATCCACTTCACAGGCTACACAGATAATTCATCACACGATGAAAGCTCTATACTTCAGCATACAAGGTAAAAGATATTTACTCCGTAAGTAAACTGTTATTATGGAGCAGTGGAGGCTAGCTGTCCTTGGAGGCAGCAGAGCCTAGGTTGTATAAGGCATTTTTTGTGGAAAATCCCAGAATAAGGTAGGACCTCCTGACGAGGGCACCAGCGGTTTAATGGGGAAAGAGTTGGGTGACACCCAAATAAAATAGAAATCTCACTAAATGGGATATCTGGTTCTTTTTCCTTTTCCAGCTGGGAACTGTCTTTAAAAATGTCTTTTAAATATGCATATTTATTACAATGGCTTCTACATCAGATTAAGGCCAGCCCGGATTTTCAGGTGGCATGGAAGCAAATAGCTGTTTGGGCTAGGGTACTGGAAACGTTCAGTACCTGGTTAGGAACAAGATTCCATATATGAGTCATGTTATCTTGGTTTCTGTAAGGGGCTAATAATTATTAGCATATCTGCGGTCTCTGTGACAATGCAGAGAAGAGACAGGGTTTGATTGTCCCAGGGCAATAAATCCTAGGACAGGCCAGGATAGACGTGGCTCCATTTGTAGCTTAAGGCAGCTATAGATGTTTGTAATGCTGCTGCGGTATCACCCTTAATTAAAGCGGGTGGCAGAGCTATTTTCTTTATAAGAAAGGTGATTCAGAGTCGGGAAAGGGTTCTGGGAACTTGACTTTGGAGTAGCAGACTCCAGGAAAGTCCTACCTTTTTCCCTCATTTAATCCTTATTTAGGAGTCTAATTCTGGCCTTCACGGGCATAAAACGGAAAACTAAAGGACTACAGGGCCAGCTGTCGAATCACATTCACGATCAGGAGATGGTGTGGGCCTCTTTTCTGGGGGATACCCAGAGTAGGGGGTTGACTTCTTCATAGTGACTATAACATGAATACAGTGTCTGCCTGCAATGTGTGCATCCCGGGTTTGATACCGAGTGGGGCTGTGCAAATATTGACACAGGCAGGTGCGGGAGTGCAGAAAAGGGGTATCCTTACTTATCTTTTCATGAAGTAGTCCTCTCGAAGGTTCCCTTGCTCCAGCTCGTCTCGGGTAGAGGCGACGGCAGGGGTTTTGTACGAAAGCAGTTGAAATTGTTTTACCTCAGACTGAGCCCCAGGGGCTTAATGGGGGAACTGGCCTCCTGGGCAGGGGATTCAGGTCCCATAGAAGTGGAAGTCAGTACAGCGACTGTCTCATCACAGGAGATAATGCTTTTCGGTAATCCAAATAGAGGGGTTTGTCTAATCTGGTTGATGTAGAAGGATGGGGACTCCATTCTCATAAAACCAAAACAGATAAGTTTGGGTATCACGTTTATATGGAAACATTACGTCCCATAGTTTGGGGATCCAGGAGAATACCTAGTATCTCTGGATAATTATCCGTTTCTGTAGGTTATGGCATGCAGACTGTATACCTCAGGAGCTAAACAGTGTTGGGCCTGGTTAGTACTTGGATGGGTAATCACCTGGGAATACCAGGTGCTATATGTATTTCTCACTACCAACACAGTACTCCTGATACATTCTTTTTTTTGTACACATACTGAAATATGCACCGTGTGTGTCTAATCTTGTGACAAGCCTAGTAGAAATTTCTATGGCGTTGTCCATCTGTGTTATTTCAAGGTTTCTCTGACGTCCTAGTGGATGCTGGGGACTCCGTAAGGACCATGGGGAATAGACGGGCTCTGCAGGAGACTGGGCACTCTAAAGAAAGATTTAGGACTATCTGGTGTGCACTGGCTCCTCCCCCTATGACCCTTCTCCAAGCCTCAGTTAGATTTCTGTGCCCGGCCGAGCTGGATGCACACTAGGGGCTCTCCTGAGCTCCTAGGAAGAAAGTATATGTTAGGTTTTTTTATTTTCAGTGAGACCTGCTGGCAACAGGCTCACTGCATCGAGGGACTAAGGGGAGAAGAAGCGAACCTACCTAAGTGGTGGTAGCTTGGGCTTCTTAGGCTACTGGACACCATTAGCTTCAGAGGGATCGAACACAGGACCCGACCTCGTCGTCCGTTCCCGGAGCCGCGCCGCCGTCCCCCTTACAGAGCCAGAAGCAAGAAGGTCCGGAAAATCGGCGGCTGAAGACTTCTGTCTTCTCCAAGGTAGCGCACAGCACTGCAGCTGTGCGCCATTGCTCCTCATGCACACCACACACTATGGTCACTGATGGGTGCAGGGCGCTGGGGGGGGGGGCGCCCTGAGCAGCAATATTAACACCTTGGCTGGCGAACTGGCACCATATATAGCCCCAGGGGCTATATAGGTGTTTATTAACCCCTGCCAGAACTTTTACAATAGCGGGAGAAAGCCAGCCGAAAAAGGGGCGGAGCCATCTCCCTCAGCACACTGGCGCCATTTTCCCTCACAGCTCTGCTGGAGGGATCGCTCCCTGGCTCTCCCCTGCAGTCCTGCACTACAGAAAAGGGTTAAAAAGAGAGGGGGGGCACAAATTAGGCGCAGTATAAATATATTATGCAGCTATAAGGGGAAAACACGTTTTATAGGTGATATCCCTGTGATATATAGCGCTCTGGTGTGTGCTGGCATACTCTCCCTCTGTCTCCCCAAAGGGCTTTGTGGGGTCCTGTCCTCTGTAAGAGCATTCCCTGTGTGTCTGCTGTGTGTCGGTACTGCTGTGTCCATGTATGAGGAGGAAAATGATGTGGAGGCGGAGCAAATGCCTGTGAATGTGATGTCACCCCCTGCGGGGTCGACACCTGTGTGGTTGGACTTATGGAAGGAATTGCGTGAAAGTGTCAACTCCTTGCAAAAAAGGTTTGACGACATAGGACAGCCGGCTACATAGCTTGTGCCTGTTCCAGCGTCTCAAATGTCATCAGGGGCTTTAAAACGCCCGCTACCTCAGGTGACCGATACAGACGTCGACGCGGATACCGACTCCAGTGTCGACGATGATGAGACTAGTGTTCCCTCCAGTAGGTCCACCCGTTACATGATTGAGGCAATGAAAAATGTTTTACACATTTCTGATAATACCCCAGGTACCACAAAAAAAGGGTATTATGTTTGGTGAGAAAAAACTACCTGTAGTTTTTCCTGCATCTGAGGAATTGACATGAGGTGTGTGAGGAAGCGTGGACTTCCCCCGATAAGAAATTGATAATTTCTAAGCAGCGTACCCTTTTCCGCCAGAGGATAGGTCACGTTGGGTAATACCCCCTAGGGTAGAAAAAGCGGTTACACGCTTATTAAAAAAGGTGGCACTACCGTCTTCGGATACGGCCGCCCTGAAGGACCTGCTGATAGAAAGCAGAAAACTACCCTTAAAGCTATAAACACACACACGGGCATTATATTGAGACCTGGTTAAATACAAAACAGAAAAGAATACTGGCGCCGGCTGGATCTCAAGATAAAGAACGGAAGCAATTTTATCAGTTATAAAATTAACCATGCATTTATTAAAACTAATCTAAAAAAAAAAAAAAAAAAGGGGTATATAACATATAAAATATCAAGAGGGTATTCAGTAATAAGGGTTGAGAGTCTCTCAAATTATATATGGGACCACTTGTATATCCAATAGGGCAATATGCACCAATAATCTGGCTAGAACTCAGTCCTCCAAAATATCCTCATAAGGTTTCAGGCATAAATATTACCATGGTCTCAGAAGAAAAGTCCCCTTGGTTCTCAATTGCAGATCGAGGTCCAATGGCAGCAGGGGAATAGGCAGAGACTGCAATGAAGGTTCTGGAGTGTACAAGAGTCCACAAATTGCCAGGTGATTTAAAGTAAAAGCCGGTGCAGTGCCCGTGGTCAGGATGGTGAAGGTCTCAACGCGTTTCGCTGGTCTATATCACCGCCAGCTTCCTCAGGAGTATATGTCTTGAGTGTGCTAAGATAGATGACCCAGACTGAAGTGTCAATCAGTATGTGTCCACTCTCTTTATGATAGTCACGGGTATCAATTATATTGAGACCTGCTATTGCCTCGGCATGGATGTGCAGTGCGGCAGCTGCGTGGTCAGATTCCCTGTCGGCTAATATTTATACTATAGATAGGGACAATATTTTGCTGAAAATAGAGCATATAAAAGACGCTGTCTTATACATGCGTGATGCACAGAGTAATATTTGCCGACTGGCATCACAAATAAGCGCTATGTCCATTGCCGCCAGGCGGGGGTTATGGACTGGGCAATGGTCGGCGATGCCGATGCAAAACGGCACATGGAAGTTTGCCCTATAAGGGGGTGGAACTGTTTGGGGATGGTCTTTCAGACCTCTTTTCCACAGCTACGGCTGGGAAATCAAAACTTTTGCCACAAGCTACCCCACAGCAAAACTGTATTTTCAGGTACAGTCCCTCCGGCCCCAGAAAGGTAGAGGGCTAGAGGCTCATCTTTTCTACCAAGAGGAAAAGTAGAGGGAAACAGCTGCAGCACACACCTAGTTCCCAGGAGCAGAAGTCCTCCCCTGCGTCCGGTAAGTCCACAGCATGACGCTGGGGCTGCTCAGGCGGACCCGGGTACGGTGGGGCCCGTCTCAGAAATTTCAGCGCACAGTGGGCTCTCTCACAGGTGGATCCCTGGGTTCTTCAAACAGTATCTCAGGGGTACAGACTGGAATTCGAGACGTCTCCCCCCCGCCGTTTCCTAAAATCTGCCTTACCGGCAACTCCCTCTGCCAGGGAGGCAGTGTTGGTGGCTATCCAAAAACTGTATTCACAGCAAGTGATTATCAAGGTACCCCTCCTTCAACAGGAAAAGGGTTACTATTCCACAATGTTTGTGGTACCGAAACCGGCCAGTTTGGTGAGACCCATCTTAAATTTAAAATCCTTGAACACATATAACAAAAGATTCAAGTTCAAGATGGAATCGCTCAGGGCGATTATTGCGAACCTGGACGAGGGAGATTACAGGGTCTCTCGGGACATCAAGGATGCTTACCTGCATGTCCCCATTTACCCTCCTCACCAGGAGTACCTCAGGATTGTGGTACAGGACTGTCACTATCAGTTCCAGACGCTGCCGTTGGATTCTCCACGGCACCGAGGGTCGTTACCAGGGTAATGACCGAAATTATGATACTCCTTCGCAAGAAGGGAGTTTTAATTATCCCGTACTTGGACGATCTCCTGATAAAGGCGAGGTCCAAGGAACAGTTGGTATTGGGGGTAGCACTTTCTCGGGAAGTGCTACAACAGCACGGCTGGATTCTCAATATTCCAAAGTCACAGCTGGTCCCGACGACACGTCTTCTGTTCCTGGGAATGATTCTGGACACAGACCAGAAAAGAGTGTTTCTTCCAGTGGAAAAAGCCGAGGAATTGTCATCTCTAGTCAGAGACATCCTAAAACCGGGACAGGTGTCGATACATCAGTGCACACGAGTCCTGGGAAAAATGGTAGCTTCATACGAAGCAATTCCATTCGGAAGGTTCCACGCAAGGACTTTCCAGTGGGACCTGTTGGACAAATGATCCGGGTCCCATCTCCAGATGCAACAGCGGACAACCCTGTCGGCAAGAACAAGGGTGTCGCTGCTGTGGTGGCTGCAGAGGGCTCATCTACTAGAGGGCCGCAGATTCGGAATTCAGGACTGGGTCCTGGTGACCACGGATGCCAGCCTTCGGGGCTGGGGTGCAGTCACACAGGGAAGAAATTTCCAAGGACTGTGGTCAAATCAGGAAATTTCGCTTCACATAAATATTCTGGAGCTAAGGGCCATTTACAATGCCCTAAGCCAAGCCAGGCCCCTGCTTCAGAACCGGCCGGTACTGATCCAATCAGACAACATCACGGCGGTCGCCCATGTAAACAGACAGGGCGGCACAAGAAGCAGGAGGGCAATGGCAGAAGCCACAAGGATTCTCCGATGGGCAGAGAATCATGTGTTAGCACTGACAGCAGTGTTCATTCCGGGAGTGGACAACTGGGAAGCAGACTTCCTCAGCAGGCACGACCTCCACCCGGGAGATTGGGGACTTCCTCCAGAAGTCTTCCAATTGCTGGTAAACCGTTGGGAAAGACCACAGGTGGACATGATGGCGTCCCGCCTCAAAGCTAAAACGATATTGCGCCAGGTCAAGGGACCCTCAGGTGATCGCTGTGGACGCTATAGTGACACCGTGGGTGTACCAGTCGGTTTATGTGTTTCCTCCTCTGCCTCTCATACCCAAGGTACTGAGAATAATAAAAAGGCGAGGAGTGCAAACTATACACGTGGTTCCGGATTGGCCAAGAAGAGCTTGGTACCCGGAACTTCAAGAGATGCTTGCAGAGGACCCTTGGCCTCTGCCGCTCAGACAAGACCTGCTGCAGCAGGGACCCTGTCTGTTCCAAGACTTACCGCGGCTACGTTTGACGGCATGGCGGTTTGAACACCGGATCCTAAAGGAAAAGGGCATTCCGGAGGAAGCCATCCCTACCCTGATCAAAGCCAGGAAGGATGTCACCGCAAAACATTATCACCGCATTTGGCGGAAGTATGTTGCTTGGTGTGAGGCCAAGAAGGCCCCAACGGAGGAATTTCACCTGGGTCGATTCCTGCATTTCCTGCAAGCAGGGGTGTCGTTGGGCCTCAAATTGGGGTCCATTAAGGTCCAGATCTCGGCCCTGTCGATTTTCTTCCAGAAAGAACTGGCTTCACTGCCTGAAGTTCAGACTTTTGTCAAGGGAGTTCTGAATATTCAGCCTCCTTTTGTGCCCCAGTGGCACCTTGGGATCTCAATGTGGTTCTGGAGTTCCTGAAATCACATTGGTTTGAGCCACTTAAGATGGATAGGGCAGAGTTGAGGACTCGTCCTCAGTTTCTCCCGAAGGTGGTATCAGCTTTTCACTTGAACCAACCTATTGTGGTGCCTGCGGCTACTAGGGATTTGGAGGATTCCAAGTTACTGGACGTAGTCAGGGCCCTGAAACTTTATGTTTCTAGGACGGCTGGAGTCAGGAAGACTGACTCTCTGTTTATTCTCTATGCACCCAACAAGCTGGGTGCTCCTGCTTCTAAGCAGACTATCGCGCGCTGGATTTGTAGCACTATTCAGCTGGCGCATTCTGCGGTGGGACTACCGCAGCCTAAATCTGTTAAGGCCCATTCCACAAGGAAGGTGGGCTCATCTAGGGCAGCTGCCCGAGGGGTCTCGGCTTTACAACTTTGCCGAGCTGCTACTTGGTCAGGGGGAAACACGTTTGCTAAATTTTATAAATTTGATACCCTGGCTGAGGAGGACCTGGAGTTCTCTCATTCGGTGCTGCAGAGTCATCCGCACTGTCCCGCCCGTTTGGGAGCTTTGGTATAATCCCCATGGTCCTTACGGAGTCCCCAGCATCCACTAGGACGTCAGAGAAAATAAGAATTTACTCACCGGTAATTCTATTTCTCGTAGTCCGTAGTGGATGCTGGGCGCCCATCCCAAGTGCGGATTGTCTGCAATACTTGTAAATAGTTATTGTTACACAAATCGGGTTGTTGTGCGAGCCATCTATTCAGAGGCTCCACTGTTATCATACTGTTAACCGGGGTTCCTATCACGAGTTATATGGTGTGATTGGTGTGGCTGGTATGAGTCTTACCCGGGATTCAAAATCCTTCCTTATTGTGTCAGCTCTTCCGGGCACAGTGTCCTAACTGAGGCTTGGAGGAGGGTCATAGGGGGAGGAGCCAGTGCACACCAGATAGTCCTAAATCTTTCTTTAGAGTGCCCAGTCTCCTGCGGAGCCCGTCTATTCCCCATGGTCCTTACGGAGTCCCCAGCATCCACTACGGACTACGAGAAATAGAATTACCGGTGAGTAAATTCTTATTTTTTCTCTTTCAGCAACATGTCAGTTTACATAGAAACATAGAATTTGACGGCAGATAAGAACCACTTGGCCCATCTAGTCTGCCCATTTTTTTTATCCTTTAGGCAATCTCAACCCTTTTTGAACCTTAATTATTTGTAAGGATATTCATATGCCTATCCCAAGCATGTTTAAATTGCTCTACAGTCTTAGCCTCTACCACCTCTGATGGGAGACTATTCCACTTATCCACTACCCTTTCTGTGAAGTAATTTTTCCTTAAATTTCCCCTGAACCTCCCCCCCTCCAGTCTCAGTGTATGTCCTCGAGTTCTAATACTTCTCTTCCTTTGAAGAATGTTTCCCTCCTGAACTTTGTTAAGACCCTTGATATATTTGAAAGTTTCTATCATGTCCCCCCTTTCCCTTCTCTCCTCCAAACTATACATGTTAAGATCTTTCAGCCTTTCCGGGTAAGTTTTGTGATGTAGGCCATGCACCATTTTAGTTGCCCTTCTTTGTACACTCTCTAATGTATTTATATCTTTCTGGAGATATGGTCTCCAGAACTGGACACAGTATTCCAGATGGGGACGCACCAATGACCTATACAGTGGCATTATCACTTCTTTTTTCCTGCTACTGATTCCTCTCCCTATGCAACCAAGCATCTGACTTGCCTTCCTCATTGCTTTGTTGCATTGCTTTCCTGCCTTCAAGTCACTTGAAATAGTGACTCCTAAATCCGTTTCCTCCTCAGTAGTTTCCATTATAGTACCCTTGATACTATATTTAACCTTTTGGATTTTGAGACCCAAGTGCATGATTTTGCATTTTTTAGCATTAAAATGTAGTTGCCACATTTTTGACCATTTCTCAAGCCTACCTAGGTCATCAATCATTTGTTTTACCCCTCCCGGTGTATCTACCCTGTTGCATATCTTTGTATCATCTGCAAAAAGGCATACCTTCCCTACAATACCATCTGTAATGTCACCAACAAAGATATTAAAGAGAACTGGACCAAGTACAGATCCCTGGGGTACTCCACTGGTAACATTTACCTCCATAGATTGAACTCCATTCACTACAACTGTCTGTTTCCTATCCTGCAACCAGGTTCTTATCCATTTAACTGTTTTATGATCCACCCCCATGCTTTCAAGTTTATTTAGCAGTCTGCGATGTGGGACAGTGTCAAATGCCTTACTAAAGTCTAGATATGCTACATCTACAGCTCCCCCTTGATCTATTATTTTCGTCACAGAGTCAAAAAAGTCAATAAGATTTGTTTGGCATGATCTCCCACCAGTAAATCCTTGCTGTTTTGGATCCTGTAAGTTGTTTGATTTAAGATATTCCACAACTCTTTATTTTAATAGTTTTTCCATTACTTTCCCTACTACTGATGTAAGGCTTACTGGTCTGTAGTTACTTGCTTCTTCCTTACTTCCACTTTTGTGCAATGGAACTACGTTTGCTCTTTTCCAATCCTCTGGAATAGCACCTGTATTTAGTGACTGGCTAAATAATTCTGTTAAAGGTGTAACCAGCACATCTTTTAGCTCTTTGAGTATCCTTGGGTGTATCCCATCTGGTCCCATTGATTTGTCCACTTTTAGTTTTGAAAGTTCAGTTAGGACCTTCTCCTCTGTAAATGTATTTTCATCTACCTTATTTTTATGAATGTCCTTGCAACTTAACTGTGACCCCATCCCTTCCTCTGTAGTAAATACTGAGCAAAAATAATTATTTATGTGATCTGCTATTACCTTGTCTCCCTCCACCAAATGCTCACTCTCTGTCTTAAGTCTTATTATTCCTCCATTAGATTTTCTCCTTTCGCTTATATACTTAAAAAAAGTTTTGCCCCCTTTATCTACTGACTGGGCCATTTTCTCCTCAGCTTCTGCCTTTGCACGTCTGATCACTTTCTTAGCATCCTTCCATTTGTCAAGATACACCTCTTTGACGTTATTATTTTGAGTCTGTTTGTATTTCCTAAAAGCCATCTTTTTTGCTTTCACACTAATTGCTACGTCTTTTGTGAACCACACTGGCTTTCTTTTCCTGGTGTTTTTCCTAACCCTTTTGATACAAAGGTCTGTTGCACTTAGTATTGCACTTTTCAGTTTTCCCCACCTCTCCTGCACTCCTTCCAAGTTCCTCCAGTCCACCAATGAATCCCTTAAACATCTCCCCATTTTTGCAAAGTCAGCATTTCTAAAATCCAACACCTTTATTTTTGTGTGAAAGGAGTTGGATCCTGTCTTTATACTAAACCATACTGCTTGATGATCACTGGATCCAAAGTGTTCACCCACATATATGTCGGATATCCTATCACCATTTGTAAGAATTAAATCTAATATTGAGTCTTTGCGAGTGGTCTCCCTCACCAATTGCTTGAGAGATGCTCCCTTGTTTAGTCCTTACCCTTTGGGTTAGCCACAATCCCAGAGTATTTACCGGACAGTTTTATCCCCATAGATAGGAGATAAGACAGTTGCCATTCTTGACCACTTCTTATCCTGTCAGGATTTTGTGCTATTTCTAACAGACAATAACTTGTCAACAGTGGCACGGTGGGTTTTTAATGGGCAAAGTCATGTCTGGTTTCATAACAACGGATTACTCATGATGGGATTTTGTCTGACTCAAGTCTGCAGGAAGTATTTACTTTGAAGTAAGTATCCATGGTATGATAAGACTTGGGACTTGTTACACAGGTGATTATATCTTTTCCCGTAATAGTGCAAATGAGCGGTTAATGGTGTTAACAAATCAGCATGCTGAAGTGTGCGCAATTGCACTCAGGGCTTCTACAGTATCTCATTTATCGGCAGCCGAGTCACACTGGAGATGCCCAATCTCAGATGTCCTTGGAAGCTACACAAATGTTTGGTTGGGTAAAAAACCACCTGTAAGTGTCGGGTGTGGTATCTGTGAACAAGCTACTGTCAGAAGAGTTAAGGATAGTCATTGGCCTAGTGGCTACAGACAGCTCATCTAGACAGGGGATATCATTTTGGATATCGGTTTGGAGTATGCTGACAATATATACAAGTCTTCAGGGGTCACTGTCCAGAAGAATATTCTAGGGACCATAGACCACAGAAGTAAATTGCCTGTTAATAAGCCTGTTTACACTTCAGGCCTATACATGGTATTGTTCGGGTAAAGGACATTCCTAAGGGAAAACCAGTCCACGTCTGGCCAGACGAGGCTACGACATTAGCGTATTTCAACTTTTCAAGAGGAAAGCGCAGATAAAAAGGAAGGAGGTAGGTCACGTACAAAAGTGGCCAGAACTCCATCTTTCAGGTTTTCTGTTGCAAGTGACTAGGAGTCTTAGATTGAGAAGCGTTTCTCATCTCGACATACCATTTCGGTAGACGAATGGGCTTAACGGTCGGTTCAGACTCTGGTACACTAATACGGGTCATACAGGATCAGGGACTGATCTTTGTGGGTGCTATGGGAATTTATTTCACTTATGTGTGTCCTCCAATCAATTCTGCTAAGTCAGGATGGTTAGGAAAATGAAATAAGGTAAGTGCCGTGATCTAATGGTTCCGGCTTGATACAGAAGGCGTTGGTACTAAGATTTGCAGGGAATGGTGCTCCACTTCTGCTTCTCAACGCCCACATCCACTCATACAGGGTCCTGGTTGTTACAGACATCTGCATTAACTGTCTTGGACGGCGTGGTTCTTGGATCTGTATCCTGAACTCCAGAGGATTCTCGCAAATAATTCAAATTATGCTCAGAACAAGGAAAGACCTTCTCAGCTCATATTTACCAAATATGGTATATTCATTGGTAACACTGAAAGAGGCTTGGACCCGAAAGTTTTTGGAGTGTCCAGAGTTCTGCCGTTCCTTCATACAGGAAGGAATAGGGGTTGAGGATGGCTTTCTTGAAAATGCAAGTGTTGGCATTAACTGTATGGTTCCAAAGTAAATTGCCAAAATTACAGGTTGTGCACACTTTTTTTCAGGGAATGCTGCGCATTCAATCGCTTTTTTCACCTACAGAAGACTTAAGTCTAGTCCTATAGGTCTTTTCAAGTTGCCCATTGGGACCACTTAATAGGTGAATCTTAAATGGTTAACAACAAAGGTACTCTTTTTACTGATTATAGCATCAGATGTAGGAACGCTGTCATGTCATTTCCTAGTTCTGGATTTTTTTATCCAGGTAAAATAGTTCCCAGACCTAGGTCTGGGTATCTTCCTAACGTGGGGTTGTATTCCACCTTAATGAAGATATGGTAGTCCCGTCCTTTTCAGGTAGCAGGACTTCTCTGCGGGAGATGCGTCGCTGAACGTAGTCTAAACATTTAGGATCTACGTGAATCATACCGGTGCCATCAGAAAGACAGATTCTCTCTTCATTCTTTATGTATTCCATAAGAATAGATGGCTGGTTACTAAATAGACGCTGGCTAGATAGCTTCGAATAAGGACTTCGCAAGCATATTCTCAAGCAGATCTCCCTGTTCCGGCTAATGTCTCTGTTCACACTACTCATGAGGTAGGTCCTTCATGGGCAGCACAACAGGGTGCTTCAGTAGAACAGATTGGAAGGCAGCCGCATGGCTTCCGTTAACACAATCAATAGACATTATGCTGGGATACTTTGCCTCTCATGATGCTTAATTCGGGCATAGGGTTCTCCTGTTCAATCAGAAGCGTCCCCACCACTAGGGTTGCTTTGGGAAGTCCCATTGTTATCCTGTGGATAACCTGTGGACCCTGCCGGAGAAATATACGTTATGGTAAGAACTTACCGTTGATAACTATATTTCTCCTAAGTCCACAGGTTCCACAGGGATCCCACCCTGACGCATCTGATTTGAGAATCTTTACACTCACTAAACCTCTTCCCTCTTGTAGGAAAGGGTGTGCGTGTGTGGTCTTCTCTCCTGAATAGGGTTCAACATAATGCTCCTGCTTAAATGCTTTGGAATAAACTGATTTGCCTCAGCTAGTGGGCGGGATATATGGACGAACCAGTTGTGTCCTGGGAGGACTGAAAGCTTGTGATCGTTTGGTGCCAATCCGCTATCGCTCCATCATATCCAATTGTTATCCTGTGGAACCTGTGGACTTAGGAGAAATACCATTATCAACGGTGAGTTCTTACCATAACGTGTGTATATATATATATAGTAGCGACAGTGGAACGGGCACCAAACAATTACGCTTTTTCAGACTCCCAGGATGCAGTGGGTCAGCCCCCTATATCCCTGCCTCCCGGCTCAGGCAAATCAGTTTTTGTTTGGTGTGGCAGGAGCCGGACCACTAGAACAGTTGGGCTACAAAAATATTTTCTGCAGCCACAAGCTTTTGTTATTTTATAGTATTTTTTCTTTTATGAGTGATCTCTCTGTGCGTCTTAAGAAAGATGCTCCAACAACTCTCTGCCGGGTTGCGGCAACTGTTACCTCCGAATACACTGCTTTTTGGCGGGCTTCAGACTGGATGTACTGATGCTCCCAGGCTGCGGCCGGAGAACGGAGAGAAGGTAAGGCGTCTCTTACCGATCAGCGGTTTAAGATGCATATAACGCTGCCTTATTGTCTTGAGTGGAGACCACCGGACAGTCGCTAATGCTGCTGCCACATCGGGTGCACCAGCTCTAGACCTCAGGGATCATAGGTTCTGGGGAATAGTAGAGGCCGCGATCCCTGAGGTTGATGTCAGCAGTGGAGAGTCAGACACTCCCCTGGTCGTTCCTCCTCCCAGTTCATGACCAGTGTCCGCCAAGTTTCCCGCCATGAACTGCTATGTTAGTATGTGTGCCCACGCCAGCAGCAAGCCACCCTCTAACAGATGCCGAAGATCGAGGTGCTGTGAGTGTTACACCGTGGTCCTGGTTAGTGGGTCCCCGTTGCAGTTTGGCGGCATGTCGGGTGGTCACGAGCCATGAGCTGCAGTGCCCGCCGCAACAAAACTGGCTCAGGGCTCATGCACAACCTTTTTGCCTTTTGTTCCCCCACAGCAAAAGAAAACCCCACAATATCAGATGCAGTCCTTTTGGTCGCATAAGTGCAGAAGAGGTCGGGGCTCATCTTTCCTCACCAGAGGTAAGGGTAGAGGAAAGAGAGCACCTGCTCCGGCTAGTTCCCAGGAGCAGAAGTCCTCCCCGGCTTCTACTAAATCCACCGCATGACGCTGGGGCTCCGCTGAGGGAGTCCGCACCGGTGGGCGCACGTCTTCGACTCTTCAGCCAGGTCTGGGTTCTGTCAGACGTGGATCCTTGGATGATGGATATTGTATCCCAAGGCTACAAACTGGAATTCGAAGAGGTGCCCCTTCGCCAATTTTTCAAGTCGGCCTTGCCAGCTTCTCCAGCAGAGAGGGAAGTAGTGTTCGCTGCAATTCAAAAGCTGTATCAACAGCAAGTGATTGTCAAGGTTCCCCTAGTCCAACAGGGGAAAAGGTACTATTCGACCCTGTTCGTGGTCCCGAAGCCGGATGGTTCGGTCAGACCCATTTTAAATCTAAAATCCCTAAACCTGTACTTGAGAAAGTTCAAATTCAAGATGGAATCGCTCCGGGCTGGGATCTGCAGTCTGGAAGGGGGGGATTTTATGGTGTCACTCGTCATAAAGGATGCATACATTCATGTCCCCATATATCCTCCTCATCAGGCTTACCTGAGATTCGCTGTACAGGACTGTCATTACTAGTTTCATACGTTGCCGTTTGGGTTTTCCATGGCCCCGAGGATTTTCACCAAGGTGATGGTGGAGATGATGGTGGTCCTGCACAGGCAGGGAGTCACAATTATCCCGTACTTGGACGATCTCCTGATAAAAGCGAGATCGAGAGATCAATTGCTGAAAAGCGTGTCGCTTTCCCTGAGAGTGCTACAACAACACGGTTGGATTCTCAATCTGCCAAAGTCACAATTGATTCCAACGACTCGACTATCATTCCTAGACATGATTTTGGACACGGAACAGAAGAGGGTCTTTCTCCCGATGGAAAAAGCCCAGGACCTCCAGAACATGGTCAGAGACTTGCTAAAACCAAAAGAGTGTCTGTTCATCAATGCACTCGAGTTCTGGGGAAAATGGTGGCAGCCTACGAGGCCATCCCCTTCGGCAGCTTTCATGCAAGGACGTTTCAGTGGGACCTCCTGGACAAGTGGTCCGGGTCCCATCTACTAATTCATCAGAAGATAAGCCTGTCCCCCCGGGCCAGGGTGTCTCTCCTGTGGTGGCTGCAAAGTTCTCACCTTCTAGAGCAGGCATTCCCAACCACGGTCCTCAAGGCACACCAACAGTGCAGGTTTTAGTGATATCCAGGCTTCAGCACAGGTGACTTAATTAGTAGCTCAGATATTTTGATTTAACCATCTGTGCTGCAGCCTGGATATCACTAAAACCTGCACTGTTGGTGTGCCTTGAGGACCGTGGTTGGGATTGCCTGTTCTAGAGGGTCGCAGGTTCGGCATTTAGGACTGGGTTCTGGTGACCACGGACTCGAGCCTCCGAGGATGGGGAGCAGTCACACAAGGAAGACATTTTCATGGGCTATGATCAAGCCAGGAGGCTTGTCTACACATCAACGTACTGGAATTGAGGGCCATATACAACGGCCTACGACAAGCGGAGGATCTTCTTCGCGACCTACCGGTTCTGATTCAATCAGACAACGTCACAGCCGTGGCTTATGTAAACCGCCATGGTGGAACAAGGCGCAGAGTGGCAATGGCGGAAGCCACCAGGATTCTTCGCTGGGCGGAAAATCACGTAAGCGCTCTGTCAGCAGTCTTCATTCCGGGAGTGGACAACTGGGAAGCAGACTTCCTCAGCAGACACAATCTCCATCCAGGAGAGTGGGGACTTCATCAAGAAGTTTTTACAGAGATAACAAGTCTTTGGGGAATTCCTCACATAGACATGATGGCGTCACGCCTCAACAAGAAGCTTCGGAGGTATTGTGCCAGGTCAAGGGACCCTCAGGTAGTAGCGGTGGACAGGGCGTCACCTTGGGTGTTTCAGTCGGTCTGTGTGTTTCCCCCTCTTCCTCTCATCTCAAAAATATTGAGAATCATAAGACAAAAAAGAGTGAAAACAATAATCATTGTTCTGCAAGGCGGGTGTCTGAATTGGCGGCCTTGTCTCACAAGAGCCCCTATTTGACCTTCCATGTGAATAGAGCAGAGTTGAGGACTCGTCCTCAATTTTTGCCTAAGGTGGTTTCTTCATTTCATATGAATCAACCTATTGTGGTGCCTGTGGCTAAGAGTGACTTGGAGAATTCCAAGTCCCTGGATGTAGTCAGTGCCTTAAAAATCTATGTAGCCAGGACAGCTTGAGTTAGGAAAACAGAAGCACTGTTTGTCCTGTATGCAGCCAACAGAGTTGGCGCTCCTGCTTCGAAGCAGACTATTGCTCGCTGGATCTGTAACACGATTCAGCAGGCTCATTCTTCGGCAGTATTGCCGTTAACAAATTCGGTAAAGGCCCATTCCACTAGAAAGGTGGCCTCTTCTTGGGCTTGGCTTTACAGCTTTGCCGAGCTGCTAGCTGGTCAGATTCAAACACTTTTGCAAAGTTCTATAAGTTTGATACCCTGGCTGATGAGGACCTTGCGTTTGCTCAATCGGTGCTGCAGAGTCGTCCGCACTCTCACGCCCGGTCTGGAGCTTTGGTATAAACCCCATGGTCCTTACGGAGTCCCCAGCATCCTCTACGGACTAGGAGAAAAAGATTTACCGGTAGGTTTAAAATCTTATTTTATCCAATACCGATTTTCTACTGTGTATTCAGTCACATACTAACGGATTTATTCGTAGGTATTGTACTTTGTCTGGCTTTACCATACTAAGGTGGTCATTCCGAGTTGATCGCAGCCAGCAACTTTTTGCTGCTGCTGCGATCAACTAGCCCACGCCTATGGGGGAGTGTATTTTAGCTTAGCAGGGCTGCGATCGCTTGTGCAGCCCTGCTAAGCTAAAGAAATTTCACACAAAACAAGACTAGGCCTATACCTACTTACCCTATGCGATGGATCCAGCGATGATGGGCTCGGCTTTGAGGTCACTCCTCTGCCCTCCGTTCACCTGGGCACGCCTGTGTTTTACTCACCACTCTCCGAAAACGGCTCCAAACGGTCCTGATCCGCCCTGTACCGCCGTCTTCCTGTCAGTCTTTTTTTGCGGTTTGTCCTGCGACCACTTTCTTCGTAAGCCGCAACGTAACCCGTCGACCCCTGTCTCCAGGCAACGTCGCGCACTGCGGCCGCCGCGCATGTGCATTCCGCACCCGTTCGCACCGCAGCGATAAACCGCTATGTGCGAACCGGTCGGAATGACCCCATAAGTCGCTCTGTTGTTGCATTTATATACATTGTCTAACAAAATGGGCAGTAAATCAGTGGAAGCTCCTGCAACATGCAGAGCATGCACCAAGTATTTACCAGAGGGGGAAGTGTTATATGATGGTCATACGCCTCCCAGTCAGCCCGCAGCTCCTGCATCTGCCAGGAAGCCACCCTGAGCTGTGTTCACTAACCTACTGGGTACTCTGGTGGAACATCTAGTGCCCCCTTTGGGACCACCGGTGCCATTGCCACCTTATATTGTCCCTATGGTTAATCCGCCTTGGGCGGAAGATTTGTCTAACCAACTGCAGCAATTGAATCAGTCTCTGGTTAGACATAAACCTACACCAGGTCACTCCCATGTCTCTGGGTCCTCTAAGCGGGATGCTTCCTCCTCACAATCCACAAACCTCTCTGATGTCTCATCTGAAGAGGAGGGGCAGCATACGGTCCTGTCAGACACTGAATCAGGTGTTTCTAACCAGGATTCTCCATTGCAGATTGATGTCCCTGCCCTAGTGGCTGCTATCAAGCATATCCTACAAATCAGTGATGATGAGGATTCCACTACTGTGGCAAAGAAAACTGATAAGTTTAATCAACAGAAGGTGGTTAAGACTATATTGCCCCATTCTGATTATCTTGTGGACATCAGATGGGAACCCTGGACTAATCCAGGGAAGAAATTCCCTCTGCCTAAACGGGCTCTGGCTCGCTATCCTCTCCCTGCAGAGTTATGTAACAAATGGGAGACTCCACTGCCGGTGGATTCTCATGTCACTTGCCTCGTGGTGTCATCCACTCTGCCTGTCACCACTGTCACCTCACTGAAGGAACCGACAGATAAGCATGTGGAGGGATGCCTGAAGTCTATTTACTCCCTTACTGGAGCCATTCATAGACCCACTATAGAAGCCACCTGGGCTGCAAAAAGTACTGAGGCATGGATTCAGGCATTAGAGGAAGAGCTACCCGAGGATATATCTGACGGTGCCAGACAATACCTGTCTCACATTTCCACCACCGCCTATTACATTCAGGAGGCGTCCTCTAAAGGCGGGTGTTTGGCAGCCAAGACGCCGACCACGTCTGTTCTGGCTCGCCGCATACTGTGGTTAAGGTCGTGGAAAGTGGACCTAGACTCCAAAAAGACCTTGGAGGTACTCCCCTTTACTGGGGACATTTTGTTTGGGGAAGACCTGTCTGAATTGGCATCCGCTAAGACGGCATACCAAGATAATCTTTTGCTCCCAAAACCACAAAGCCCAAGAGAAAACAATCCTGGGCATCCCATCAGTCTGCTTCTAAACAAGACAAGCTTGCTGCATGACGGGATGGGCCTCCCCCTGGTGGACTCCAGGGTGGGAGGCCAACTACTACAGTTCGCCCATGTCTGGTAAAAGACTACTTCAGACACATGGGTACTGGAAGTTGTCTCTCACGGGTACACTGTCTCTTTCAAGAGACGTCCCCATTGCCAGTTCTGCACTACGGCCCTCCTTTCAGATCCGTTAAAGGTGCAAGCTCTACAAACTGTGGTGAGTTCCCTCCTGAATACAGGAGTGGTTGTGCCGGTACCTCAGTCCCAGAGAGTCGGAGGTTATTACTCGACCTGGTTTTTGGTCCTGAAACCCAATAGATCCTTTCGGCCTATACCAAATCTTTGAGTTTGTGAGAGTGCCCAAGTTTCGTATGGAAACACTGCATTCCATTGTACTGGATATGGAACCCGGAGACTATATGGTATCCCTGGATATACAGGGTGCGTATCTGCATATAACTATTGCCATGCCGCATCAGCAGTTCCTGCGGATTGCTATTGGCATCCTTTACTACCAATTCCAGGCTCTGCATTTGGACTGGCTTCGGCTCCTCGGATATTCACCAAGGTCATAGCCGTGATGACGGCCCACTTTCGTTACCAGAAAGTCAGAATCCTGCCGTATTTGGATGACCTGCTGATTCTGGCGAACTCCTATGAAGTCCTCCCCAGTCATCTGCAACTGATAGTAACCTTCCTGCAAGCCCTCGGGTGGCTTATCAATTGTAAGAAGTCCTCGCTGGTCCCAGCTCAGAGCATGGTGCACCTGGGTGCACTCCTGGACACACACAGTCAGAGACTGTTTCTGTCTCCAGAAAAAGCCCTGAAGCTTCAGGACAGGATATGATGCTTCCTTTCTCGCCCCAGAGTGTCGATACACTCCGCAATGCAAGTACGACATGGTAGAGTACGCTCAATTTCATTCCTGCTCACTACAGAGGTTATTCCTTTCCAAGTGGGACAGACTGTCTCATCGGATCAGATCTCACATGATTTCTTTGACTCCGGAGGTTCGTCTGTCACTGACCTGGTGGCTCCAGGACCAGCATTTGAGCAGGGGCTGTCCTTTCTGTATTCCCGACTGGGTCCTGCTGACAACAGACGCCAGTCTGAGGGGATGGGAAGTGGTGTTGGAGCAACACTCTTTTCATGGTCGCTGGACCAAAGGAGGTCCTTCCAATAAACATTCTAGAGCTGAGGGCAATGTTCAATGCACTATCTGTCACCCTGCCTCTAGTACGGAACAGGCCTGTTTAAGTATGATCTGGACAACGCCACCATGGTGGCATACATAAACCATCAAGGCGGCACTCGAAGCCGCATGGCATTGATGGAAGTGTCAAAAATCCTTTGTTGGGCGGAACGACATCTGCCAGCCATATCGGCAGTGTTTATTCTGGCCGTCCTGAACTGGGAAGCGGACTTCCTCAGTCACCAGGACATGCACGCTGGAGAGTGGAGTCTTCATCCAGAAGCCTTTCAACTCCTAGTGGACAGGTGGGGGGCTAACGGACGTAGACCTTATGGCGTCTCGACACAATCACAAGGTTCCGATCTTCGGATCAAGGACCAGGGATCCTCAAGCAGCATTCGGGGACACACTGACGGTTCCATGGAACTTTCGGCTGCCCTACGTGTTCCCTCCAGTGTCACTCCTGCCCAGGGTACTACGGAAGTTCAAGCAAGAAGGAGGAATACTACTTCTAGTTGCTCCAGCATGGCCCAGATGGCAATGGTTCTCAGACCTGCAGGATCTATCGATAGCATCTACTTCCTCAACACCCAGGCCTCCTCGTACAGGGCCCTTGTTTTTACACAGACCAGGCCAGACTGGCTTTGACGGCTTGGCTATTGAAGCATCATTCCTGAGGTCCAAAGGATTCTCCGAGGCAGTTATCCAAACTATGTTTAAGGCCTGCAAACCGGCATCTGCTCGGATTTATTATGGGGTCTGGAATTCTTATATCACCTGGTGTGCTGTTAAGAATTATAATGCATACAGATTCAGAAGTTCCAGAAATCTGGCTTTTATGCAATGAGGCCTGGAAATAGGCCTTCGTCTGGCCTCCCTCAAGGTTCACATATCTGCCTTGTCGGAATGGTTTCAGAGGAAAATTGCGTCTATATCTGACGTTCATACATTTACTCAGGGAGTACTGCGGATTCAGCCTCCCTATGTCCCTCCTGTGGCTCCATGGGATCTAGCTGTTGTACTAAATGCCCTGCAAGAGTCTCCATTCGAACCTCTTGACTCTGTGGACCTTAAATGACTCACGGCCAAGGTCCTGTTCTTGCTGGCTATTGCCTATGCAAGACGGGTGTCGGACTTAGGCGCTTTGTCCTGTCGTTCGCCCTTTCTCATATTTCACCATGGCTGGGTAGTTCTACGAATTCGCTCAGGATATTTGCCTAAGGTGGTGTCATCTTTTCACCTTAATAAAGAGATTGTGTGTCTGGCCTTTATCTCATCAGACTTGTCCTCCAAAGAGAGGTCTTTGGATGTGTTAAGGGCTTTCCGTATATAAGGTATGTGGAGAGGACTGCCGCTGTCAGGAGGTCAGATGCCCTTTTCTCTTACGTCCTAGAGGATGCTGGGGACTCCAAAAGGACCATGGGGTATAGACGGGATCCGCAGGAGACATGGGCAGACTATAAGACTTTTACTGGGTGTGAACTGGCTCCTCCCTCTATGCCCCTCCTCCAGACCTCAGTTAGATTCTGTGCCCAGGAGAGACTGGACACACACTAGGGGAGCTCTACTGCGTTTCTCTGGAAAAGACTTTGTGTTAGGTTTTTTATTTTCAGAGAGTCCTGCTGGCTACAAGCTCTCTGCCTCGAGGGACTGAGGGGAGAGAAGTCAGACCTACTTCTGCTGAGTTAACGGCTCTGTTTCTTAGGCTACTGGACACCATTAGCTCCAGAGGGTTCGATCACTTGGTGTGCCTAGCTGCTTGTTCTTGGAGCCGCGCTGTCAACCCCCTCACAGAAGCCAGAAGAGAGAAGCCGGGTGAGTATGCAGAAGGCAGAAGACTTCAGTGACGGCAGAAGAGGTACAGCGCAGCGGTCGTGCTGCGCTCCATGCTCCCACACACCAACGGCACTCGCAGGGCGCTGGGGGGGAGCGCTATGGGCAGCAATGTTACTGAGGTTTTTTAACTGGCAAAACAGCATATTAGAGGTGCCTGGGCACTATGTATAAGACCCCCGCCAGTATAAAATTTTAAATTCGAGCAGTACTCCAGCGCGACGAAAAGGGGGGGGCTTAGCCACACAGCTTACCAGCGCCATTTTCTCTCTTCACAGTGCATGCAGAGACGCTGGCCCGGACCTCCACTCTCCTTACAAGTACTTGGAGCAAAACGGGGGGTTTAGAGTAAATTGGTGCTATATAATACAGCGCAGATATCATTTTTTTTTTTTTTTGGTAGTATATGGGCGCCGAGGTGTGATCTGGCATACTCCCTCTGTGTTCTCTCTACAGGGTTCCCTGTGGGTCTGTCCCCTTTGGCCAGTGTGAGTGAGTGTGTGTCGGTACCGTGTGTCGACAAGTCTGAGGCGGAGGAAGTTACTGGGGGCGCAGAGAAGGATTTGGGAGTGACTCTGCCGGCACAGCGGACTGCTGATTGGGTGAATATGTTGAGTACAATGAATGCAAATGTGGCGTTATTGTCTAAGAGGCTAGATAAATCTGATTCTCAGACACAAACGTGGAGAAAATCCATGGAGGACGCTTTGTCTCAGGTACAGACCCCCTCAGGGTCACAAAAACATTCCTTTACCCAGATGGCAGAAACGGATACCGACTCGGACTCTGATTCCAGTGTCGACTTTAGTGAGGCCAGTTTACATCCAAAATTGGTAGAGAGTATTCAGTACATGATTGTGGCTATTAAAGATGTTTTACATATTTCTGAGGAACCTCCTGTTCCAGATACAAGGGTTTGTTTATTTAAAGGGAAAAAGCCTGAGGTGAAGTTTCCCCCCTCTCATGAACTGAACGCTTATTGTGAAAAGGCTTGGGAGTCGCCTGACAAAAGGTGGCAGATCCCCAAGAGAATTTTTATGGCATATCCTTTCCCCTCTGACGACAGGGAGAAATGGGAGTCGTCTCCCAATGTGGACAAGGCTCTGTCCCGACTGTCCAAAAAAGTATCGCTTCCATCTCCTGACACGGCTGCCCTCAAGGATTCTGCGGATCACAAGCAGGAAACGACATTAAAGGCCATTTATGTCACTACGGGTGCGCTCCTCAGGCCTGCCGTGGCGTCAGCGTGGGTGAGTAGTGCTATTGCTAAGTGGGCTGATAATTTGGCATCTGACATGGATACCCTTGATAAGGATAACATTCTTTTGACTCTGGGTTATATCAGGGACGCTGCAGCTTACCTAAAGGATGCGGCGAGGGATATTGGCCTCTTGGGATCAAGGGCCAATGCCATGGCAGTCTCGGCCAGGAGGGCGCTGTGGATTCATCAATGGAATGCTGATGCCGACTCCAAGAAAGCTATGGAAGCTCTCCCTTTTAAAGGTAGTGTCTTGTTTGGTGACGGCATTGCTGACCTGGTGTCTACTGCTTCTGCGGGTAAGTAATCTTTTCTTCCTAATGTTCCCGCGCAACAGAAAAAGGCGCCCCATTATCAGATGCAGTCCTTTCGGCCTAATAAATACAAGAAGGAAGGGGCTCGTCCTTCCCCGCTTCAAAAGGTAGAGGAAGGGGAAAAAGATCGCCTGCTGTGTCTGGCGCCCAGGACCAAAAGTCCTCCCCCGCCTCTGCCAAGTCCACCGCATGACGCTGGGGCTCCCCTACGGGAGTCCGTGCCGGTGGGGGCCCGTCTCCGAATCTTCAGTCAGGCCTAGATCCTTGGGTTTTAGACATAGTGTCCCAGGGGTACAAACTGGAGTTTCAGGAGATGCCCCCCTGCCAATTTTTCAAATTAGCCCTGCCAGTTTCTATTCCAGAAAGAGAAGTAGTCAGTGCTGCGATACAAAAGCTGTGTCAACAGAGGGTCATTGTCCCGGTTCCCCCGTCCCAACGGGGGGAAGGGTTCTATTTGAGCCTCTTTGTCGTGCCAAAGCCGGACGGCTCGGTCAGACCGATCCTGAACCTAAAATCCCTCAATCCGTACTTGAAAACTTTCAAGTTCAAGATGGAATCTCTTCGAGCTGTGATCTCCAGCCTAGAAGGGGGGGATTTTATGGCGTCAGTCGACATAAAAGATGCCTACTTACACATCCCGATATATCCTCCTCATCAGACCTTCATGAGATTTGCGGTGCAGGATTGTCATTACCAATTTCAGACATTGCCGTTTGGGCTTTCCACGGCCGCGAGGGTCTTCACAAAAGTGATGGCGGAAATGATGGTACTCCTACGCAAGCAGGGTGTCACAGTTATCCCGTACTTGGACGATCTTCTGATAAAGGCGAGATCAAAAGAGCAGTTGCTAAGAAATGTGGTACTCTCCCTGACGGTTCTGCAACATCATGGTTGGATTCTAAATTTGCCAAAGTCTCAGTTGATCCCGACAACTCGGCTGCCCTTCTTGGCCATGATCCTAGACATGGAACTACAGATAGTGTTTCTTCCGGCAGAAAAGGCTCTGGAAATCCAGACCATGGTCAAGGAGATTCTGAAACCGGCAAGAGTGTCGATTCATCAATGCACTCGAGTGCTAGGGAAGATGGTTGCGGCTTACGAAGCCATTCCGTTTGGCAGGTTTCATGCCCGGGTGTTTCAGTGGGATCTGCTGAACAAATGGTCTGGGTCTCACCTGCACATGCACCGGAAAATAAGTCTTTCTTCCAGGACCAGAATTTCTCTGCTGTGGTGGCTGCAAAGTTCTCACCTTCTAGAGGGACGCAGGTTCGGAATCCAGGATTGGGTCCTGCTGACCACGGATGCAAGTCTCCGAGGCTGGGATGCAGTCACACAAGGAAGAAGTTTCCAGGGAAAATGGCCAAGCCAGGAATCTTGTCTCCACATAAATGTTCTGGAGTTAAGAGCCATTTACAATGGCCTTCTGCAAGCGAAAAACCTTCTTCAAGGTCTACCTGTCCTGATTCAGTTGGACAACATAACAGCGGTGGCGTACGTAAAGCGCCAGGGCGGAACAAAGAGCAGAGCGGCAATGGCGGAGGCCACAAGAGTTCTCCGCTGGGCTGAACAGCATGTGAGCGCTCTGTCAGCAGTCTTCCTTCCGGGCGTGGACAACTGGGAAACAGACTTCGTCAGCAAACACGATCTCCATCCAGGGGAGTGGGTCCTTCATCAAGAGGTATTTGCAGAAGTGACAAGGCGTTGGGGAATCTCTCAAATAGACATGATGGCGTCTCGCCTCAACAAGAAGCTTCCGAGGTATTGTTCCAGGTCAAGGGACCCCCAAGCCAGTGCAGTGGACGCCCTGGTAACTCCATGGATGTCTCAGTCGGTGTATGTGTTTCCTCCACTTCCTCTCATTCCAAGAGTGTTGAGGATCATAAGACGAACAAGGGTTCAGGCAATACTCGTCGTTCCAGATTGGCCACGGAGGGCCTGGTATCCGGATCTTCAGGAATTGCTCATAGAAGATCCTTGGCCGCTTCCTCTCAGAGAGGACCTGTTACTGCAGGGGCCATGCGTATTTCCGGACTTACTGCGGCTGCGTTTGTCGGCGTGGAGGTTGAACGCCAAATCCTAGCTCGTAAAGGTATTCCCGGGGAAGTCATCCCCACTCTCCTTAAGGCTAGGAAGGAGGTCACGGCGAAGCATTATCACTGTATTTGGAGAAAATACGTGTCGTGGTGTGAAGCCAAAACAGCTCCTGCGGAGGAGTTTCACTTGGGTCGTTTCCTCCATTTTTTGCAGGCAGGCGTGGATGCAGGCCTAAAATTGGGTTCCATCAAAGTGCAGATTTCGGCTTTATTTTCTTTAAAAAAGAATTGGCCGTCCTTCCTGAGGTTCAGACTTTCATGAAGGGAGTGCTGCATATCCATCCTCCGTTTGTGCCACCCGTGGTACCGTGGGATCTTGAAGTGGTGTTACAATTTCTTATGTCTCACTGGTTTGAACCTTTGCGAAAGGTTAAGTTGAAGTTTCTCACTTGGAAAGTGGTCATGCTTTTCTTCATTTCATGTAAATCAACCTATTGTGGTACTTGTGGCTACGGATGCTATGGCAGTGCCAAAATCTCTTGATGTCGTACGAGCTTTAAAAATTTATGTCGACAGAACGGCTCTTGTTAGGAAAACGGATGCTCTGTTTGTCCTCTATGCTTCCAACAAGATTGGAAATCCTGCTTCCAAGCAGACTATTGCACGCTGGATTTGTAATACGATTCAGCACGCTCATTCTTCGGCTGGGTTGCCGTTGCCGAAGTCAGTGAAGGCCCATTCTACCAGGAAGGTGGGCTCGTCTTGGGCGGCTGCCCGAGGGGTCTCGGCACTTCAACTTTGCAGAGCAGCTATGTGGTCGGGTTCAAACACTTTTGCTAAGTTCTACAAGTTTGATACCCTGGCTGATGAAGACCTCATGTTTGCTCAATCGGTGCTGCAGAGTCGTCCGCACTCCCCCACCCGGTCTGGAGCTTTGGTATAGACCCCATGGTCCTTTTGGAGTCCCCAGCATCCTCTAGGACGTAAGAGAAAATAGGATTTTAATACCACCGGTATATCCTTTTCTCCTAGTGGTAATGTTTATACAGGACTGTGCCATCAGTCCTCCAGCTATTCATCTGCACATTTACCATCTTTAAGTCCAACAAAAATAAGGAACGGACACTCATTACAGCAGCCTTGTGGTGGTTCTGGTTGTTTTATATATATTTTATTAGTGTAATCAGTATGTCAAATGTATTGTCAGTCATTTATTAAATTGAATGTTTTTTACCCTCAATCCATTCATCTTCGTTAGCTCTTTTAGAAAATTTACCATACATATTTGTATCAAATTCTTCATTGTAGCGCTGCTATCCTCTTCCTTTTTTTGTGTGTATAAGGTGTTTATATAACATAAATGCATTCTGTGCTTAGACTTAAGTCCCATCACCATGATATCTCATTATGGTATGCAATTATTCCAAAATACGGAAAAATCCGATATCCAAAATACTTCTGGTCCCAAGCATTTTGGATAAGGGATACTCAACCTGTGTATGTGTGTACGTATATATATATATATATATATATATAAAACACATGCTGTTATGTGACAGATTGCTAGTGTGACTGCTGACTTTAAACTCTGTTTGTTTCGGTTAACCGTTTCTCTCTGTTATTCAGATCCTCAATGCTGGTGCAAAGCGGGGTAGTATCTGATTGTATTTAACTTTAAAGTATTAAAGTGAGAACGGTCACGTTCATGCGTACACTTACACTGTTTATTGTGGTATTGTTGCTATGTCCAAGAAAGGCAAAAGTGACGAGGCACCTACATTCACATCATGTCCTGCAAAGCTGGGTTACCCGCCCAGGATCTGGTACAAGATGACTTGTGTGCAAAGTGCTATAATTTCCATAAAAACAATATGAATAAACCAGCTCCAAGTTAGGTACCTGGTCAGTCACAGGAACCTCCTTGGCCAGCATTTGCACAGACGTCTAAATTAGCAGACCGTATTGTGCCTGCTATGGTATCAGGTATGGGGTTCCTACTTAACTCTTACATGCAACATCCCTCCCCCATATCCAGGGTTAGATTTCGCTCAGTCCTCGGGAGTTTTTCAGTAGAAACTCAAGGCCCAAGGATTGGAAGTCAGATAGACACAGAGATACACTGTCCACACAGTTTTCAGATTCAGAGTATACTTCAGGTGATGAGCCTGAAAACTCCCAATCTGAATCTGCATCTAGAGAGGAGGAGCACTCTTCTTCTTCAGTGGTTATACCTGAATTTAATGCTGCGGTAAAGTCAATTCTGTCAATTGAGGAGGCAGCAGAGCCTGTGTTAAAATCCAAGGCTCCTGTGTTTAAACGTCCAAAAACAGTAAAAGCCGATTTTCCTAACTCAGATCAGCTGAAAGAAATTATGCAAAAGACATGTGTTACACCCGGTAAGAAGTTTAAGATTCCCAAAGAATGGGGTTCTATTTATCCTTTTCCTACTGTAGACTGTTTAAAAAGGGAGGTTCCTCTCAAGGTAGATGCACACGTAGTGCGACTTGTGCATAAATCTACATTACCCCTGCCTTCAACATCATTAAATTATATGACTGACAGAAAGATTGATGGTTTCCTTAGCAGGGTCAGTGACTAGCCCAGTTATGGCTACAGCCTGGGTGGCTAAAGCAGTGGCAGGCTGGGCAGATGCGTTGGAAGAAGATCTTTCATCCGCTACAAGAGTACATTTACCCCATATTGCATGTATAAAGCAGGGAGCTGCTTTTATTAAAGAAGCTGCCGTAGATATTGGTACAGTAGCTTCTCAGGCTGTGCCTTCTTGGTAGCAGCTCCCAGACCTATCTGGCTACGTGCATGGAAGGCTGATTCGGAATCCAAGAAGGTCTTGGAATCTTTGCCTTTTGTTGGAGATCTTCTGTTTGGCACAGAATTAAATAATATTCTTGTGTCTGAGACAGACTCCAAAAAGGTGAAGTTTCCTTCTTCATATAAGCCAGATTTCTGGCTTTCGGGCTCATGGTAAAGCAAAAGGAAAGGTTTACAGCAAGCAGCCTCAATCAGATAAAACTGGTAAGATTAAGACCAAGCAGCCTTAGTCAACCAGACGCGCGGCTTCTAAACCAGAAAACAAGCCATCGGCCTAATGGCGCGTGCCTCCACCTGGGGGAACCCAGGGTGGGAGGCCGAATTCTTTTTGCACAGGTATGGCAGCAGTCCACCACAGATATCTGGGTGCAAGAAGCGGTGTCTCACTGTTACGCATTTTCCTTCAGGAAAAACCTCCCTCAAAGATTCTTTTGTACCAGCCCGTCTCCGGTGGAATCGAAGGCCAGGGCTTTAGAGGACGCAGTTCGGAATTTGCTGCAGTCAGGAGTAATAGTGCCGGTTTCTATTCCAACCTGTTTTTAGTTCAGAAACCGAGTGGATCTTACCGACTCATTCTCAATCTTAAGACTCTGAACAAATATATCTGGGTGCCCCGATTCTGTATGGACACCTTGCGGTCCATTATTCTAGCTTTTGAGCCGGGGGATTTTATGGTGTCCCTGGGTATTCAGGATGCTTATCTCCATGTACCGATAGCAGCTTCTCATCAGTGTTATCTCAGGTTTTCTATCCTCCAAACAGCATTTCCATTTCCAGGCTCTACCTTTTGGACTGGCTATAGCTCCAAGGGGGGTGGTCTACAGTATGCCGGCTGTCTGGATCCCGGCACACAATATACCGGCGCTGGGATCCTGACAGCCGGCATACCGACACTTATTCTCCCTTGTGGGGCGTGGCGCAGCGAGCCCGCAAGGGGCTCATTTGCGCTCGCCACACTGTCGGTAAGCCGGCGGTCGGGCTCCCGGCGCCGGTATGCTGGTCGCCGGGAGCCCGCCTGCCGGCAATCCGTAGTGAACCCCTCCAAGGGTATTTACCAAGATCATAGTGGTGATGGCAGCTCATCTCCATCGTCAGAGAGTAAGGATTTTCCCATATCTAGACGACTTGCTTATCCTGGCTCAGTCCCAGGAAACTTTGCATTGCCATCTCCAAGTGACAATAGCCTATCTACAGGATCACAACTGGCTCATAAATTGGGCAAAGTCCTCGTTAGTTCCATCACAACGAATGACCCATCTAGGGGCTGTATTGGATACCAGTCTTCAGAGAATCTTTCTACCTTTGAGCAAAATAAACACATTACAGACGAGGGTTCAGGAATTGCTACCCAGCCGGAGAGTATCCATCCAGGCGGCAATGTGAGTTCTGGGATCAATGGTCTCAACATTTGAGATGGTAGAATATGCTCAATTCCATTCAAGACCCCTTCAACATCTGTTACTCTCCATATGGACCGGACAGCATCAGACGATAAAACCCCAGACTAATTCTTCCTGAGGAAGTGCGTCGGTCATTAGCCTGGTCGCTACGGAGACGTCCCATCTGAATAAAGGATGACCCTTTTGGATCTCAGATTGGGAGGTGCTGACAACAGACACAAGTCTTCAGGGCTGGGGAGCCGTGACAGAACAGAACTGGTTCCAGGGACGCTGGACCAAGGAAGAAAGTCGAAAAGAAGAAAAACGTCCTGGAGCTTCGGCCATGTACATGGCATTCACCCTGGCAAAAGAAATACTTCACGGCAAACCGATTCAGATTCGCTCAGACAGCGCTGTACTGACTGGGTTTATATTCCAGTGTCCGGTGGTGCTGGGTGTGTGCTGGCATACTCTCTCTCTGTCTCTCCAAAGGGCCTTATTGGGGGACTGTCTCCATATAGATATATATCCCTGAGTGTGTAGGGGTGTCGGTACGTGTGTGTCGGCATGTCTGAAGCGGAAGGCTCATCTAAGGAGGTAGAGCAGATGATTGTGGTGTCTCCGTCGGCGGCACTGACACCTGATTGGTTGGATATGTGGAATGTTTTAAATGCAAATGTGTCTTTATTACATAAGAGATTGGACAAAGCAGAGTCCAGGGAAGTAACAGGGAGTCAATCCATGGCTTTGGCTGTGTCACAGGGCCCTTCAGGGTCTCAGAAACGTCCCCAGTTCCACGTAGCAGACACTGATACCGACACGGATTCAGACTCCAGTGTCGACTACGATGATGCGAGGTTACACCCAAGGGTGGCCAAAAGTATTCATTATATAATTATTGCTATAAAAGATGTTTTACACATCACAGATGACCCCTCTGTCCCTGACACGAGGGTATGCATGTTTAAGGAAAAGAAACCTGAGGTAAACTTTCCCCCGTCTCATGAGCTGAACGCTTTATTGAAAAGGCTTGGTAGACTCCAGACAAAAAACTGCAGATTCCTAAGATAATTCTTATGGCGTAGCGTTTCCCCGCGCAGAACAGGGTACGGTGGGAATCCTCGCCCAGGGTGGACAAGGCTTTAACGCGCTTGTCCAAAAAGGTGGCGCTACCATCTCCAAACACGGCAGCCCTCAAGGATCCTGCTGATCGCAGACAGGAAACGACCTTAAAATCAATTTATACACATACGGGTGCCTTGCTCAGACCGGCTGTAGTTTCGGCATGAGTATGTAGCGCATTAGCAGCGTGGGCAAATATCTTGTAATCTGACATTGACACCCCAGATAGGGATACCATTTTATTGACCTTGGGTCACATTAAAGAAGCAGCCTTATATATGAGAGACGCTGCGAGAGACGTTGGGCTGTTAGGTTCAAGAGCCAACGCCATAGCTGTGTCTGCTAGGCGAGCCCTATGGACCCGCCAATGGACGGGGGATGTCGATTCAAAAAGACATATGGAAGTTTTACCTTACAAGGGTGAGGTCTTATTTGTGGAGGGTCTCGAGGACCTGGTTTCCACGGCTACCGCGGGTAAATCTTCTTTTTTGCCTTATGTTCCCCGACAGCAAAAGAAAACACCACAATATCAGATGCAGTCCTTTCGGTCGCATAAGTCCAGAAGAGGTCGGGGCTCTTCCTTCCTCGCCAGAGGTAAGGGTAGAGGGAAAAGAATGCCTGCGACGGCTAGTTCCCAGGAGCAGAAGTCCTCCCCGGCTTCTACTAAATCCACCGCATGACGCTGGGGCTCCGCTGAGGGAGGCCGCGCCGGTGGGGGCACGTCTTCGACTCTTCAGCCAGGTCTGGGTTCTGTCAGACGTGGATCCTTGGGCGATGGAAATTATATCCCAAGGCTACAAACTAGAATTCGAAGAGGTGCCCCCTCGCCGATTTTTCAAGTCGGCTTTGCCAGCTTCTCCCCCAGAGAGGGAAATGGTTTTAGCTGCAATTCAAAAGCTGTATTAACAGCAAGTGATTATCAGGGTTCCCCTAGTCCAACAGGGGAAAAGGTACTATTCAACCCTGTTTGTGGTCCCGAAACCGGATGGCTCGGTCAGACCCATTCTGAATCTAAAATCCCTAAACCTGTGCTTAAAAAAGTTCAAATTCAAGATGGAATCGCTCTGGGCAGTGATCTCCAGCCTGGAAGGGGGGATTTTATGGTGTCACTAGACATAAAGGAAGCATACCTTCATGTTCCCATATATCCTCCTCATCAGGCGTACCTGAGATTCGCTGTACAGGACTGTCATTACCAGTTTCAGACGTTGCCGTTTGGGCTTTCCACGGCCCCGAGGATTTTCACCAAGGTAATGGCGGAAATGATGGTGCTCATGCGCAGGCAAGGAGTCACAATTATCCCATACTTGGACGATCTCCTGATAAAAGCGAGATCGAGAGATCAATTGATGAAAAGCTTGTCGCTCTCCGTGAGGGTGCTGCAGCTGCACGGCTGGATTCTAAATCTACCAAAGTCACAGTTGATTCCAACGACTTGGCTATCTTTCTTAGGAATGATTCTGGACACGGATCGGAAGAGGGTTTTTCTCCCAGTGGAAAAAGCCCAGGAACTCCAGAACATGGTCAGAGACCTGCTAAAACCAAAAAGAGTGTCAGTCCATCATTGGACTCGAGTACTGGGAAAAATGGTGGCGGCCCACGAGGCCATCCCCTTCGGCAGGTTCCATGCGAGGACATTTCAGTGGGACCTTCTGGACAAGTGCTCGGGGTCCCATCTACAAATACATCAGAAAATAAGCCTGTCCCCCAGGGCCAGGGTGTCTCTCCTGTGGTGGCTGCAGAGTGCTCACCTTCTCGAGGGTCGCAGGTTCGGTATTCAAGACTGGGTTCTGGTGACCACGGATGCAAGCCTCCGAGGATGGGGAGCAGTCACACAAGGAAGAAATTTTCATGGGCTATGGTCAAGCCAGGAGGCTTGTCTACACATCAACGTACTGGAATTGAGGGCCATATACAACGGCCTACGACAAGCGGAGAATCTGCTTTGCGACCTACCGGTTCTGATTCAATCAGACAACGTCACAGCCGTGGCTCATGTAAACCGCCAAGGCGGGACATGGAGCAGAGTTGCAATGGCGGAAGCCACCAGGATTCTTCGCTGGGCGGAAAATCACATAAGCGCTCTGTCAGCTGTCTTCATTCCGGGAGAGGACAACTGGGAAGCAGACTTCCTCAGCAGACACGATCTCCATCCAGGAGAGTGGGGACTTCATCAAGAAGTTTTTGCAGAGATAACAAGTCATTAGGGACATCCTCATGATGTCCGACATGATGGCGTCACGCCTCAACAAGTAGCTTCGGAGGTATTGTGCCAGGTCAAGGGACCCTCAGGCAGTAGGGGTGGACGCCCTAGTGACCCCATGGGTGTTTCAGTCGGTCTATGTGTTCCCTCCTCTTCCACTCATCTCAAAAATATTGAGGATCATAAGACGAAAAAGAGTGCAGACAATACTCATTGTTCCAGATTGGCCTCGAAGGGCCTGGTATTCAGATCTTCAGGAAATGCTCACAGAAGATCCGTGACCTCTTCCTCTCAGGGAGGACCTGTTGCAGCAGGGGCCCTGCGTGTTCCAAGACTTACCGCGGTTACGTTTGACGGCATGGCGGTTGAACACCACATCCTAGCTGGGAAAGGTATTCCAGAGTAAGTCATCCCTACTCTGATAATGGCTAGGAAGGAGGTGACTGCGAAACATTATCACCGTATCTGGAGGAAGTATGCAAGAATGCTCTTACGGAAGATTTCCATCTGGGCCGTTTTCTACACTTTCTACAGACAGGAGTGGATATGGGCCTAAAGTTAGGCTCCATTAAGGTACAGATTTCGGCCCTATCAATTTTCTTTCATAAGGAATTGGCTTCTCTCCCAGAAGTCCAGACTTTTGTAAAGGTAGTGCTGCACATCCAGCCTCCTTTTGTGCCCCCAGTGGCACCATGGGACCTTAACGTGGTGTTACAGTTCCTAAAATCTCACTGGTTTGAACCTCTTCAAACGGTTGAATTAAAATTTCTCACTTGGAAGGTGGTCATGTTGTTGGCCTTGGCATCTGCAAGGCGGGTGTCCGAATTGGCGGCTTTATCTCACAAAAGCCCCTATCTGATTTTCCATGTGGATAGAGCAGAGTTGAGGACTCGTTCTCAATTTTTGCCTAAGGTGGTTTCATCGTTTCATATGAACCAACCTATTGTGGTACCTGTGGCTACGGGTGACTTGGAGGATTCCAAGTCCCTTGATGTAGTCAGGGCCTTAAAAATTGATGTAGCCAGGACGGCTCGGGTTAGGAAAACAGAGGCACTGTTTGTCCTGTATGCAGCCAACAAGGTTGGCGCTCCTGCTTCTAAGCAGACTATTGCTCGCTGGATCTGTAACACGATTCAGCAGGCTCATTCTACGGCAGGATTGCCGTTAACAAATTCGGTAAAGGTCCATTCCCCTAGGAAGGTTGGCTCTTCTTGGGCGGCTGCCCGAGGCGTCTCGGCATTACAGCTTTGCCGAGTGGCGACTTGGTCGGGTTTAAACACTTTTGCAAAATTCTATAAGTTTGATTCCCTGGCTGATGAGGACCTCATGTTTGCTCAATCGGTGCTGCAGAGTCATCCGCACTCTCCCGCCCGGTCTGGAGCTTTGGTATAAACCCCATGGTCCTTACGGAGTCCCCAGCATCCTCTAGGACGTAAGAGAAAATAAGATTTTAAACCTACCGGTAAATCTTTTTCTCCTAGTCCGTAGAGGATGCTGGGCGCCCGTCCCAGTGCGGGTATATTTCTGCAAGGCTTGTATACAGTTATTGCTTACATAAGGGTTATGTTACAGTTAAGATCAATCTTTGGCTGATGCTGTTTTGTTCATACTGTTAACTGGTTACGTATATTTCATGTTATATGGTGTGGATGGTGTGGGCTGGTATGAATCTTGCCCTTAGATTAACAAAAATCCCTTCCTCGTACTGTCCGTCTCCTCTGGGCACAGTTCTTTAACTGAGGTCTGGAGGAGGGGCATAGAGGGAGGAGCCAGTGCACACCCATCTAAAGTCTTTAGAGTGCCCATGTCTCCTGCGGAGCCCGTCTATACCCCATGGTCCTTACGGAGTCCCCAGCATCCTCTACGGACTAGGAGAAAAAGAATTACCGGTAGGTTTACAATCTTATTTTCTTCAAGCAGGAATGGACAAGGGTCTCCGTATAGCTTTCTTGAAGGTACAAGTGTCAGCATTATCTGTATGGTTTCAAAAGAAAATTGCTAACCTAGAGGATGTTCACACTTTTTTCCATGTATTGCTTCACATTCAACCTCCTTTTGTTCCCCGCTACAGCTCCATGGGATCTAGAATGAATTATCAGGGCACTTCAAGTTGCTCCTTTTGAACCACTGATTAGAGTGGATCTCAAATGGTTGATAGCTAAAGTTCTTTTTTCTTACTTCCTAGAGGATGCTGGGGTCCATTTTAGTACCATGGGGTATAGACGGGTCCACTTTGAGTCATGGGCACGTTAAAAGTTTGATAGTGTGGGCTGGCTCCTCCCTCTATGCCCCTCCTACCAGACCAAGTTTAGAAAAGGTGCCCAGAGGAGCCGGTCACAGCTAGGAGAGCTCTTAGGAGTTTTTCTAGTTTTTATTGTTTTCTGAGTTGTTAGGTCACAGGCAGGCTCCTGGCAATAGCCTCCCTGCTTCGTTGGACTGAAGGGGGGAGTAGGAACCAACTCTAGAAGTTAATGGTTCTCTATCTCCGCTGACAGGACACTGAGCTCCTGAGGGTGATGATCGCAAGCCCCCGAGGCGACCGCTCACTCCCGCAGCACAGCCGCCACCCCTTAACAGAGCCAGAAGAAAGAAGAGGTGGTGAGTATGACGCCGGTATGGTGGCACAAGTGTGGGAGCGCAGCTCTCGCAGGCTGCGCTCCAGCTGGCTAAGAACACACTATGCTGGCGCGTGAGGTGCGTCCTGGGCCGACGCTTGTACCCTAACACTGGTCACGCCAGCCTGGGTATCGGTTCATCAGTGCATTCGCATTCTGGTGAAGATGGTAGCGTCTTACGAGGCTTTACAGTACGGTAGATTCCACGCACGGTCTTTCCAACTGGATCTCCTGGACACATGCACCAGCGGATACGCCTGTCGCCGAAAGCCAGGATTTCGCTCCTTTGGTGGCTGCAAGCTTCTCACCTTCTTGAAAGTCGCTGGTTCGCAATTCAGAATTGGATCCTTCTAACCACGGATGCAATTCTCAGAGGTTGGGGAGCAGTCACCCAAGGGGAAAACTTTCAAGGAAAGTGGTCAAGTCTGAAATCCATCATTCCGATAAACATTCTGGAACTGAGGGCCGTATACAATGGTCTTCTACAAGCGGCACATCTTCTGCAAAATCGGGCCATTCAGGTTCAGTTGGACAATGTAACGGCATTGTCCTACATAAACCATCAAGGCGGAACGAAGAGCAGAGTGGCGATGTCAGAGGTGACACATCTACTGCAAGATCGAGCCATTCAGGTTCAGTTAGACAATGTAACGGCAGTGTCCTACATAAACCGTCCAGGCGGAACGAAGAGCAGAGCGGCGATGTCAGAGGTGACAAGAATCCTCTTCTGGGCAGAAAAGCACGTGCTGGTGCTGGCGCTGTCAGCCATCTTCATTCTGGAAGTGGACAACTGGGAAGTGGACTTCCTCAGCAGACACAGTCTCCAACCAGGAGAATGGGGCCTCCACCCGGTGGTGTTCACAAAGGTAACAAGTCGGTGGGGAGTTCCTCAGATAGACATGAAGGCCTTCCGCCTCAACAAAAAGCTTCGGAGGTACTGTTCCAGGTCGAGAGACCCACAAACAGTGGCGGTGGATGCCTTGGTAACTCCGTGGGTGTTCCAGTCAGTATATGTGTTCCCTCCACTTCCACTTATTCCAAAAGTTCTCAAACTAATAAAGAGAACAAGTGTTTAGGCAATCCTCATTGCTCTGAACTGGCCAAGACAGGCTTGGTACGCGGATCTCCTTGAATTACTGCTGGAGGATCCGAGGCCTCTTCCTCTTCGCGAGGACCTTCTCCTGTAGGGGCCGTTCGCCTATCAAGACTTACCACGGCTACGTTTGACGGCTTTGAGGTTGAACGCCGGATTTTAGTTCGGAAGGGTATTCCGAAGAAGGTCATCCCTACCCTGATCCATGCTAGGAAGGGAGTTATGTCTAAACATTACCATTGTATTTGGAAGAAGTATGTGTCTTGATATGAATCCAAGAAGTTTCCTACGGTGGAGTTTCAACTGGACGGTTTCACCTCTTTCTGCAAGTGGGTGTGGGCCTACGCTTGGGATCCATTAAGGTCCAGATTTCAGCCTTATCCATTTTCTTCCAGAAACAATTGGCTGCTCTCCCTGAGGTTCAGACTTTGTTGAAAGGGGTTCTGCACATCCAGCCACCCTTTGTGCCTCCTACGGCGCCTTGGGATCTTAATGTGGTGCTGCAGTTCCTACAATCGGATTGGTTTTAGCCTTTGCAGAAGGTGGAAGTCAAGTTTCTTACTTGAAAGGTGGTCACACTGTTGGCTCTGGCATCTGCTAGTCGTGTGTCGGAATTGGGAGCTTTGTCCTGCAAGAGCCCCTACCTGATTTTTCATGAAGATAGAGCTGAGCTCAAAACGCGTCAGCAATTTCTTCCTAAAGTTGTGTCAACTTTTCATATCAACCAACCTATTGTGGTGCCAGTGGCTACGGACTCCTCAATTTCCTGCAAGTCCTAGGATGTTGTGAGGGCTTTGAAGATTTATGTGAAGAGGACTTCTCGTCACAGGAAATCGGACTCTCCCTTTGTCCTTTATGATCCCAACAAGGTCGGGTGTCCTGCTTCTAAGCAGACGATTTCTCGCTGGATCAGGTTCACTATCCAGCATGCTAATTCTTCGGCAGGATTGCCATGTCCAAAATCTGTTAAGGCCCACTCTACTCGTAAGGTGGGTTTCTCCTGGGCGGCTGCGCGGGGTGTCTCGGCTTACAGCTTTGCTGAGCAGCTATTTGGTCTGGGTTGAACACGTTTGCTAAGTTCTACAAGTTCGATACTTTGGCCTCTGAGGACCTGATGTTTGGTTAATCTGTTCTGCGGGAGTCTCAGCACTCTCCCTCCCATACTTGGAGCTTTGGTACATCCCCTTTGTTTTAAAATGGAACCCAAAATCCTCTATGATGAAAGAGAAAATAGGATTTTAATTACCTACCGGTAAATCCTTTTCTCGTAGTCCTTAGAGGATGCTGAGCGCCCGCCCAGTGCTTCGAAAACGCACAGCAGCGATCAGATCTGAATTAGGCCCAGTGTGTCTGGCCACTTTACTCGTAAGGTAGGACCTTCTTGGACAGCCTACCATGGCGCCTCAGCTGATCAAATTTGTAAGGCAGCCACATGGTCATCCATTAACACATTCATTAGACATTATGCCTTTGACACATTTGCCTCTCAGGATGCTGCATTTGGGTGAAGGATTCTCCTTTGCAATCAGGAGCATCCCTCCAGTAGTAGCTACTTTGGGATGTCCCAAGGTAGATCCTGTAGATCACTGTGGACCCAGATAGAGAAAGCAGAGGTTATGGTAGACTTACCTAGATAACCCTCTTTCTCTGAAGTCCACAGTGTTCACAGGGATCCCACCCTGAGGCACCTGATTTGAGAATCTGTACACTTACAAACCTCTTCCTGTCCTTTGGTATAGAAGTGTGTGTATGTTCTTCTCACCTGAATAGGTCTCCCTCTTGAACTGCTCCTGCCTTGAGCTTTGGAACAAACTGAATTGCCTGAGCCAGGAGGTGGGAATATAGGGGGCTAGCCCATTGCATCCTGGGAGTCTGAAAAGCTTAGCTGTTTGGTGCCCGTTCCGCTGTCGCTACTATATATCCCAAGGTAGATCCTGTGGACTTCAAAGAAAGAGGGTTATCTAGGTAAGTCTGCCATACCCTCTGCTTTTGTTATTTATGGGCTGTTTTGTGAGGATTTCTATTATTTTAATATTTTGTAATAAAAGCTTGTGTTTTATATATGAGACGTGACCGTGTGTATAAACTGTGGTAGTAGGTAGCATCTCCTTAAATTCACATTGACTAACATAACACAAAGAATGTCAGGATAATCTGTGAGGATGTTCTTTTTCTATAGTGTGTATCATTTGTGTGTCAGGTGCCTATAAGGTGTCAGGATGTCACTGTCTATCTCTCCATGTAGGAGGGGGAGTATATAGAGGAACACAGGGGTCTGTACAAGGACGTGATGATGGAGAATCACTGGCCCCTCACATCACTGGGTAAGAGGAGACTGTCATGTATTGTACAGGGGAGAGCAGGTATGGGGGCCCCCTATATACACACATATCATCTGATAATCACAAATATACAATGTACTCAGTCACTGTGTGTTTGCTACAGATGGACCCAGTAACAGAGCTACCCCAGAGAGATGTCCCCATCCTCTGTATTTCCAGGATTTTACAGAGGAGAATCACAGGATCCCACAGGAGGATCAGGTAGGTGGGATTTAGGGTCTCACCAATATACCAAAGTGACTATCTGTGACCGGACACCTGCGACAGCACTCACCGCCTCGCATCCCGCCGTCACAGAATGGGGTCCAGGTCACAAGGGATCTGAGCAATTAGGGGATTCCCGCTTACCTTCAGTAACAGCCTGTTACTGACTCCACCCACTGCACAGTGGGCGGGTACTATGCTGCCACCACCAGACTCCTTCCTGTGGCGTCTGGAACCACGGTTCTGCTGTGTATGCGTCGACACGCTGTCTTACCACACCTGTGTGGCATTGACTGATCCCCACTAATCGCTTGCCCAAGCACAGAATGGTAGCTGGCGGAAGGCGGAGCTTGGAGACTCTGGGTGTACCCAAAACAGCTGAATAACGGGGCTATGTTTGGCATAACCCCGCAGGTCAGAAGATGAAGTGGTCGTCTTTAGGCAAAAGATTGTTATTTGCTCAAATAGTTCTAAAAAGAACTCTTCCTTAATTCTAGTGTCAACAGCAATACAGAGGTTCAGAGCAGACAGAAGATGGTGTATATCCCCCTGAGGCTCGCAAAACCCTTTTTATACAGTATAACCGCTCTGAATCTCATGGGGTAGTCCCACCCTGAGTCTTTTCCATCCAATCAGGATATCTTACAAAATTTAAATAAATACATTAAATTTTAAAAGGATATAAATGAATAAAGCAATTTCCTCCTTCCTGTCACACAAAGTTTTATATCGTTTAAACTGCTTCCTTTACCACCTGGTAATTTACAATTCTCCTTTGATCACACAGATTCTACAGTTTATACAGCAGTGTCTGTATTTGTAACATATGGTACAGGAAAACAACTTATACAAAGTATAGAAATTGTTTCCCCCTGCCATTCACGTATCTGGAGTGAATATACAGGAAATCATTGAAAACAAACTGATTTCCCCAATAGCATAGGCACACCAAAAGACCACCTAGGTGTCATTTCACAGGAAGTGCTGTAACCAAAGGATTGGTCATTTCACTCTTACACCTTCTCACAGGAACTGCAGAACCCAAGCACATTACCTGCTGTGCCCTGACCAACACATCAAAAGATCTGATCACACTAGGAGGTTACTCAGCATATGACTTCCTATGTGAGAGTGTACCATGACTTATCCTGTAGTCACTAAGAGCATCTTGGATACACATACATTATAAAACATGCAGTGTATAACTCTCCAACTGCGCACAGCGCAGTGATATAACATAGACAAATTTTTAAACACTCCGCTCCCGACGCCGTTAGTACATTTGAATGGGGTGCCTAGCGCCCATTGTCTCTGTAACATGGCGCCCTACACGGAGGAATAACCCCTTCAATGCCTCTGACGCCATTGTCCCTGTGGCTGATGGGATCTCCGGCCACACTATCCCTATATGATCTGTAGAGAAGCTGTGTGTCTTATACAGTGATATTCTGTTGTTCAGTCTTAAAGTAATCAGACATTACTAAAGTGTTATTTTGTTGTTATTCAGGATGAGCACCTTTCTGATATGAAGGCCGAAGATATAGAGGGAGAAGAAGAGACGTATGTGACTGATATGAAGGCAGAAGATACAGAGGGAGAAGAAGAGACGTATGTGACTGATATGAAGACAGAAGATATAGAGGGAGAAGAAGAGACGTATGTGACTGTTATGAAGGCAGAAGATACAGATGGAGAAGAAGAGACGTATGTGACTGATATGAAGGTAGAAGAAGAGACGTATGTGACTGATATGAAGGCAGAAGATATAGAGGGAGAAGAAGAGACGTATGTTACTGATATGAAGGCAGAAGATACAGATTGGGAAGTAGAGACGTATGTGAGGAGAGATCAGAAGTGTAAGGAAGAGGAGATCCCTATAGATATCAGCACAGGTAATAATCCTTACTACATAAAAGAGTCACATATTCTCCTTGCTGCATCACTACAGAAGTCTCTTCCCCTACACCCTCCTCTGTCAGTACAGACTAATGAGGGAAATGTATCTGCTCAATGTGGGAGTCGGGTAACATTAGCCCCTATTATACTCCTGCTCTCCCCCTCACATCATGTCACTGTGTGTTACCAGCCCAGAGATCTAGCCAGTCTCCTCCCCACACTCTCTGGTGTATCTCATACATCAGGAGACATCATCCCCTATTGTTCTCCTGCTCTCCCCCTCACATCATGTCACTGTGTGTTACCAGCCCACAGATTTGGCCAGTCTCCTCCCCACACTTACTGGTGTATCTCATACATCTGGAGCCATCAGCCCCTATTATACTCCTGCTCTCCCCCTCACATCATCTCACTGTGTGTTACCAGCCCAGAGATCTGACCAGTCTCCTCCCCACATTCTCTGGTGTATCTCATACATCAGGAGCCATCAGCCCCTATTAAACTCCTGCTCTTCCCCTCACATCATGTCACTGTGTGTGTAACCAGCCCAGAGACCTGACCAGTCTCGTCCCCACACTCTCTGGTGTATCTCATACAACAGTAATTAGGTTGTCACTATAATGATTGACTTATTGGCTTAATTTACTAGCATAAGTCTGGTGGGACTATTCTACCTGGGGATGACCAGAGGACCGTATAGAGGCTGCTGTTGCAACATACGTATCCACCTGGAGCACTTTGTGTAGTGTGGAAGCAGATGTTGGTAGCTCAGCCCACAAGTGTTCTGTATGTATGTGTGGGAGCAGTCTGGATAGATATTGTGGTATAGCAATGTCACTAGCTGAAGAGGCTTCCTGTTCTGTAATGCTGGTCTGTATACATTACATAGCAAAGTCTGCATTATGTGGGGGAGAGATAATCATTGGTGATGTGCCATCTGCATGTCCCTGTGGCTGGGGCTATGACATCTGTGATTGTGGGAGCAGAAGACAATATTTTATCTGTTCTCCCAGAGTCTTACTTGATGTTAGTACATTTATAATTGTAATAATGTGGTCATAGTTTATAAGCTGAAATTGAACAACTAAGCATTATTCATAATAGTGACACGGTGGTGTAGTGGTGAGCAGTGTTGTCTCGCAGCATTAGTGATGAGTTAAGTTCCCAACCAAGGTTCTATCTGTGTGGAGTTTGTATGTGTTTCCTACACCTCTGCAAAAATCATACTGGTAGTTTATTTGGCTTCTGACACATATGAACCCTAGTGTGTCATGTGGAATATAGATTGTTAGCTCCACTGGGGCAGGGAATACTGTGATTTTCTAGTTATTCTCTGTAGAGCGGAGTAATATGTGTGCACTGTATATAGAACTGTGTATTATAATAGTTATATTATTTCCAGCAGATGGAGGCACAAGCAGGAAATCCTTGGAGGGAGATCTCATCTTGTCTGCAGAAAGTAAAATAGAAGATAACATCACACAGGATTCTCCAGGAGACATCCCCATTACTCTAACTATACATCCAGTACCTGATACTTCATCTGATCCCTCTAATCGCGATGACTGTTCATCTAATACTTCAGATTTTGTTACACATCGTGCAGCTTATACATGTGATAAAATATATACATGTGATACAATATTCCCATGCTCTGAGTGTGGGAAAAGTTTTGCACGCAAATTACAACTTCTTATACATCAGAGTACTCACACAGGTGAGAGACCATTTCCATGCTCTGAGTGTGGGAAAAGTTTTGTATGCAAATCAGAGCTTGCTAGACATCAGAGAAGTCACACAGGCGAGAATACATTTCCATGCTCTGAGTGTGGGAAATGTTTTCTGTGTAAATCAGAACTTGTTAGACATCAGAGATTTCACACAGGTGAGAAACCATTTCCATGCTCTGAGTGTGGGAAAAGTTTTGCACTCAAATCACATCTTGTTAGACATCAGAGAAGTCACACAGGTGAGAAACCATTTCCATGCTCTGAGTGTGGGAAAAGTTTTACACACAAATCACCGCTTGTTATACATCAGAGAAGTCACACAGGTGAGAAACCATTTCCATGCTCTGAGTGTGGGAAAAGTTTTGCACTCAAATCACAGCTTGTTATACATCAGAGAAGTCACACGGGTGAGAAACCATTTCCATGCTCTGAGTGTGGGAAAAGTTTTGCACTCAAATCACAGCTTGTTATACATCAGAGAAGTCACACAGGTGAGAAACCATTTCCATGCTCTGAGTGTGGGAAAAGTTTTGCACTCAAATCACATCTTGTTAGACATCGGAGAAGTCACACAGGTGAGAAACCATTTCCATGCTCTGAGTGTGGGAAAAGTTTTCTGCATAAATCAGAACTTGTTATACATCAGAGAAGTCACACAGGTGAGAAACCATTTCCATGCTCTGAGTGTGGGAAAAGTTTTGCACTCAAATCACGTCTTGTTACACATCAGAGAACTCACACAGGTGCGAAACCGTTTCCATGCTCTGAGTGTGGGAAAAGTTTTGCAGGCAAATCGTATCTAGTTAAACATCAGAAATCACACAGGAGTAAAGCATTACTATGATCTGATACACAACAGGGTTGTAGCAACACTCTCTATTGCATTGGACAGGTCCGGACTGCCCATCTGTCACCTCTGGCATATTTCAGAAGTGCCAATGGACTGGTGGTTTCATCCAGTTCCACAGAGAGATGGGAAGGCCGTGTGCAGCGCAGCCTCTGGTTTAGCTGCCCCTACTTCCCAAAGTGTCTGTCTCCATGGAAATAAGTCCACGCCCCACTGACTCACAGCACATCCTCGTGTGTCATGTCCTTGCGCCTACCCCCCCCCCCCCCCCCCCCCCCCCGTGGTGTGCGCTTGCAAGTTTACAAAAGCCCAATCCAAATAGGAGCCCCAGTTTGTCCCTGCCAGTAGATATGGGCACCACTCTCCACATCAATAACAGACCATAGTGTTATATAAGCGTCTATGGGTCTAATTCAAGGTCGATCGCAAAAGGAAAATCTTCCTCTAATGGGAAAATCCATGTGCACTGCAGGTGGGGCATGTGTAACATGTGCAGAGAGAGTTAGATTTGGGTGAGGTGTGTTCAAACGGAAATCTAAATTGCAGTGTAAAAATAAAGCAGCCATTATTTACCCTGCACAGAAACAATATTACCCACCCAAATCTAACTATCTGCACATGGTACATCTGCCCCACCTGCAGTGCACATGGTTTTGCCAATTAGAGAAAGATTTTGAAAACAACCATTGCAGAAATTGCTAATGCATCGCAATATGTGGGTTGATCACAAAACCATACACAGTTATCGGAACATCGTAGATTTTTCCTATCTGCTCCAGGCAAGGTCGTCCACAATTCATGTGACACAAATGCTGGAAGTGGTCATCGCTGACGTCAGAGGGCCTCCTTAAAAACGCCTGGGCACGCTTGCATTTTGTCAGACACAGCAGAAAACAGCAGGTTTCCGCCCAGAAACGCCAACTTCCTGTCAGTCAAACAGCGGCTGCATTGCGCTCATGATCTGTACATAATATATGTTGCTATTTTCCCTAACGCTTGCGCAATGCGAACGCTGCACCTACATAGTCGTTCGATAATCGGCCGGATTGCGAATCACAAATGTTACAATCTTTTCTGAATAAGAGCATAGAGAATGTATGAGATCAGTGGGTGTGGTAAAAGGATTGGGTGTAACCAAGTATTTTAAAATAAGTGCACCATCAAATTTCAAGTTATCTTCCTGTAACCCTGAGAGAAACAAATGCTGTCTCTCAGTCTGTACAAAGGCGTGGTCTTTGGAATAAATAATTCTTTATTAAACTGAATCCAATTCAATCTGTTACTTCATACAACATGAAAATAAACTATTCAACAGACATAGAGAAGCTAGCGTGAGGACATGGAGTTGCAGGTAAACGGGAAACTTTAGGAGGAAGGTTACTAAACACATAGTGTCTGGACTGTAGGTATAAGAAAAATAGGGAATGTGGGAGATTGTACTTTGTACACATTTGTTGCTAGGAATAAATAGTGCCCCAAGATTTCCTGAAATGCTGGAATACCTTTATCTTTCCATGTCTGATAGTGAACTATTGTAAGAGAGGGTAAGAGGTCAGGGTTGCCTGAAAATGGAACATATCTGGATCAATGCAGATCTGCATGTAAACATGTATTAATAGTCACCCAAGTCTTATAATTGTCTGTAAATAAAATATGTGACAGTATACCTCTAGGACGTTATGTACGGGGCAGATGCAGAAGGGCGGCAGGAGAGAATGGTGAAAATAGCTCTTCCTCTAATGGTAAACTAGTGAAACGAGACAATCGTGAACAGTGGGAAATATAACAAAATGCTTATTTAGAAAACGTCTGAATATCTGGGAGATGAAGGCCTCCTCTAGACTTTGGTTGAATCATCTTTAGTTTGGAAATTCTAGGATTTTTCCCTTTCCATATACATTTAGAAAAGGCTTTCGTCCACCGAAGGTCATCTAATCTTGAAAGCACCAGAGGGAGCATTTGTAAAGGGATAAGCAAGTTTAGGAAATAAAATGTTTTTAACCACTGCTCTCCTTCCCATTAATGACAGGCAGATCCATCCAATCCTATCAATGACCACGGAGAAGCTGGCAGAATACATTTTATGAATGGAAGGGGAAATAAAAATACCTAATTTTCTCTTACATCCTAGAGCAGTGATGGCTAACCTTGACACTCCAGCTGTTGTTGAACTACACATCCCAGCATGCCCTGCATCAGTTTTAGCATGGCCAAATAAAACTAGCAGTGCATGCTGTGATATGTAGTTCAACAGCTGGAGTGTCAAGGTTAGCCATCACTGTCCTAGAGGATTCTGGGGTCCACATTAGTACCATGGGGTATAGACGGGTCCACTAGGAGCCACTGGCACTTGAAGAGATTAATAGTGTGGGCTGGCTCCTCCCTCTATGCCCCTCCTACCAGACTCAGTTTAGAAAATGTGTCCGGAGGAGCCGGTCACAGCTAGGGGAGCTCCTAGGAGTTTTTCTAGTTTTATTTTTTTCTTCGAGTTAGACACAGGGAGGCTCCTGGCAACAGAGGTTAATGGCCACTATCTCCGCTGACAGGACAGTGAACTCCTGTGGGTGATGAGCGTTAGCTGCCCGAGGCGACCGCTCACTCCTGCAGCATGCCGCCACCCCCTAACAGAGCCAGCAGATTCCGGTGGGGAGTGTGGCAGCAACAGGGTGGGAGCGCAGTACTGACACTGCACTCCGGAGGCTCAGCGGTACACAGTGCGGCGCTAGGAGGGGCGCCCTGAGCCAGTGCAAATACCCTAAACTTGTCACTCAGGCTATCGGGGACCTCGGTAATGCTGCTAGCACCATACCTCCAGCCAGTATAAAGATTTCACAGTGCGGGAAGACGCGCCGTGTTCGGGGAGGCGGAGCTCAGAGCAGACCCAGCAGCTCACCAGCGCCATTTTATCCCTGCACAGATTTGTAGACTGAGACGCTGACAGGGAGCACTGTCCCTCTACACGACTCCAACTATCCTGTGCGGTACCAGGGGGTTGTAGAAGGGGGGGCGGTAGTTTACTGTGTAGTCTATTAAGGGTACACAGTCAGCGCCAGGTATTTAATTTGTAACTGCCTGATATAGCGCTGTGTGTGTGCTGGCTCCAAACTCTGTGTTCCTTTGAAGGTACTTCAGGGAAACTGTCTGACATTTTACTGTGTGGGTGTATGCAAGTTTCTCACATAGCCATGTCCAGGGACTCTGTGTCTTATGCTGCAGAGGATGTATCTTCTCCAGAGGAATCCATTCCATGTACTCAGGAATGTAATACCATGTTTCAGGCTCCTGAATCTGAGCCCCAATGGCTGGCTTCCATTAAGAGAATGATATCAGATTTCTACTAGGGTAGCCCTTACTGAGACTGAAACTCAGGTTTGAAAGAAATCTATGGAAGTTTGGTCACGTTCTGTCCCTAATACTTATAAATCCCCAAGTATTTACCCAAAGAAACATGCACTTGCCCAGATTATGAAGGCCGCCACGGATACCGACATGACATGGCGGACGGTGATTGGGATGTGCTTAAGGGGGCGGCATCCCTTGCAAAGGAGGTGCAGCTCATGATTGAGGCCATTAGGTATTTGTTACACATTACTGACACATCACCTGAGCAGGTTGAGGAGGCTTACTTCACAGACAATAAGAAAGGCTCGCTAACCTTCCCTGCATCTAAAGAATTAAATACATTATTAATGAAAAGTCCTGGGAAACCCCGGAGAAAATATTCCAGGTCCCGAAAAAGGTTCTGGTTGCTTTTCCCTTCCCTGAGGAGGATAGAAAAAATGGGAAAACCCACCCATAGTTGACGCATCTGTCTCCAGACTGTCAAGAAAGGTGTTTTTACTTGTCCCTGGATCTACCGCGTTAAAAGAACCGGCTGATCGTAAGATTGACACTACGCTCAAATCCATATACACGGCTTCAGGAGTGGTGTTAAGGCCACTATTGCTTGTGCATGGATTTCTAAAGCCATAATAAAGTAGTCAGGCACATTACTAGAGGACTTAGATACGATGGATAGAAGTGACATTGAACTGTTTTTACGTAACATACAGGATTCTGCGGGTTTTATGGTGGAGTCCATGAAGGACCGGGTACTCTGAATGCAAGGATATCTTCCATGGCTGTCTCAGCACGCAGGGGACTCTGGCTACGCCAATGGTCTGCAGACGCGAAATACAGGAGAAATGTTGAGAACCTACCCTTCACAGGTCAGGCTCTATTTGGGGAAGCGCTAGATGCGTGGATTTCCACGGCAACCGCAGGTAAGTCGACCTTTCTTCCCTCAGCTGCTCCTTCTGCGAAGAAACCCTTTTCTTCATTACCATTGCAGTCCTTTCGGACCGCAAAGACAAAGAAGTCCAAGCCCCCTACTACCTTTAGAGGTGGTCGAGCAAAATCCAAAAAGCCTGCGCCTACATGTTCCCAGGACCAGAAGCCTGCTTCTGGTTCCTCAAAATCCTCAACACGACGGTGGACCGCACAGCCTGAAGAACGGGCTGGTGGGTGCGAGACTCAGACATTTCAGCCACGTCTGGGTGTCATCCGGCCTGGATCCCTGGATACAGGATATTGTGTCCCAGGGGTACAGGCTGGAGTTTCAAAAACTCCCGCCTCACCGACTCTTCAAATCAGGCTTGCCAGCTTTACTGACTGAAAGGGCTATCCTACAGGAAGCCATCCAAAAATTGGAAAAGTCAGAGGTCATTGTTCAAGTTCCACCCCATCTGCAACACATAGGTTACTATTCAAACCTTTTCGTGGTACCGAAACCGGATGGTTCGGTCAGACCGATTTTGAACTTGAAATCGTTAAATCCTTACCTAAAGGAGTTCAAATTCAAAATGGAGTCTCAGAGCGGTGATCTCAGGTCTGGAGGTGGGAGAGTTTCTGGTATCCCTGGATATCAAGAATGCGTACCTCCACATTCTGATTTGGCCGCCACACCAAGCTTATCTCAGATTTGCACTGTTAAGACAGTCACTATCAGTTCCAGGCACTGCCATTCGGTCTCTCCACGGCACCGAGGGTGTTCACCAAGGTGATGGCAGAGATTATGGTTCTCCGCAGATAGGGAGTGAACATAATTCCATATCTGGACAATCTGCTGATAATGTCATCCAGGGAGACGTTGTGACAGTCCATTGCTCTCACGATTCATCTGCTCAGGGAACATGGTTGGATCCTGAAACTTACAAAGTCACATATGGAGCGACAAGGAGATTGTCTTTCCCGGGGATGATCCTCGACACGGACATGCAGAGGGTGTTTCTGCCGGTGGAGAAAGCGTTGGCGATACAATCAATGGTCCGGGATGTCTTGAAGCCTGCCCGGGTATCTGTTCATCAGTGCATTTGCCTTCTGGGGAAGATGGTTGCCTCCTACGAGGCTCTACAGTATGGAAGATTTCATGCTCGGTCATTCCAGCTGGATCTCCTAGACAAGTGGTCGGGATCTCACCTACACATGCACCAGAGGATACGTCTGTCGCCGAAAGCAAGGATTTTCCTCTGGTGGCTGCAACTGCCTCACCTTCTGGAGGGCCGCAGGTTTGGGGTTCAGAACTGGATACTTCTAACCATGGATGCAAGTCTCAGAGGTTGGGGCGCAGTCACCTAAGGGGAAACCTTCCAAGGAATGTGGTTAAGTCAGGAATCCCTTCCAATAAACATCCTGGAACTAAGAGCCGTGTACAACGTTCTTCTACAAGCAGCACACCTTCTACAAGATCAGGCCATTCAAGTGCAGTCAGACAATGTAACGACGGTGGCCTAAATAAACCGACAAGGCGGGACGAAGAGCAGAGCTGCAATGTCAGAGGTGACAAGAAAGGCACGTGGTGGCGCTGTCAGCAATCTTCATTCTGGGAGTGGATAACTGGGAAGCAGATTTCCTCAGCAGGCACTATCTCCGTCCAGGAGAGTGGGGCCTTCATCCGGAGGTGTTCGCAGAGTTGACAAGTTTTTAGGGTGTACCTCAAATAGACATGATGGCCTCCCGTCTCAACAAGAAGCTTCGGAGGTTCTGTTCCAGGTCTAGAGACTCACAAGCAGTGGCGGTGGACGCCCTGGTAACTCCGTGGGTGTTCAAGACAGTATGTGTTCCCTCCACTTCCACTCATCCCAAGGATTCTAAAGCTTGTAAAAAGAGCAAGAGTTCAGGGATCCTCATTGCTCCAGTCTGGCCAAGGAGGGCTTGGTACGCGGATCTTCTGAAGTTATTGCTGGAAGATCCAAGGCTTCTTCCTCTTCGAGAAAACCTTCTGCAACACGGGCCGTTCGCTTATCAAGACTTACGTTTGACGGCATGGAGGTTGAATGCCAGATCTTAGCTCGGAAGGGTATTCCCAAGCAGGGTTATTCCTACCCTGATACAGGCTAGGAAGGGAGTAATGTCTTAACATTATCATCGCATTTGGAAAAAATGTGTCTTAGTGTGAGTCCAAGAAGTTTCCTACAGTGGAGTTTCTCCTCTTCCTGCAAGCAGGTGTGGATATCGGCCTGCGTTTGGGATCCATAAAGGTCCAGATTTCAGCTTTATCCATTTTCTTCCAGAAACAATTGGCTGCCCTCCCTGAAGGTTAGACTTTTTGAAATGGGTTCTTCACATCCAGCCTCCCTTTGTGGCGCCGACAGCACCCTGGGATCTTGACGTGGTGTTTCATTTCCTACAATTGGATTGGTTTGAGCCTTTACAGGAGGCTGAGGTCAAGTTTCTCACGTGGCCTTAGCTTCTGCTCAATGTGTGTCGGAATTGGGGGCTTTGTCTTGTAAAGCCCTACTTAATCTTCCATGAAGATAGAGCTGAGCTCAGGATGCGTCAGCAGTTCCTTCCAAAGGTTGTGTTGGCTTTTCATATCAACCAACCTATTGTGGTGCCAGTGGCTACTGACTCCTCAATTACATCAAATTCCTTGGATGTTGTGAGGGCTTTGCAGATCTATGTGAAGAGAATGGCTCATCACAGAAAATCGGACTCTCTGTTTGTGCTGTATGATCCTAAGAAAATTGGGTGTCCTGCTTCTAAGCAGACAATTTCTCATTGGATCGGGTTCACTATTCAGCATGCATATTCTGCGGCAGGATTGCCGTGTCCAAAATCTGTTAAGGCCCACTCTACTCGTAAGGTGGGTTTTTCCTGAGTGGCTGCCCGGGGTGTCTCGGCTTTGCCGAGCGGCTACTTGGTCTGGGTCGAACACGTTTGCTAAGTTCTACAAGTTCGATTTTTTGGCCTCTGAGGACCTTAAGTTTGGTCAATCAGTTCTGCAGGAACCTCCGCATTCTCCCTCCCGTTCTGGGAGCTTTGGTACATCCCCATGGTACTAATGTGGACCCCAGCATCCTCTAGGACCTAAGAGAAAATAGAATTTTAATTACCTACCGGTAAATCCTTTTCTCGTAGTCCGCAGAGGATGCTGGGCAGTGGTTACTTGGTTCAGTACTGATTTGTTCTTTGTTACGTACTGCGTTATTACTTGGTTAAGTAATGTTTTCAGTTATTGCTGAGTGTTCAGGCTAGTTAGCTTGGTTTGCCTTGTTTGTGTGAGCTGGTGTGAATCTCGCCACTATCTATAGAATCCTTCTCTCGAAGTTGATCGTCTCCTCGGGCACAGTTTCTAGACTGAGTCTAGTAGGAGGGGCATAGAGGTAGGGGCCAGCTCACACTATTAAACTCTTAAAGTGCCAATGGCTCCTAGTGGACCCGTCTACACCCCATGGTACTAATGTGGACCCCAGCATCCTGTATGGACTACGAGAAAAGGATTTACCGGTCGGTAATTAAAATCCTATTATTTCAATTTAATTCAAGTGCTACTTGGGAGGAGACATTGCAGAAGTAAATTGGGCCTTGTAACCGAGATGATCTCAGATTTTTGTCAATTTTATATTCTTCAGAGGAGCTAAAATCATTAATTTAGGGTTTCAAAAAGATGATCCCACACTACCAGGTCAAATGCCTTCTCAGCGTCAAGTGATGAAAGGACATTAAGAGTGTCACCCTGTATATCATCAAAATGTTGTAAGACAGATATATCCTTCCGTATATTGAAAACAGAGTTTCTACCCCAAACAAAGCCTGTCTGGTCGCTATGTACTAGAGATGGAACTGTGTGTTTAAATCGTCCAGCTAGAATTTTTTGTCAAAAGTTTATAGTCATATTAAGTAGCGAGATCGGGTGATAAGAACCTGGCAGTGAGGGATCTCTACTGGGTTTAGGCAGGACTTTTAAAATGACATCATTGAAATATGGAGGAGGAGTATGACTACCTAAGATATAATTGAAAAATGCTGTAAGAGGAGCAACCAGAGAGGACCGCAAACATTTGTAGAATTCCCCAGTAAGACCATCCAGTTCCAGGGACTGACCGGGTTTAAGTCCTTTAATTGTAGATAGTACTTTGCTCAGTAATGGGAGATGTAAGCGATTCACTTTCGGAACGAGAGTTGAGGAAAGGAAATACGGTTCCAGAAAGAAGTTTTGTTATCTTCCTGGATTGGTTCCTGCACATATAAATTTGAGTAAAATTGGTATAAGACGACCAAAATGGCCATTCCACTATGCACTCATTTTCCCTCTGTTTCTTGTAAAGCCAAGATAGCAGAATCAGTCCTATCTCCTCTAAGTAAATTAGAGAGGCGTTTGACATTTTTGTCCCCATAAATAAGAAAAATATATTTATTACTACGTATTTTGCGATCCCCTGCGTGTTGTACAAGGTCATCATAATGGATTCAACATTCCTCAAAAGCCTTTTTGGAGGAAGGTGTAGAGGAGTGGCGGAGGGTTTGGTATGCTTCTGTCAGTGCAATCTGCGCCTTACATATACTTTCCAACTGGTGTCTATTATGATGAGCTGTACAGGAGAGTATGTCACCCATATAATAGCTTTTGCTGCCAGCCAATACAGAAGGCGTTACTGGAATGTACGTCACTGGTAAAACCATAGTTATTCCAAAAGGTTTGTGGGGAGTCTTTAAATTTAGTAGAAGATGTTAAATATGCGCCAGGAACAGAATGTACCAGAGGAAATAGAAGGGCTAATAGTAAATCAAATTAATGAGTGGGCAGTGAGGCTTAAAACTTCAATAGCTGAGGATTTCACTTTACATACACGGGCGTTACACAATAAAAGATAATCAACTCTACAGACTGACTTGTGGGGTGAAGAATAAAAGGTGTATTCCCTATCAGTGGGATGTGTAAACACCACACATTAATGAGGTGTAGGTAGGGGTGAGGTAGTGGATACCTAATTTCTTTTCTCTAAAAGGAGTAGAGGCTTGTGACTGGCGATCCATACAATGAGAGGCAACTATATAGAAGTCTCCGCTAAAACTCAAACAAGTATCTTGGATATAATAGCATAAGCATGTTAAGGAAAAAGACTCCTCATAAGAGGTAGGTACATATATAATGCATATGTCACAAACTGCTGAGCTTGTGAATCCGTTGGATGAGTGTTAGCAGAGGAAGTGAATGCTTCTGTGAGGAGAAAACGAGGAGGATGAATGTAGTTTCTTTCATATACTTTTATTAAAGAAAAGAAATATAAGAGCAAAAATCTGAAGAACAAAGATGAAGAATTCCAGAAGACTTGAATGCAGAATATTCGTGGAGCTGAGTTAATTGAAAGAGTTTGTATAATAAAAAAGATTGTTTGACGTGGCTAAAAAACTCTGAAAAGCTTGTACACTGGATGATTGTTAGATGTGGCTGAAGAACACTGAAGGAGTTTTGTAAAATGGATAATTGTTAGGCGTGGCTGAACACTGAAGGAGTTTTGTAGAATGGATAATTGTTAGGCGTGGCTGAAGAAAACTGAGGGCGCTTTGTAGAATGGATAATTGTTAGATGTGGCTGAAGAACACTGAGGGCATTTTGTAGAATGGATAATTGGTAGGCATGGCTGAAGCACACTGAAGGAGTTTTGTAGAATGGCTAATTTTTAGGCATGGCTGAAGAACACTGAAGGAGTTTTGTGGAATGGATAATTGTTAGGCGTGGCTGAAGAACACTGAATGAGCTTTATAGAATGGATAATTGTTAGGCGTGGCTGAGGTACACTCTATCAGATAAGACTCCAGGAGGCCCCATCCTAAATAACAAGCTGTGGCCCGCGGGACCGGGGTAACCACTTGTGCAGCAAATGGCAGCTGAGGTGACAATTCCATGGAAAGGAAATCCTAGAGACAATGGAAAGGCACACAGGTGAACCTGTGGGAGCGCAGAGCTAAGACACCTGTACTGGGACCGAAACAAAGTACTGGCAAGGTCTGAGTCTGAACTGACCCCTTTTACCTGAGCAGCCAGCCCATGATTGGCTGGAAGTGACCAGAGACTAAATCTCATTGGCACACAGTAAATTGGTCTCCAACATGGCAGCCCCCAGCACTTCACACATGCCAGAGAACGGGACCTTGCTCAGACAGCCTCCCCGCACAGCAATCCAGCCGCCGCAGGCCGCACAGTCACCCACTTACCCTTGGCTGCAACACACCAGCAATCCCCATAGAAATCCGCCGCCGTACCGCAAGCCATTAGACAGCCACCGGAGACTCACCGGAGGTTAGTCCTCGGTTCATGACAGCATATCGTATATGTAGAGCCAAATAATTCAATCACAATTAGAATGTATCTGCCGCCTGACTGACTACTGTAACCAGTAGATTCTCTCGAGGCAATATGGCCGCACCTTTGGATTTTGAGGAAAAGGCTAAAACTTTCTGTTGGAGCATTGATCATTTTTGATGTTCTGTATCAGTAAGATGCGTTTCCTGCAGAAATGTTATATCAACCTTCATCAGATTAAGATAAGTAATAAGTTTATAATAATACCATGCACATTCCAGGAGCAAAATGTAATGTCAGTCATGAGAGGAGGAAATGGCCAACAAGTCATCAGCCGAGAGACCCAAAAGCAAAGCTTGAAAATCAATAAAGAGCATATAAACAGTCACTAATACTGAGAGATGGTGACCACAGGTGAACAGGCGGTGTGGGACAGAACAATAGAAGAGAGAAAAAGAAAAAGATGGAAGATAAAGGAGGAGATTGCAGAGCATGCAGCAACCGTTGTACAAAAATACAACAAAATTTTCTGCAACAACAGGTGAATGACTAACGGTAAATACAAAAAAGGAAAGGTGATGGGATAGCTAAAACTTCATCCAAAAGAAAAGGGACCAAAGCCAGCAGGTTAAGTGATCCTCGGGGGGGGGGGGGGGGGGGGGGGGTGAGTGAACAATAAGTGTAATACGGGCATCCCTATAGAGGAATACTAAACATACTAGATGTCAGATCTATGACAACAACAAAAATAACATAATGAATAAGGAATTATGCGTCATATTATATAGGCGGTGGACTAAGGACCCTAACCAGTAAGGATTGCAAATTCTGCTTTTTGGCAGAATTTGCAATCCTTTTGGATCGCATGCTGGAGGCCAACTATGGCAGGGCAAGGCCGCCCAGCATGCTACCCACCACCTCCCCCTGTGACCATGCTGACACTGCGGTTGCACCGCGATTTCAGGGTGTTTGGAGAAAGTAGGAATCCTCCTGCCAGCACAGCCTGGCTGCAATGGCAGGAGAGCTGCCTCCATCTTTTTCATTTGAGCAACGTGTGATGTCACGCAGCTGCCCGATCACGCCCATGCCATGCCCCCTGTTTGCCCCACCACGCCTCCTTTTTAGTAACGCTGCCTCTGCAATGATCCGTCTCCGCCTATCAAACTGAGCGTTGCTACCCCCTCCTGCCCCACGAACACCTCTGCCTGATTGACAGGCAGAGGTGTTCACATTTACTGCAGGGCACCCGCAGTAAGTGCGGGCACATAGGGTCCTAAATCAGGTATCAGCAGGCGTCGAGGTCTCCTTATCTAGAAACGCCAGTGCATATTGAGCAGAAATAAAGTCTTTAAAGTCTTTGCCTTGAAAAATTCATAAGCGGGCTGGAAAGATGATGTCACAATCCTGACTGTAGGTTCATATTTGGTGACTTACCCCTGCCATCTGTCCCGGATCCTGTGTCTTTTACTCACTGAGTTAAACAGCTTGTCAGCACTGTGAGTTTTCCTGAGTTCTCAGCCTGAAAGGTAATAGTTAATTAGCTCCACCTGTGGTGATCTCCTGTGTGAGGCTGAATTCAATAATCTGAAGTTTAGGTCTAAAAGCCAGTATCTTATGTTTTGCAGAAGTTCAGGCTTCAGTGTTCTCTCGGCCTGCTAGGCCTCATTCTACATCACAGCCTAGTCTAGAGTAGTCACATGACAGTGACTGTTTACCTGACCCAGAGTTGTCCAATCCTCTGCCAGCCTGAGACTCTCTGCATCACCTAATCCTGCTCACCAATCACCAAGGACCAGGAAGTATAAGTCGGGAGGCTAAGTTAGAAACGGGGCCAGTTCCTCGTGTCACACACAGCTCTGTGCGAGTCTTAAAGCTGAGCTCCCTAAAGGTAACCTTTGTACTTAAGTTCCGGTGGAAACTCTGTTCCCTTATTACCCTGTTTGGTTTACTTTGTGTTGCCACTGATATTCACTATTTCCATGAGTCTCAATGTAAAGGCACAGCTGCAATGGTTCATCTTAAAGGCACAGTACTGTATACCATAGTCTTAACTGAAAACCACAGCTGCCGTGTTTCATCTTTACTGCTGTTGTAGTTGTGATCTCCAGAGCTTCCGTATCCCTGTGGCCTCCGTGCCTCAGCACCTCCATGCCTCAGCACCTCCGTGCCTCAGCATCTCCGTGCCTCAGCACCTCTGTGCCTCAGCATCTCAGTGCCTCCAGCACCTCCGTGCCTCCAGCACCTCCGTGCCTCAGTATCTCCGTGCCTCAGTATCTCTGTGCCTCAGCACCTCCGTGCTTCCAGCACCTCCGTGCCTCCAAGCACTTCCATGCCTCCAAGCACCTCCGTGCCTCCAAGCACCTCAGTGGCTCCAAGCACCTCAGTGCCCCTTCTGCGCCTACAAGCACTTCAGTGCCTCCAAGTACCTCAGTGCCTCCAAACACCCAGTGCTCACAAACGTAGTTGGTGTCTCCAGCATCCGGTACTCCTTCATTCATTCCTCAGCGCCTTTTCCAGTTCTGTCTTTCAGGAGACCTCCATCATCCATACGTGCCTCCTGTCTGCCGACCAAATCCTGCATGAGGAAAACCTATATTCAGCCATCTCTGCTGCGGTCCAGCTGCGGTTCCTCTTCCCGGTCAACGGAGAAAACCCCGAGTCGACAACACTCCCAAACCAGGTCAGTGATAGAATTCTCATAGTCCTCCAGTCGCCCGCACAGACTTCACTAACACCGGGTTCACAAAACCTCAGTCATGACAGTAGGAACTGGCCACATGGACCCGGCCGAAAGTGTTTGTCTGACGCAGGACCTCCTAAGCAATATTGCAGGATGCTTGGAAGGTCTGGAGTCGACTCAGCATCAATTGGCACAGTGTCTGCAGCGGAATTCGTTCTCCAGAGATTCTCTGACCTTCTGCACTAAGACTCCTGACCAACTGCAGATTTTCTACCAGATGTTATTACAGTTACAAGAACTTTTGTCTAGTATTCTTTCTGTGATGCCTGATCTCTTCAGGAATACTACCAACGTTGTTGATCCTGTTTTGTCCCATCCAGTTATTAGAGTCTCTTCCTCTGTGCAAGGAAAAGTTGTTCATCAGAGCTATCCACGGCCCAAGCTCTCTGAAGCTGAACGTCAGCGGCGTAGGGAGCTACACCTCTGTCTTTACTGTGGAAATTCCGGTCATTTTGTTAAAGACTGCATTCTTCGCAAGCCAGGGAATGGTGACAAATCTCAGTATCATAGTGCTCATGTCTACAAGTCATCCACAGTAGCCGATCCTGCTACTGCTGACGGGGGTATCAAGAAGGCTACTCTGAAAAAGACTCAAATTTATGACTGGGGTCCAGTGATTAAAAGCCCTTATTCCAAGTTGGGTGTCCAGAGAAGAATATTCAAGCCATTTAGAGTCACAGAGGAGTCAGAGTGTCCAGCCCCAGGAGGGGCGTCTTCAGAGTGTCCAGCCCCAGGAGGGGCGTCTTCAGAGTGTCCAGCCCCAGGAGGGGCGTCTTCAGAGTGTCCAGCCCCAGGAGGGGCGTCTTCAGAGTGTCCAGCCCCAGGAGGGGCGTCTTCAGAGTGTCCAGCCCCAGGAGGGGCGTCTTCAGAGTGTCCATCCCCAGGAGGGGCGTCTTCAGAGTGTCCAGCCCCAGGAGGGGCGTCTTCAGAGTGTCCAGTCCCAGGAGGGGCGTCTTCAGAGTGTCCAGCCCCAGGAGGGGCGTCTTCAGAGTGTCCAGCCCCAGGAGGGGCGTCTTCAGAGTGTCCAGCCCCAGGAGGGGCGTCACCAGAGTGTCCAGCCCCAGGAGGGGCGTCTTCAGAGTGTCCAGCCCCAGAGAGTCTACAGAGTGCTGCCCAGCCAGAGATTCTACAGAGTGCTGCCTAGCCCCGTGAAGTGGGGGCTCTTGCCTCAGCCCAGCCCCGTGAAGTGGCGGCTCTTGCCTCAGCCCAGCCCCATGAAGTGGGGGCTCTTGCCTCAGCCCAGCCCCGTGAAGAGGGGGCTCTTGCCTCAGCCCAGCCCCGTGAAGAGGGGGCTCCTGCCTTAGTTCAGCCCCGTGAAGAAAGGGCTCAGCCCGTCCCGGTTCCAGCCTGTCCAGCAATATTCCAGGCTCCACCTGGTCAGTCCGTCCCGGTTCCAGCCGGTCCAGCAATACTCGAGGCCCAGCCTGGTCAGTCCGTCCCGGTTCCAGCTGGTCCAGCAATACTCCAGGTCCAGCCTGGTCAGTCTGTCCCGGTTCCAGCCGGTCCAGCGATACTCCAGGACCAGCCTGGTCAGTCTTCGTTGGCTCCAGCCAATGCAAATATCCTCGGATCCAATCCAGTCCTACTCGTCCAGCCAAAGATTTCTCCAGTTTCAGCCCCTAACCTTTCGTCTGATGGTTTATCACCTATTTACTTTGATGGAGATTTATTGCAATATGCCGCTCTGGTTGAACAATTTCTCTCTCTGATGGAGTCTGATCCTTCAGGTGCAGTAACTCCTTCCAACGTTACTAAATATCTGTTCCTGGCATTCAGAGGAAGAGCTTTGGAGTGGGCCAACATGCTTTTTGAGAGTAATGATCCTGTGTTCCATGACTTACAGACTTTTAGTAATGCTTTGGTAAAGAATTTAGTCCTAAACCTTTGGAATCTGACTCAGTTAAAAGATCATGCTCCAAAAAGAATCTTAGTTTGTCTTCATTCAAACTACAACAGTCTGATACAAAAGTAAGTTTGTGCAGTCCTGCCAAAGATAATCCAAGTATCTCCTTCCGTAAGAATCCGACCATTAAGGTTGGTCATGTAGGAGTCTCTCCTAGCCCAATACTAAGTTCTCCGCCAAAGAATTTAAAGCTAAAGGTGCACTTCTTGGTCATTTTCAAATTGTGTATCTAAAGGAGATTCGTATTTTCCGTTAGACTTGGACTCAGACTCTGAATTTGATCCAGTTTATGATGCTACTCCTTTCCTGGGAGGTGCTGTTCCTTCCTGTTATGCTTCCACGCATAAAGAGGTTCCAGAATCACCAAAAAGCTCTACAGGTCTCTGTATTAAAAGTCCTTGTTATAGAACAAGATTTAATTTAAGCCTCAGTGGAGTGCTAGCTTCGAAAGCACAGTCTTCTCGCACTACAAAACGAGGAGAGGAACTTTCTACAGTTTATTCCTCAGTCCTTTCTGATGAAGGAAATTCCAGTCTTGTCTATGATGGATGGTCTACCTGTTCAGAAGATGAAGATCAGGAAGACTTCTAAAGAATCCAGTTTAAGTTTTGTTTCTGGACCCTCCGGTTTCCACTTTTCAGAAGCTTTGTGTACAAGTTATTCATCAAGTTCCCCTAGGTTTCAAGATGGGTGTCCGGAGTCCACCCTTGAAGAGGGGATATTGTCACAATCCTGACTGTAGGTTTCATATTTGGTGACTTACCCCTGCCATCTGTCCCGGATCCTGTGTCTTTTACTCACTGAGTTAAACAGCTTGTCAGCACTATGAGTTTTCCTGAGTTCTCTGCCTGAAAGGTAATAGTTAATTAGCTCCACCTGTGGTGATCTCCTGTGTGAGACCGAATTCAGTAATCTGAAGCTTAAGTCTAAAAGCCAGTATCTTATGTTTTGCAGAAGTTCAGGCTTCAGTGTTCTCTCGGCCTGCTAGGCCTCATTCTACATCACAGCCTAGTCTAGAGTAGTCACATGACAGTGACTGTTTACCTGACCCAGGGTTGTCCAATCCTCTGCCAGCCTGAGACTCTCTGCATCACCTAATCCTGCTCACTAATCACCAAGGACCAGGAAGTATAAGTCGGGAGGCTGAGTTAGAAACGGGGCCAGTTCCTCGTGTCACACACAGCTCTGTGTGAGTCTTAAAGCTGAGCTCCCTAAAGGTAACCTTTGTACTTAAGTTCCGGTGGAAACTCTGTTCCCTTGTTACCCTGTTTGGTTTACTTTGTGTTGCCACTGATATTCACTATTTCCATGAGTCTCAATGTAAAGGCACAGCTGCAGTGGTTCATCTTAAAGGCACAGTACTGTATACCATAGTCTTAACTGAAAACCACAGCTGCCGTGTTTCATCTTTACTGCTGTTGTAGTTGTGATCTCCAGAGCTTCCGTATCCCTGTGGCCTCCGTGCCTCAGCACCTCCGTGCCTCAGTATCTCCGTGCCTCAGCACCTCCATGCCTCAGTATCTCCATGCCTCCAGCACCTCCGTGCCTCAGTATCTCCGTGCCTCAGCACCTCCGTGCCTCCAAGCACTTCCGTGCCTCCAAGCACTTCTGCACCTACAAGCACCTCAGTGCCTCCAAGCACTTCTGCGCCTACAAGCACTTCAGTGCCTCCAAGTACCTCAGTGCCTCCAAACACCCAGTGCTCACAAACGTAGTTGGTGTCTCCAGCATCCGGTACTCCATTCATTCCTCAGCACCTTTTCCAGTTCTGTCTTTCAGGAGACCTCCAGCATCCATACGTGCCTCCTGTCTGCCGACCAAATCCTGCATGAAGAAAACCTATATTCAGCCATCTCTGCTGCGGTCCAGCTGCGGTTCATCTTCCCGGTCACCGGAGGAAACCCTGAGTCGACAACACTCCCAAACCAGGTCAGTGATAGAATTCTCATAGTCCTCCAGTCGCCCGCACAGACTTCACTAACACCGTTCACAAAACCTCAGTCATGACAGATGAGGGATAATTTTGTTTGGGATTGGATCAATTTAGTGTAACCTGGAGTCATTTCCTTCCGGGCCCGGGATACTTCAGTAGAATAGTCCTGGAACAGCAGTATGCAATTGGTGTTCCATTCAATACAGCCCATATTCCACGCTGCCGTCCACAAGACCATTTTGTGTGCGCAGTTCAGGCAGCAGAGTATGACTGTCCTCGGATGGGGCGAGTCCCTGGGGTACCCAGTGTGCTCTTAACAAAGAGGGGATATCTTCAGAGATACCCAATAGATTTGGAAGTGTGGACTGTAGGAAATTTGCCAATTCTGGGCAGCGGAGACTTTCAGGCAGGCCAACAATGTGCAAACTGTACCGTCGTGATTGGTTCTCAAGGTCATCGACCTTATTAAGTAAATGACGGTTTTGCTGAATCGCAGAATGCATTTGTTCTTGTAATTCTGTAATTGCCTGCTCATGGTCACCAAGTCTTTATTCGATAGCTACCACTTGGATCTCTGCGGAGGACGTTGAGGAGGACATTGTGGTAGGAAGGTCCATATTACTCAATGAGTCAGACGGAACGCCTGCAGATTCCGTGTCAATTTGCGACCGCTTGGTAATTAATATTATTCTTCCAAGTAAAGTTAATTACCAGGCTGTCTCAAATAGGAAGTTCTACCAAATATTGCCAAATTATGGAAGTTAATTATTTTTTAAAATAACTCTCAGCCAAATATGGACCATATTCTGAAAATACAGCCGTTTCAAATTAAATAATCTGTTATTCATAAAAAACACCCCTGAAGAAGTTGCTAAAAGACGAAACACTTTTGGAAAAGTTGCAATTCAATATTGTGTCTGTAATGAACAATAATACATTGTAAAAATGTTTATTAACTTTTTTTAATGGAAATGAGAATTTAAAATTGTTTTTAGCAATAAAAAGAAACAAGTGTTTAAAAGAAAAAGGGTGTTTCTGTAAAGTCATCCTCTCTTTATTAGTAACCAAATATAACTATACCAAACTGTATTTAATCATTAACCAGATATAAATATACCAAACTATACTTCAATAAGTGCGCTCCACAGAGATACATTTTTTTGTATATATATATATATATATATATATATATATTTCTCTAACGTCCTAAGTGTATGCTGGGGACTCCGTAAGGACCATGGGGAATAGACGGGCTCCGCAGGAGACTGGGCACTTTAAGAAAGATTAGGTACTATATCTGGTGTGCACTGGCTCCTCCCTCTATGCCCCTCCTCCAGATCTCAGTTAGAATCTATGCCCGGCCAGAGCTGGATGCACCTAGGGGGCTCTCCTGAGCCTCCTAGAAAATAAAGTATTTGTTAGGTTTTTATTTTCAGTGAGCTCTGCTGGCAACAGACTCACTGCTACGAGGGACTGAGGGGAGAGAAGCAAACCTGCCTGCTTGCAGCTAGGTTGCGCTTCTAGGCTACTGGACACCATTAGCTCCAGAGGGGTTGAACACAGGCACCTGTCCTCGATCGTCCGTTCCCGGAGCCGCGCCGCCGCCCCCCTCACAGAGCCAGAAGCACTGAAGTCCGGAGAAGCAAGAAGACTTCGAAAGCGGCGGCATGAAGACTCCTGTCTTCACTAAGGTAGCGCACAGCACCGCAGCTGTGCGCCATTGCTCCCACAGCACACTTACATACTCCGGTCACTGTAGGGTGCAGGGCGCTGGGGAAGGGGTACCCTGGGCAGCAATAAAGTACCTTTTTGGCAAACAGCACTCATATATACAGTCCTAGACTGTATATAGGGAGACCCCAGCCATTTTTCACACAGATTTAAGCGGGACAGAAGCCCGCTGCTGAGGGGGCGGGGCCTTCTTCCTCAGCACACCAGCGCCATTATTCCTTCACAGTTCTGCTGGAAGCAGCTCCCTGGGCTCTCCCCTGCAGTATCCAGGTACTCCAAGGGCAAAAGAGAGGGGGGCACATAAATTTAGGCGCAAAAGAGTGTTTTTATCAGCAGCTACTGGGTACACACTTATTAGTGGTAACCCTTGGATCATATAGCGCTGTGGTGTGTGCTGGCATACTCCTTCTCTGTCTCCCCAAAAGCCTTAGTGGGGTCCTGTCCTCAGTCAGAGCATTCCCAGTGTGTGTGCGGTGTGTCGGTACGTCAGTGTCGACATGTTTGATGAGGAAGGGTATGTGGAGGCGGAGCAGGTGCAGATGGATGTGGTGTCGACACCGCCGGTGCCGACACAGAATTGGATGGATATGTGGAAGGTGTTAAATGATAATGTGAACTCCTTACATAAGAGGTTGGACAAAGCTGAAGCCTTGGGACAGTCAGGGTCTCACCCAGGGCCTGATCCCACAGTGCAGGGGCTGTCAGGGTCTCATAAGCGTCCACTGTCTCAGTTAGTCGACACAGATGTCAACACGGAGTCTGACTCCAGTGTCGACGACGATGAGGCTAAACTGCAGCCTAAAATGACTAAAGCCATCCGATACATGATTATAGCAATGAAAGATGTAATACACATTGCTGAGGAAATTCCTGTCCCTGACAAGAGGATTCATATGTTTGGGGAGAAAACATATGTGAAAAAGCCTGGGAATCCCCTGAAAAGAAGGTCATAATTCTCAGGAGGCTACTTATGGCGTATCCTTTCCCGACAACGGATAGGTCATGCTGGGAATCTCCTCCCAGGGTAGACAAGGCGTTGACATACTTATCCAAGAAGGTGGCCTTGCCGTCTCCGGATACGGCCGCCCTAAAGGATTCTGCAGATAGAAAGCAGAAATCAATCCTGAAGTCTGTGTATACACATTCGGGTACTATCCTGATGCCTGCCATTGCGTCGGCATGGATGTGCAGCGCAGTAGCAGCCTGGACAGATTCTCTGTCTGAGGAGTTAGACACCATGGACAGAGATACTATCTTACTGACCTTGGGGCATATCAAAGACGCTGTTCTGTATATGCGGGATGCTCAGAGGGACATTTGTTCTCTCAGCTCTAAAGTAAATGCAATGTCCATCTCTGCCAGAAGGGTCTTATGGACTAGGCAGTGGACAGGGGATGCTGATTCGAAAAGACATATGGAAGTTTTACCATATAAGGGTGAGGAATTGTTTGGGGACGGTCTCTCAGACCTGATTTCCACGGCGACCGATGGGAAGTCAAAATTCTTGCCGTATGTTTCCTCACAGCCTAAGAAAGCACCGTATTATCAAATGCAGTCCTTTCGTCCCCCAAAGAACAAAAAGGTCAGAGGTGCATCTTTCCTTGCCAGAGGTAAGGGAAAAGGAAAAAAGCTGCATCAGGCAGCCAGTTCCCAGGAGCAGAAGTCCTCCCCGGCTTCCTCTAAATCTACCGCATGACGCTGGGGCTCCACAGGCGGAGCCAGGAGCGGTGGGGGAGCGTCTCAAGAATTTTAGCCACCAGTGGGTGTGTTCACGGGTGGATCCTTGGGCGATACAAATTGTGTCTCAGGGATACAAGCTGGAATTCGAAGAGACGCCCCCTCAACGTTTCCTAAAATCTGCCTTGCCGGCTTCCCCCATGGAGAGGGAAGTAGTGCTGGCGGCAATTCACAAACTATATCTCCAGCAGGTGGTGGTGAAGGTTCCCCTACTTCAGCAGGGAAGGGGTTACTATTCCACCATGTTTGTGGTACCGAAACCGGACGGTTCGGTCAGGCCCATTTTGAATTTAAAGTCCCTTAACATTTACCTAAAAAAATTCAAGTTCAAATTGGAATCGCTCAGAGCGGTCATTGCAAGCCTGGAGGAGGGGGATTTCATGGTGTCGCTGGACATCAAGGAAGCTTACTTGCATATCCCCATTTATCCTCCTCATCAGGAGTACCTCAGGTTTGTGGTACAGGACTGTCATTACCAATTCCAGACGTTGCCGTTTGGACTGTCCACGGCACCGAGAATATTTACCAAGGTGATGGCGGAGATGATGATACTCCTTCGGAAGCAAGGAGTTACAATTATCCCATACTTGGACTATCTCCTCATAAAGGCAAGGTCCAGGGAGCAGTTACTGATCAACGTAGCACACTCTCAGGAAGTGTTGCGACAGCACGGCTGGATCCTGAATATTCCAAAGTCGCAGCTGATTCCTACGACGTGTCTGCCCTTCCTGGGCATGATTCTGGACACAGACCAGAAGAAAGTGTTTCTCCCAGAGGAGAAGGCTCAGGAGCTCGTGACTCTGGTCAGAGGACTCTTAAAACCAAAACAGGTATCGGTGCATCACTGCACGCGAGTCCTGGGAAAGATGGTGGCGTCTTACGAGGCCATTCCCTTCAGCAGGTTCCATGCAAGGATCTTTCAGTGGGACCTGTTGGACAAGTGGTCCGGATCGCATCTTCAGATGCACCGGCTAATCTCCCTGTCCTCCAGGACCAGGGTGTCTCTTCTGTGGTGGCTGCAGAGTGCTCACCTACTAGAGGGTCGCAGTTTCGGCATACAGGACTGGGTCCTGGTGACCACGGATGCAAGCCTCCGAGGGTGGGGGGCAGTCACTCAGGGAAGAAACTTCCAAGGGCTGTGGTCAAGTCAAGAGACTTGTCTGCACATCAATATCCTGGAACTAAGGGCAATATACAACGCCCTGAGTCAGGCGGACCCTCTGCTCCGAGACCAACCAGTGCTGATCCAGTCAGACAACATCACTGCAGTCTCCCATGTAAACCGCCAGGGTGGCACAAGAAGCAGGGTGGCAATGGCGGAAGCCACCAGGATTCTTCGTTGGGCGGAGAATCACGTACAAGCACTGTCAGCAGTGTTCATTCCGGGAGTGGACAACTGGGAAGCAGACTTCCTCAGCAGACACGACCTACACCCGGGAGAGTGGGGACTTCATCAAGAAGTCTTCTCGCAGATTGTAAATCGATGGGAACTGCCACAGGTGGACATGATGGCGTCCCGTCTCAACAAAAAGCTAAAAAGGTATTGCGCCAGGTCAAGGGACCCTCAGGCAATAGCTGTAGACGCTCTGGTAACGCCGTGGGTGTTCCAGTCAGTCTATGTGTTTCCTCCTCTGCCTCTCATACCCAAGGTGTTGAGGATCATAAGGAAAAGAGGAGTAAGAACAATACTCATTGTTCCGGATTGGCCAAGAAGAACTTGGTACCCAGAACTGCAAGAGTTGCTCTCAGAGGACCCATGGCCTCTGCCTCTCAGACAGGACCTGTTGCAGCAGGGGCCCTGTCTGTTCCAAGACTTACCGCGGCTGCGTTTGACGGCATGGCGGTTGAACGCCGGATCCTAGCAGAAAAGGGCATTCCGGAGGAAGTTATCCCTACGCTAATGAAGGCTAGGAAGGACGTGACAGCAAAGCATTATCACCAGATATGGCGAAAATATGTTGCTTGGTGTGAGGCCAGGAAGGCCCCTACAGAGGAATTCCAGCTTGGGAGATTCCTACACTTTCTGCAGGCAGGTGTGACTATGGGCCTTAAACTGGGGTCCATAAAGGTCCAGATTTCTGACCTATCCATTTTCTTTCAAAAGGAACTTGCTTCACTGCCTGAGGTTCAGACATTTGTTAAAGGAGTGCTACATATTCAGCCCCCTTTTGTGCCACCAGTGGCACCATGGGATCTCAACGTAGTTTTGGATTTCCTGAAATCCCACTGGTTTGAACCTCTTAAGACGGTGGAGCTCAAGTATCTCACTTGGAAGGTGGTCATGCTGTTGGCCTTGGCTTCGGCTAGGCTCGTGTCAGAATTGGCGGCTTTGTCATGTAAAAGCCCCTACCTGATTTTTCATTTGATAGGGCAGAATTGCGGACCCGTCCACAGTTTCTGCCAAAGGTGGTGTCATCTTTTCACCTGAACCAACCTATTGTGGTGCCTGCGGCTACTCGTGACTTGGAGGACTCCAAGTTACTCGATGTAGTCCGGGCTTTGAAGATTTATGTTTCTCGAACGGCTGGAGTTAGAAATACTGACTCGCTGTTCATACTGTATGCACCAAACAAGCTGGGTGCACCTGCTTCAAAGCAAACTATTGCTCACTGGATCTGTAACACGATTCAGCAGGCTCATTCTGCGGCAGGATTGCCGCATCCAAGATCAGTAAAGGCCCATTCCACAAGGAAGGTGGGCTCTTCTTGGGCGGCTGCCCGAGGGGTCTCGGCATTACAACTTTGCCGAGCAGCTACTTGGTCGGGTTCAAACACCTTTGCTAAGTTCTACAAGTTTGATACCCTGGCTAAGGAGGACCTTGAGTTTGCTCATTCGGTGCTGCAGAGTCATCCGCACTCTCCCGCCCATTTGGGAGCTTTGGTATAATCCCCATGGTCCTTACGGAGTCCCCAGCATCCACTTAGGACGTTAGAGAAAATAAGATTTTACTCACCGGTAAATCTATTTCTCGTAGTCCGTAGTGGATGTTGGGCGCCCGTCCCAAGTGCGGACTTTCTGCAATACGTGTATATAGTTATTGCGTAATACAGGGGTTTTTTGTTATGAGCCATCTGTTCAGTCAGGCTCAGTTTATGTTCATACTGTTAACCGGGTAAGTTTATCACAAGTTGTACGGTGTGATTGGTGTGGCTGGTATGAGTCTTCCCCTGGGTTCCAAATCCTTTCCTTGTAATGTCAGCTCTTCCGGGCACAGTTTCCTTAACTGAGGTCTGGAGGAGGGGCTTAGAGGGAGGAGCCAGTGCACACCAGATATAGTACCTAATCTTTCTTAAAGTGCCCATGGTCCTTACGGAGTCCCCAGCCTCCACTACGGACTACGAGAAATAGATTTACCGGTGAGTAAAATCTTATTTTATATATATATATATATATATATATATATAACACAGCGTGGTCCTAGACCGGAGGTATATATCAGAATACTCGTACAATATATCCTGTAATAGGTACACTTTTCTTAACTAATGCTGTCTGTATAAAGACATGTAGAATACGTAATCCCCTATTATACTCCTGCTCTCTCCCTCACATCATGTCCCTGTGTGTTACCAGCCAAGAGATCTTACCAGTCTCCTATCCACACTCTATGGTATATATCATACATCAGGAGCCATCATCCCCTATTATACTCCTGCTCCCCCCCTCACATCATGTCACTGTGTGTTACCAGCCCAGAGATCTTACCAGTCTCCTCCCCACACTCTCTGGTGTATCTCATACATCAGAAGCCATCATCCCCTATTATACTCCTGCTCTCCCCCTCTCATCACGTCACTGTATGTTACGAGCCCAGATATCTGACCAGTCTCCTCCCCCCACACTCTCTCTGGTGTATCTCATACATCAGAAGCCATCAGCTGTATACAGGCGGCTTTACAATAGAGACATAGCCCTGCAGTCCCGGAGACCAGTCGCAGCTATGCTTAGAAGAGGGCGCCCAGTGTCTCAGTCAGGGATTGAGGGAGAGTGTGAGGCAGCGCCAGGGTGGAAAAATCTGCAGTAGATGGCACCCTGGGCCGGGAAATGGGCTACAGGTCAAGTGCCTGCTCCCCTATGCTGGTCTTCACCGCCTGTTACTACAGAGTCTTATTAAACTGGGCGTTAGTACACCCGACCTGTACTTCTATGCCCTGGCGGATATAGTGGAGTCACTGCCAGCATTGTGGTCCATCCTAGACCACGACAGGAACGTGATTTAGTGGCGAGTCCTGCCTGTGGGACCCTCTTACCTCCTCCCTTTGTAGCAGCCACGTGAACCAGGAGAGCGTATGCGACCATGTGCCTAAAGCTGGAGTGTCTCCGCCGCATAAACCTGGGGAACTGAGCCACGGGAGTATGCGACGTCGCTTTGTAGGTGACGGAGCCACAGCACAGAATGTCACCCTGACATATAAGCGCTGCGGCCCCTGAAGTCTTCTTAGAAAGCTTTTTAGGGCTGCCCGGTACAGCCCCCCTGTTAGGTGACCTGCTCTGCAAGCACCAACTCGAAAACTGAGCTCACAGTGCCTGAAGGCGGGGTTATAGAGGAGGCCCCAATGCATCCTTGGACAGCCTAAAGCTTTAGCCTGTTGGTTCCTGGCAGAGCCGGCCCTAGGCATAGGCAAATGCCTAGGGCATTTGGAATGCCTAGGGGCACAAGTAGCTTCTGCTGATTAAAATGGTATGTGGCATGCCTATATTCTGTGTGTGACTGCGGCTGTATCTGCATATGAAATGCATTACTAATGTGCGGCATTATGTGTATAAGGTGTACTACAGTACTTTGTGGCGAAACGTGCTGCATAGAAAGGGCACTACTGTGTGGTATAATGTGAATAAAGAGCAATATGGTGTGGTGTAATGTGAATAAGGGGCACTACTGTGAGGAGTAACGTGGTGCTACTGAGTGATGTAACGCGGATAAAAGAGACACTATTGCATGGTAAAATGTGAATAAAGTTGCAATACTGTGTGGCGTCATTTCAACTGGGGGTATTATTGTGTGGATGAATAATTATACAGCGCTTAAGCCCATTTGTTGATTAAGAAATTGAGTCACAATTTTATAATATAGACCAGGCATGTCCAAACTGCGTCCCTCCAGCTGTTGAGAAACTACACATCCCAGCATGCCCTGACACAGCTTTAGGATTCTCTGACAGCAAAACTGTCAGGGCATGCTGGGATATGTAGTTTCAGAACAGCTGGAGGACTGCAGTTTGGACATGCCTGATATAGACATACAATACAATTTAAAAAAACAATAGACTTTAAAAATTCATATAAGGATAAAATAGCAGTCTCATGAAAAAATAGAAGATAAAAAGGACCTGCTGTAATTATTAGTTTGTGGTATCCCAAATGGTCCACTTGTTTAAGATAGCAGGGTCTGGGATGACGCGTTTCACTGCTGGCTGTAGCTTTTTAAAAAGCTGCAGTCAGCAGCAAAACATGTAAGGCCCAAACCCCGCTATCTTAAACAAGTGAACCCAGACAGAACGGGCACCTGCAGGCACAAGAAAGATATCTACATATACCAGCCACAACCAGTCAGCCGTGGACCAGGATCCTATCGCCAATGGTTGCCGTTGCCACACGAACCAACTCCACTTTGGGACTCTAATCAATTGGAACACGGAACTGGTAATTAAAAGCACCTTTGCTGGAGTATTCCTATCCAACAATTGTTCAAAGTGAACACTGTCTATCTGGGTGCCTATTTTGCCTAAACCTAATGCCATTTGGGTTACCACGAATTGCTAATTACAGCGGGTCCTTTTTATCTTCTATTTTCTCATGCGACTGCTATTTTATCCTTATATGAATAAAGTCTAATGATTTTTCAATTGTATTGTATGTCTATATTATTAAATTGTGACTCAATTTCTTAATCAACAAACGTGCTAACGCGCTGTGTAATTATTCATCTTCTCTTTACTTACTTTGGAGGGAGTGACTACTCTCCACCCATTACAGCTGCTTAGAGAGGCAACAAATTAACATTGCCTGATCATATATCTTGTATGTATATATATATATATATATATATATATATATATATATTCCACTATTGTGTGGCCATGCCCTTTCCCAGTAAGAAAACACATCATTTTGGTCTGCACACCGAATGTGCACACTGTTCCTACTTAAAATATAGGAGGTAGGAGCACCAAAATGTGGACTGCTATGGGTGAGGGGTGATGGTGCTGGGAAAGGGGTACAGGGTCCGAGGCGGAACTAGAGTCTGTGCAAAATCTTGCCTAGGGCATCATATTGTTTAGGGCTGGCTCTGATGCCTGGATCACGATCCATTTCTACACCCTGATGTTTCCATGTGGAACACAGTATACCCTGCTGCAGAAAGAAAAAATTGAAGCAGCAGGCAACCTTACATTGAGTGCACTGTGAGGCATGTGGAAGTTACCGGATATAAGCTGTGAGCTGGCACATTCACATACAGCAGCAGAGAAGAGAAAATGGCCGCCGTACACAGTGTAGCTGCAGCAACCTTACATTGAGTGCACTGTGAGGCATGTGGAAGTTGCAGGATATAAGCTGTGAGCTGGCACATTCACATACAGCAGCAGAGAAGAGAAAATGGCCGCCGTACACAGTGTAGCTGCAGCAGGACCCAACATGATATATGACTAGCAGTCATCCACAGACTTCTGCTCAGCAGCGGCGGGCAGTAGCCAGTGCTACTTACTGTATTACAAGAGGCAGGTACTGTGGCTATGAGAAATTAGAGTAAATGACTTAGCCGGCACTGTTAGAATGTAGTTCTCATCTGGATACAACCATCAAACTTCCAATTGCATGTCATTGAGTTTCACCATGGGAAAATGAAACAAAGTGGCAATAGTGAAGTTTGTTTAATACAGTGAGAGACAATATACAAACAAAGGTTAAAATCAAATCATTGGATTCTGTCAATATTTGCACCATTAGCTTCTGGTAACTCAAGAGTGCGGGCTAATTACCGGATAACGATGGAACCGCAGCCAAACAGTTCCAAACTGAGCATGGACAAGTGATGGAAGTTCGAATGGATCCAATTGATGTCCACGCCGGTCACCGTTAATGAACCTCGCGCTCCCTGTAGTCCCAGAAGGCTCCCAACGCGTTTCCACTCCTATGCTGGAGTATTTTTCAAGGTATCCTTCAAGACTCCAGCATAGGAGTGGAAACGCGTTGGAAGCCTTCTGGGACTACAGGGAGCGCGAGGTTCATTAACGGTGACCGGCGTGGACATCAATTGGATCCATTCGAACTTCTATCACTTGTCCATGTTCAGTTTGGAACTGTTTGGCCGCGGTTCCATCGTTATTCGGTAATTAGCCCGCACTCTTGAGTTACCAGAAGCTAATGGTGGAAATATTGACAGAATCCAATTATTTGATTTTAACCTTTGTTTGTATATTGTCTCTCACTGTATTAAACAAACTTCACTATTGCCACTTTGTTTCATTTTCCCTATGGTGAAACTCAATGACATGCAAATGGAAGTTTGATGGTTGTATCCAGATGAGAACTACATTCTAACAGCGCCGGCTAAGTCATTTACTCTAATTCCTTTGTTTGCACTATACCACGTTGGTGAGGGGTGAAGGATACCTCATAAGAGTTTATGCAAGCTGGCAGCAGTGTATTGTGCATAGAGCTTTTGTTTACCCATTACCTTTGAGATAACTGCGGCTATGAGAGACCGCAACCACAGGTGTCGCAGTGCGGAGAGCCGCTATGTATATAGTGCTACAGTTAGTACCAAGCGCACCTCCGTCAGGCCTGAGCACTAAGCTGGATGTACCCCCGATGTGTGTGGCAGCAGGCAGCCGGTAGCTCCTGGAAAGTGATCTCACTCCATTCGTCTTCCAAGCTGCGCCCCAGCGGTATCATTTATAAATACATTTTATTACGGAAACTTATGGGTAGAATCCAGCATTTGCTGGTTTGGAATGGTGGATTTACAGGGAAGTGTTTCTTGGTGATGGGTAGAGAACAAATAAAACATTAGCTTTCTTTACACTCTCTTGCAATTGCATTTTATATATTTTTTGGCATTTTTTATGGAGGTTCTTTACCTTTTTAGGAGAATTAAGCAACTAATGGTGTTTTCTGGATTTAAAAAATCTATACATTGTGTGAACGCTGCATAAATAATACATAACACAATTATTGTCAGCACTTGTCACTGCAGAACTGGGTGTATCTAGCAAATGACAGTGTGTTCATGTTCATATTGTGATCAGCCCATGTAAGCTTGCAGCACAACATCCAGGGTTCCCCTTCATCTGCAAGTTCCTACTCTATGACATACAGTATGCCTCATACCTCATTACATTGCAGGTAAAGTGTACTCACCTCCCAGATACAGAGGCTGACCTCTAGACAAAGGCTGAAGTGTGAGCCCTTAGTATTCATTAATGGCAGGGTATGCTGATTTAATTCACATGATTTCAAAAACCAAGATGTTTAGTATTGTTAAAATTAACTTTGAAAATTTTTATATTTTTGACAGTCGTGTTTCAAGAAGTCAGTGTACAGTATATTACCATGGATGTAGAGTTAGAGTCTACATCCATGTTTTCTCTAATGTCCTAGTGGATACTGGGGTGACATTAGTACCATGGGGTATAGATTGGGTCCATTGGAGCCTGGCACTGTAAGAAATCAGTGTGTGCTGGCTCCTCCCCTCTATGCCGCTCCTGCAGACTCAGTTTAGAAAAATGTGCCCAAGGAGCCGGGTGCACTCTCTGGAGCTCCAGAGAGTTTTCTTCAGACTTTGTTTTTTTCTGGAAGCGCTGGTTGGCACCAGTCTGCCTGCGTCATGGGACTTAGGGGGGGACCGAACCAACTTAATATATAGTTAATGGTTCGTATCCCTGCTGACAGGACACTGAGCTCCCAAGGCGCTGTTTCTCATGCCCCAGGCTGTGAGCCCATGCCAGCAGCATGTCGCCACCTCTAACAGATGGCGAATAGACGCGGTGCGGTTAGTACTACACTGGGGTCCCGGTTAGCGGGTCGCCAGTGACAATGGCGGCATTAGGGTGCGGCGGTCACCAGGCTTCGAGCTGGGGTGCCCGCTGGGGACCCACACTGGCGCAAAGTAAAAGGGGGATCCTAATCTCTCCTTTTACACAATATCACTTTAAAATGCGACTATAATCTTTATAGGGACCGAGCGCTATTGAAGGGGCGGGGCTTCCCAGAGAGCGGGACCAGCAGTTGAAAGGCACCATTTCCTGCTGCTGCTGATTACAGGCTGCCCGCTGAGACTGCTCCTCCACAAAGGCCACTGACCCACCAATTATACTGGTACCAGGGGGTCTTATAGAAAGGGGGGAGCACATATACAGTGGTTACATTGCTGTGCTCATAACAAATGTATATATATATATATATATATATATATATACATATACACCCAGCGGAGCGCTGCTCTGGACTGAGGTATTGTCTTCTGGTCCCAATCCTCTCTGGGTCACTCCATTCAGGGCTGTCTGGGCTTATTGTGCTGTGTCACCGATGTGTTGTTACTGCACTGTTATAACTCTGTGTTTTCTGCTAATAGCATCTCTGGGAAAAAGTCTGTGTCCCTCATGCAACACCTGGGGGTAGATTTACTAAGCTCCCGATTTTGACCGATTTGTTGTTTTTTATTCAAAGTGTCATCTCGGGAATTTACTAAACTGAAATCACGGCAGTGATGAGGTCATTCGTATTTTTTTGGAAGTCAAAGTAAAAAAATATGAATGAATACACCATCGGTCAAACGTGGCTGTTTAGGTATACAACTCGGTAATTTACTATGCATTCGTATTTGAAATCTCTACTGTGAAAGTGCATTGGCGGACGTGAAAAAAAGTGAATCGTAAAAAAAGCCAGGAAAAAAAAGACCTGCTTTTGAGAAGCGTGTTTACATGTGTTTCCAATTCTACATTAATCACACCTGCATTTTTGGCCCTTTAAAAGGGACCCAAGCACATTTTTTCAAATCTCTCACTCTGAAATGGCTGCTGCCCTGTGCAGTACTGATTTCTTGTTTGCTGTGGGATACCTGAGACTGCTCCATGAGGCTACAATAAACCAGGGCCAGGAAACTGAACATGGTCAGCAGGTTGTCCAGGTGCCGCGGAGGCTGCGCAGGCCTCGTCTTTTTAGGGGGCATTTAAACTTAAACGCATTGGCCGATGACCAGGTAATACAGATGTTCTGGCTAAATAGAAACAACATTTTCCGTCTGTATGACCTTGTCAAACTGGACCTAGACCCTGAGACAGCACGCTCTCGCTCTGTCTCAGGCCTGCACAAACTCCTGGCTGTGTTGCACTTTATGGCTACTGGCAGCTTTCAGGCTGTGATTGGCGATGTAATTGGTATCTCACAGCCCACCTTTTCTAAATATTTAAATCAGGTGAGTTAAAACATACATACTTCTCTATGTCTAAGTGGTGCTTCTGTTATGTAATATAACACAGTATTGTATTTATTACAGGTCATGACACTCACCTTATATTTTGTAATGTCCGCTCATGTTTTGGATGCTTTGGATACACACATAGATGCCTCTATTGGCTTCCCTACCCAGGAGACTCAGTGGCATGCGGTCAGGGTAGCTTTCTATGAGCTTGCTGGCATACTCAATGTGCTCGGTGCCATAGATTGCACACATGTTGAGCTGAGACCACCTAGGGGCAGGCAATACATTTATACCAGGGCTGGCCAAACCGGTCCTCGAGATCTACCAACAGTGCATGTTTTCCAGGCCTCCTGGAGATCTGTAGAATTGTCAGTTAGGAATGAATGCAGCACATCTTAATTAGTAATGACTACACCTGTGCACCAGCTAGGTGGTCTGGAAAATGTGAACTGTTGGTAGATCTCGAGGACCGGTTTGGCCAGCCCTGATTTATACCAATAGACATCTGGACCACTCCACTAATGTCCAGGTGGTTTGTGATGCAAATCTAAAAATTATGAGTGTTGTTGCGGGTTACCCTGGCGGCTGCCATGACTCCTTCATCCTCAGTCAGTCATCCCTCTTTGATAAATTTAAGGCCGGACAAATGCCTGATGGATGGCTGCTGGATATGTTCCAAGTTTGTTGTGTGTATGTGTGTTAACCTCAACATCGTCATTATGTAAGGTTTTTTATGCATAAACCACATCCTAATGTTGGCTATATCTGTCTTTCAGGTTATGGGGGATATGGCTGCTTCTCTTGGCTTCTTACTCCATTGTCCCAACCTGATTCCCCTGCTGAACACAATTACAATAATGCACATAAGTTCACGCGGAATGTGATAAAAAGATGTTTTGGGGTGCTGAAATCTAGGTTTTGGTGTCTGGATAAGTCTGCAGGGCTTTTGTTGTATAGTCCCTCAAAGGTGACTAGGATTGTGTTCTGCTGCTGTTTTCTTCATAACATGTGTTTGTGCCAACATCTGCCACATGTTGAGGAGGTGGAGGCTGATGTTGGTGATGAAGAAAACAGTCAGCAAGTAGAGGAGTTTGAAACATCTGGCGACAGTGTGAGTACAGATGTAGGGAGGCAGGTAAGGCAAGAACTGATTCTGCGTTATTTTACCGGTAAGTCTTAATTTTTCATAATCAACATTGGCTAACCCCAATCCTAAAATATATGTAGTTATGAATTCTGTTTGTGATGCGTTATTGTTTGATATTAGTAATGTTTACAGTTAGTCAATAACATTTTCGTCTTACACTGTCAGTCAATAACAAATTAAACATTACACATATTGCGTTTGAGTAATTTATTACCTTAAACACTTGAATTTGGTTTGTCACAATTCGAGAATCTTTAAATTTAATTTAAAATACTGTATATTTTGATGCAGGCTTGCTCATTTCCTAGGTGTTTTTTTGCTGGGTGCAGAGGATTGTGATGGTACATTGGGCCGGGTTCTGCTGGATCGTCTAACTGGGGAGGTAACTGGTGTCAGGCTAGGTGTGGTTGTCCCTGAGCTTGAGCTTTGTTGCTGGGATGCCAACACATTTATGTTTTGGCTCAGGTTGTTGAGGCTTTATGTGAGTCGTGTGGTTGCAGCAGTGTTGTTGTTGATGATTCGGGACAGGCTTATTGTAATTAATTGATTATTTTGGATTATTTGAATGAGGGCTTGTTGATGGCGGTGTTGTTCGTCCATTATTCGCTGAAAACTTCCTATCAGTTGGCTGTTGTCGGTTCTCATCTGCTCCATGGTATTGGCCACTCTGCCAAGTTGCACAATCAGTCTGCCTGAGTTTCTACTGAGTCTTGGTAGATGATGGGGCAGACTGGCAAGATATTGGCTGTGTGTGTTGAGACAGGCATAGTTTTGTGCCTGTTGTGTGGCCCAACTGGACCAAAACTCTGGTCCCATTTGTGGCTGGGGTGGTGTTGGGCTCAATTGGGGGGTGGGGGTTGTTTGGGGTGGTTGAGTTATGTCAGCCGGCGTGGTTGGCTGGTTATTATCAATCACTTGCAGGTGGAGTGTGAACGTTTGCTGCAAGTCAGTTTCCTGCTGGGTATCCTGGGGCATGATGTCTGGATCTGTATGAGGTTGAAGACAGCCGCAATTTAGTTACTGTTGTGCTTCTGGTTGGTTTCAGCTTTACGTCAACATGCATTACTCCTTAATATGCATGTTGTAAATTAGAAATAGAGTGTGGGCTAAACTTAAAATATTATTGTACATTATTTTAAAAACATGTGGCTTCTTAGGTACCCTACTCATTTTATCAATTATTTAGGTAAATGTTGGACTATGAGCAATACTTAATGTGCTAACACGTAGAACTATAACAAATAAAAAACACAATTTTCATAATCTGAAGCTTACTTTGGCCAAACACAATACAGTAAATGTGTTGAACAATACACTCACACATTGTTAAAGGCTGTCAGTCTTGCCCAGGAAACTTTGTAAAATATAGTTGAAATAAATTATTTTAAAAATATGGGGGTAAATTTGCTAAGGTGGTAGATTTTTAGAACTGCTGATGTTGTCCATGGCAACCAATCTGATTCTACTTACCATTTCTGTAGCTGTTTCTAGCAAATAATAGATATAATCAGATTGGTTGCTATGGCCAACATCACCAGTTTTAAAATTCAACCACCGTAGTAATTTTTCACTATGGTTGGCAGGAGTGGGCACACCTATTTTGCGCATATTGTTAAGTTGAGATGTGAACAACGAAAAAATGCTTACCATGGGGTCAAATTACTAAGATTGAAGTTAGATTTAAGATGGGATGTTGTTCATAGCAACCAATCACATTGCAAGGATTATATTCAAGAAGGTGCTGTATTAATGTAACGTAGAATAAGATTGGTTGGTATGGTCAACTTCACATCTTAAAAAAGAACTCCCATTTTAGTAACATTACCCCCATGTGTTTGCTGGTGGGGATTAATACAAGGGTGAGTGTCTTTTTTGTGGTTATGTTTTGTTGGTGTGCAAAAAGACTGTAAGTTTTTTTTAAATAATTTTTTATGTTTACTCACCAGACAGCTGAGGGGATTGTGCTTCCTCGCTTTATGGACTGGCCAAAATGGCTTCTGGAGACTGGCAGACCCCTGGGAAGGTCGTCTTAGTGGAGGGTGGTGCGATGATGAAGTTCCTATGGGATAATATAAACATTATAATTCTGTCTTTCTATGTGTTTGCAGAATATGTGTATACACAAAATTCTTACCTGCATCGCCAGCATCCGCATCTCTTGGCAGCGTGGTTTGTGTCCTGGCTGTGCTGGCTCTCTTTCGTACTGCAGAGATGTGAAGATTGTCCTTATGTTCATTATATTGTGATTATATGTTTAATCTAAAACATTATTGTGATGTGGACATATGAAGAACATTATGAGAAGTAAGTAAAACTTTGGTTATGCTTTTCTGCCTGACTTCATTGGGTGTATATACTTTAATTATGAACCAAATACAACAACAAATCCATGCCCTAAGGTGCAGAATTCACAATATTATACAACTACAAAACCAACCGTGGATGTTTAACACAACAAGAATATTAGTCTGTAATTAAAAATTGATTTGTGACAAAAATAACTCACAACAACCAAATATATTTGATTTAAAAAAAAAAAAAGATATAATCTGCGGTAATAATCACATCATGCACACAAAGGCCTACCCAGAACAACATACAATAACCATAACTACATTCAACTAAGCTGACTAAACATTCAGGAAAACACATGAGTCACATTTAATTTAAAGTCACCACCAAAAAATTTTAAACGAAAAAAAAAAAAAAGCCAGCAAAAGGGCCAGGACAACTGCTAACTGCACATCACAAATGAAAAATAAAAAACTTGTTATGTATAAAACTACATCACCAACACATTAGAACAATGAACAGAACAATGAACCAATTTACAATCACAATTACCTAGAATACATTTCAGACAACTAAGGACAAAGCACATATGTAAAAAAAAAAAAAAAAATATTGTACAACAAACTCACCATCCTGCCTTGGACGATCCGAATCTCGGACATTAGTCGCACCAACCACTTCTGGTGGAATAAGGGAACGCAGAGGCTCCTCCCAATCCCGATATGACGCTCTGAAGGGATGGCCACCCCCTGTTTGTCTGGCTGACTTAGCCTCCTTCGCCATCTTAGCCTTGACACGGCGCTTGATGTCGTAGAATCGCTTACGACACAGGTCCTCGGTCCTCCTCACCACACCCTCACTATTAACTGCCGCTACTACCTTCCCACACAGAACACTCTTCCTGCGTGAAGGAACCTTGGCAGCATCAGGCACAAACAGCTGACGATGATGTCTCATCAGCTCCCGCACCAATGTGACATTCTCTGCATAGCTGAACTTCACATTGCGCCCAGTCTTTGTAGTGGTGCGTGGCTGCGGAGCCACAGCACCATCACTGTCACTATCACTCGAGGCCGCAGCAGCAAACATCCCCTCCACCTCACTCACCTCCTCCCTCTCACTCACCTCTGACTGGGACATATTCCGGACAAACAACAAATAACACTGACAAAAATAAAACACAAAAAACACTCCTCCACTACCACTACACACTGCACACCAAACACACACACACACACACACACACACACACACACACACACAATGACAATAGATTGAATTTTTTTTTACAAAGACAAAAAACTAAACAGACTTTTAAATAACTACACAACAAGTATGACAAGACTACTTACACACACAGTACAGCACTCAGCAATCGCAAAAAAAACACCTCAAATCCTCCAAAAACTCCAAACAACTCTCCAACACCAAACACCACTTCCTCTCACTTCTCCACTAGCTAAACCCATGAGTTTCGGTCAGTTTGGGGCGCTTTTATAGTAATGAGCACAGACACTCCTCCATCAGGAAACAAATCAATCACGGACGAGTGACAAAAAAGAAAGTTTGAAAAAAATCGCGGCCAGGAACGGAAAAACACTGCCATTACATTCAAATGATGAATTCGTAACAAAACCACACTACACAGCCGCAAAAACACAAAATCGGCTGCATTCTACCATAGAAAAACACGAATGACATCGACATCGAAAAATGGAAATAATCAAAATACGACAGCATAGTAAATGATGCATAAAAAAAACCCAAAAGTTGCAAATTCACACATTCGATGCCAATCGTGATTCATCTCCCACCAAATCGACATAAATACAAATTTTAGTAAATATACCCCAAAGTTTACACCCTTTTCACAAGGGTCTCTACTCTGTACCCAGTGTTCTCTGCCATCACAAGGTAGTGGCTTGCAGGAAACTGAGTGGGTAGAATCATTTAAAACAATGATTACTTATACAAATTCAGAGTTAGCTGCTGCAAAGCAGGAAAGGCAGACCCTGAAACAGTCTGTAGATGATTTCTTGGTTAAGACTGATGACCACAGACAGGCTACTCAGCCCCCACTGGTGGTCTCTCATAAACGCACACTCCCACAGGTGCTCCAGTCTGATTCTGATACTGAAATACCAGAGTTAGGTGAGGGAGAACTGGAGGTGGAAGATTACAATACTCTGTCTGCAGGGGTTGAGGCCCTGATTTATGCTATTAGGGAAGTCCTCAACATACACAATAAGGAGACAGAACCAGAAGAGGAATTGTTTTAATGTGAAACCAAAATCCTCTGTCACCTTCCCTATCTCAAAAGAATTAAACTCTCTTTCCAAAGAAGAGTTGGTGAATCCTGACAAGAAATTTATTACTCCTACGCGGTTACTCAGTTCCTTTCCCTTTCCTGCTGAGGATAGGAAAGTTTGGGAAAACCCACCATCCGTGGATACTTCAGTGTCTAGGCTGTCACGTAAAATCGATTGCACTAATTCACTTTGCGCTAATATAGATATTTCAACGGCTGAAACGAGATGAGTGCAGACACGTGTCTTTATATAATATTATTTTTTAATATAAAATTTGCACTAAACAGTGTCAATTACCCCACAAATTTAATATACCATTAAAACATAAACTGTACTCAGTCAATTATACATACTATCCTACTGCATATATTCCTCCAAATACTTAAAACACATGTGTATATCAATTCTATGAATGGTAACTACTAATAGAGGTGGATCAATTATCTGAAGTCAAAACAGTGCACTGTTAGAAAAAAAACACATGTTATCTTGTGGATAAATAAGACATATTTAGACTGGAACCTTGCGTCCCTTAGACCCCACACGGAGGCTTAGTATTGTCCTGGTGCAGGTTTTCAAAGGTACTGAATAATGTTCATACGTTTGCTACTGTATGATGATTTAAGCCAGTCTTAATTACCACACCAATGTGTGTGTATACGCTCAATCAAGCCACCTGTAGAGATGATAATGAGCTCATCACAGTCCTCTAAATGAATGAATGAATGAATGAATGAGACAGCTTCTCCCACGGCAGATTGGTGATGTGTTACGAAGGAATCGGCTAGGAGGCACCGGATGTCTCCATCCTCCACAGTCTGATTGCCGTTGCGCCTTCCAGTAAACGCCCGATGTAGTGCTGTCTCTGACAGGAGGTGAGCTGGTGACCGTGCAAGCGTGTCCTCAGTGGTAATTTCCCCGTAACCGCTATCCGCTGACGCGTTTCGCTCGGCTGGAGCTTTATTGAAGATAAAGCTCCAGCTGAGCGAAATGCGTCAGTGGATAGTGGTGACGGGGAAATTACGGTTCAGTTTGGCCCACCTTGAACCTCAAATCTCTGAACCCATACCTACGTGTTTTCAAATTAAAAATGGAATCACTGCTTGCGGTGGTTTACGGTTTGGAGAAGGGGGAATTCCTAGTATCCCTGGATGTCAAGGATTCTTACCTACATATTCCCATATGGCCTCCCTATCAGGCTTACCTTCGGTTTGCTCTCCTGGACAACCACTTCCAGTTTCAGGCGTTTCCCTTCAGTCTTTCCACAGCTCCAAGGGTATTCACTGTATTTCTACTATAGTCCAGGCCAGGAAGGTGGCTATGTCAAAACTTTACCACCGTATATGGAAAAATGTGTTTCATGGCATCAGAGTAGAACATATTCTCCTGCGGAGTTTCGACTTGGTTGTTTCCTACTCTTCCTACAAGCAGATGTGGACTTGGGCCTACGGTAAGGCTCCATCAAGGTCCACATTTCGTCTTTCTTCATCTTCTTTCAGAACAACTTGCTGTGTTGCCGGAAGTACAGACTTTCCTTAAAGATGTTATTCATATTCAGCCACCCTTCGTGCCTCCCACGGCTCTGTGGGATCTCAAGGTGGTCTTGGATTTTCTCTAGTCAGTCTGGTTTGAACCCTCACACAGGGTGGATTTGAATATCTCACTTGGAAGGCCGTCATGTTGCTGGCATTATCCTCTGCAAGACGAGTGTCAGAATTGGGGGCCTTATCCCAATCCGGTCCCATCCGTCTGTCCGGATCAGCCTCCTTCAGTTCCAGCCGATTCCAGCATCATCTGATCATATCCGGTCCTATCCGTCAGTCCGAGGACTCCTCTGGTTCCAACCGGTTCAAGCTCTTCCGGACCCAATCCGGTCCCATCCGTCTGTCCAGATCAGCCTCCTTCGGTTCCAGCCGATTCCAGTAAGACTCCTCCTTCGGTTCCAGCCGACTCCAGCATCCTCGGATCATATCCGGTCCTATCCGTCAGTCCGAGAACTCCTCCGGTTCCAGCCAGTTCAAGCTTTTCTGGACCCAATCCGGTCCCATCCGTCTGTCCAGATCAGTCTCCTTCGGTTCCAGCCGATTCCAGTAAGACTCCACTGGTTCCAGCCAGCCTGAGTGGCTCCAATGATGGGCTACCTCCTTCGGTTCCAGCCGATTCCAGTAAATTCTGTCTCAAATGACCATGAATGGTCTAGTTGTTCTGATGACAAAAGTCTTTCTTCTGAAGATGAAAGTTGGGAAGACTTTTGAGGACCTCTGCTTTTGTGTTTTCCTAAAGTTCTTTTTCAAGGATCCTCCAAGTTCCAGCGTGGGTGTTCGGTGCCCACCCATAAAAGGGGGGGTACTGTCAGGAATCTGCATTTTCCATCACATCACTTCCAGTAAACAGGAGTCTCCTGGCTTCAGTCCTCTGTCTTCAGAGTATCCCCTGTGAATTGGACCTGTGGAACTACAGGTCCCAGCAGTGTGCTCCACCTAACCAGTTCTATCTTTTGGTAACCACTGGTTTCAGCCAGCAGCCTGGAGTACACAGTGCTTCTAGTTAAACAACATTAACTCCCGGTGCACTACTGATCCCAGCCAGCAACCAGCAGTGCATTGCATTAACTGTCTACAGAATCATTCTCCTGGTTAATCACCAGCTCCAGTTAACTCTCAGCTGATCTGGGCACCCAATCCAGCAGGGTGTGTTCTCATATAGATTCATCCAATCATCACAGAGCAAGGGGTAAAAACTCCAGTTCCATTTGGTGTGTCAAGTTCTCCTGGTTCCCCGTGTTCCTGTTTCCAGTGGTTCCCCGTGTTCCTGTTTCCAGTGGTTCCCCGTGTTCCTGTTTCCAGTGGTTCCCTGTGTTCCTGTTTCCAGTGGTTCCCCGTGTTCCTGTTTCCAGTGGTTCCCCGTGTTCCTGTCACCAGTGGTTCCCCGTGTTCCTGTCACCAGTGGTTCCCCGTGTTCCTGTACCAGTGGTTCCCCGTGTTCCTGTCTCCAGTGGTTCCCCGTGTTCCTGTCTCCAGTGGTTCCCCGTGCTCCTGTCTCCAGTGGTTCCCCGTGTTCCTGTCACCAGTGGTTCCCCGTATTCCTGTCTCCAGTGGTTCCCCGTGTTCCTGTCTCCAGTGGTTCCCCGTGTTCCTGTTTCCAGTGGTTCCCCGTGTTCCTGTCACCAGTGGTTCCCCATGTTCCTGTTTCCAGTGGTTTCCCGTGTTCCTGTTTCCAGTGGTTCCCCGTGTTCCTGTCTCCAGTGGTTCCCCGTGTTCCTGTTTCCAGTGGTTCCCCATGTTCCTGTCACCAGTGGTTCCCCGTGGATACTCTCATCATTTCATTCCATTCATCATTCTGCATTTCTCCTGCTTGTTCCAGACTCCAGACAGCCTGCCACAGTTCATCAGCAGTAAGAGACTCTCCTCAGGTGTTATTCATTGCCTAACTTGTGCACCTTATTACCAGCATTGCATTCTGTGCATTGCATCCAGCACTTAACAAGCATGCTGAGTTAGGACTGTCTCCTGCCTGGGCCTTGCTTGGCTAAAGAACTTTTATGTTACAGAGACTGTGTGCGTTTTACAATTACCGGAGTTCTGTTTGTTTCAATTATAGTTACCAGTGACTTTTGAATATTTATTTCCTTGGATCAAGTTACTATTTGTTATTCCTATTATCAGTTGTACCAGTTATCATCCATACCTCAGTTCCTGTTATTTCTGTTTTTGCATTCCACTGCAATTGCATTCTACTGCACCTGTTATTCAATTGCTTTGTGATCCCTGTGACATAATAAATATCAGCGCCTATGCACAGGACTATTCTTCGGTCTCCTCGTGTAATACATCACCCACTAGTGCCCCCTCCGGGGACAGACTAAATCAGAGTCCTGACAATACTCTTGCAACACATACAAGACTCTGCAAATTTTTTGATTGAAGCCATTGATGAAAGAGGACTGCTTAATGCACACACCACAGCTATGGCAGTGTCGGCACGCAGGGGATTATGGCTGCATCAGTGGACTGCTGACGCAGACTCTAAAAAAGGTGTGGAAGGCCTGCCTTTCACAGGTGAGGCCTTATTTGGCAAAGAGTTTTGGGGCAGGACCAGAGGTTCCTCTACCGCCACCAGAGGTGATAGAGCTAAACTGCGCAAACCAGCGGCTGTTGGTTCTCAGGAACAGAGCTCCGGCTCTGTCTCCTCAAAGCCCTCTGCATAATGGTGGGCCGTGATGCCTGGGAATCAGGCATGTGGGAGACCAACTAAAAATTTTCAGTCGCACCTGAACAGAATCTTGCCAGTACCCCTGGGCCATAAACCTTATATCCCAGGGCCACAGGCTGGAGTTACTGGATCTCCCACCTCACAGATTCTTCAAATCAGGCTTACCAGTTTCACAAGAAGCAAGAGTAACCTTACAAGAAGCCATTCAAAAACTGTTACAGACCCAGGTCATTGTTCCAGTTCCACCTCATCTACAAGACAGGGGATACTATTCCAGCTTGTTTGTAGTTCCGAAACTGGACGGTTCAGTAAGACTGATCCTAAATCTCAAGTCATTGAACCAGTACTTATGGGTGGTCAAGTTCAAGATAGAGTCTCTGAGAGCGGTGATCTCCGGTCGGGAAGAGGGGGAATTCCTAGTGTCTCTGGTTTTCAAGGATGCATACCTTCACCTTCTGATCTGGCCGCCTCATCAGGCTTATCTACGATTTGCACTGCAGGACTACCAGTTCCAGGCCCAGACATTTGGTCTCTCCACGGCACCGAGGGTGTTCACCAAGGTGATGGCAGAGATGATGATGATACGCAAACAGGAAGTTAACATAGGGGGTCATTCCGAGTTGATCATAGCTGTGCTAAATTTAGCACAGCTACGATATTATTCCCTGACATGCGGGGGGACGCCCGACCTGCATGTCAGTCCAGCCTCACCTAGCAGAAGTGCAAAGGCATTGCACAGCAGCGATGCCTTTGCACTTCAAGAGTAGCTCCCAGCCAGCGCAGCTTTAGCGTGCTGGCCGGGAGCTACTCATCACTCCCCGGCCCGCAGCGGCTGCATGTGATGTCAGGCAGCAGCTGCGGGCCGCCCCCCCCCCCCGTTCGGTCCGGCCACGCCTGCATTGGCCGGACCAAACCCACGAAACGGCAGCCAAATGCCGCCGTTCTGCCACCTCCCGCCCAGCGATCGCCTCTGCCTGTCAAACAGGCAGAGGCGATCGCATCCCTGCTATGGCCATCGGCCGTCTGGCATGCACCGGCGCACTACGGTGCTGGCACATGCGCAGCAGGAACCCGTTAGCTCTGCTGCGTTAAAATGCAGCAAGCAAACGGGTCAGAAAGACCCCCATAATTCCTTATCTGGACGATCTTCTGATAAATGCTGCGTCCAGGGAGCAGTTGTTGGAGAACATTGGTCTCACAACCAGATTACTTACGGATCATGGGTGGATTCTGAACCTGCCAAAATCTCACCTAGAGCCAACACAGAAGATACAATTCCTGGGAATGATACTGGACGCAGTGTCTCAGAAAGTGGTCCTTCCCTTGGAAAAGGCAACAATAATCCAGTCGATGGTTTGGGCTGCCTTGAAGCCGAACCGGATCTCGGTACAGCTACACATCTGCCTTCTGGGAAATATGTTGGCTTCTTACAAAGCGATTCAGTATGGAAGATTTCATGCAAGGCCCTTCCAACTGGATCTGTTGGACAGATGGTCTGGATCGCATCTACACATGCATCAGAGGATTTGTCTGTCGCCAAAGGCCAGAATCTCCCTCCTGTGATGGTTACAAACTTCTCACCTGGTGGAGGGTCGAAGGTTAGGGATTCAGAATTGGATTCTGTTAACCACAGATGCAAGCCTCAGAGGTTAAGGAGCAGTAACCCAGGGGGTGCAGTTTCAAGGAAGATGGTCAAGTCAGGAAGCCGCCCTTCCGATAAATATTCTGGAACTCAGGGCAATCTACAATGCCCCTACTGCAGGCCTCATTTCTTCTTCAGAATAAGGCTTTACAAATACAGTCAGACAATGTGACGGCGGTGACGTACATGAACCGACAAGGCGGAACAAAAAGCAGAGCTGCAATGTCAGAGGTGTCAAAGAGTCTCATCTGGACGGAAAAGCATGCTGAGGCATTGTCATTAATCTTCATTCTGGGAGTAGACAACTGGGAAGCAGATTTCCTAAGCAGACACAACCTGCACCCAGGGGAATGGGGCCTCCACCCGAAGGTGTTTCGTTGGCTAACTCGTCGGTGTGGTTATCCACAAATCGACATGATGGCCTCTCGACTCAACAAGAAGCTCAAGCTGTATTGTTCCAGGTCGAGAGACCCACAGGCTGTAGCGGTCGACGCCCTGACATATCCGTGGGTCTACCAGCTGGTGTACTTGTTTCCTCCAATTCCTCTGATCCCAAGAGTTTTCAAAAGAATAAAAAGGGAAAGAGTTCAGGCAATCCTGATTGCTTCGGATTTGCTACGAAGGGCCTGGTATGCGGATCTTATCGTATGTTAATCGAAGATCCGTGGCCTCTGCCTCTTAGGAAGGATCTTCTGCAACAGGGCCCATTTGCTACGTTTAACGGCATGGAAGTTGAAAGGCTGATTCTAGCCAAGAAAGGTATTCCTGACAAGGTCATCCCGACTATGAGCCAAGCCAGGAAGGGGGTAACATCAAAACATTACCATCGTATCTGGAAGAAATATGTCTTTTGGTGTTAAAGCAGACAATATACTACGGTGGAATTGCATCTGGGACATTTCCTGCTTTTTCTGCAGTCCGTAGTGGATGTGGGCCTACGCCTAGGCTCCATCAAAGTTCAGATTTCGGCCTTGTCTTTCAGAAACAATTGGCTTCTATACCTGAAGTCCAGATGTTTTTGAAGGGTGTTCTTCATATCCAGCCTCCCTTTGTGCCTCCCACGTCACCCTGGGATCTCAATTTGGTTCTACAATACCTCCATTCGGACTGGTTTGAACCATTACAGGAGGTAGATGTAAAGTATCTAACGTGGAAGACCATCACGCTGTTGGCCTTGGCTTTGGCAAGATGCATATCAGAACTGGGGACATTGTCTTACAACAGCCCCTACTTGATTTTCCATGAGGACAGAGCTGAACTCAGGACTCGTCAGCAATTCCTTCCTAAGGTGGTGTCGGCATTTCACATCAACCAGCCTATAGTGGTTCTGGTTGTTACTGACACCTCTGCTACTTCAAAGTCCTTGGACATTGTACGGGCTTTGAAGATATATGTAAAGCAAACTGCTCGTACCAGGAAATCGGACTTGCTGTTCGTCCTATATGATGCCAACAAGATTGGGTGTCCTGGTTCAAAGCTGTAGATTGCACGCTGGATAAGACTCACTATCCAACATGCTTATTCCACGGCAGGTTTGCCAATTCAAAAATCTGTTCAGGATCACTCTACTAGGTTGGTGGGTTCCTCCTGGGCGGCCGCCCAGGGTATCTCGGTATTACAGCTATGCCGAGCAGCTACTTGGTCAGGTACGAACACGTCTGCCAAGTTTTACAAGTTCAATACCTTGGCTCCTGAGGACCTTCAGTTTGGTCAATCAGCTCTGCAGGATCCTCAGCACTCTCCCACCTGGTTTGGGAGCTTTGGTACTTCCCCATGGTACTATGATTCCCAGTATCCCCTAGGACGTAAGAGAAAATAGTATTTCAATTACCTTCTAGTAAATCCTTTTCTCATAGTACTTAGGGGATACTGGATGCTCGCCCGGTGCTTCAATTTTCCTGCACGATTGCTTGTTTAATTGTTGTTTGGTTCAGCTGTTGCTGTCCCTGTTTTTCAAGTTATGGTTAGCATGGCTATCCTCTTGTTATGTTTGTGCTGGTTCAAAATATCACCACTTTACTCAACAAATTTCCTTCTTTCAAAGTATGTCCATCTCCTCGGGCACAGTTTCCTAGACTGAGTCTGGTAGGAGGGGCATAGAGGGGAGGAGCCAGCACACGTTATGAAACTTCTATAGTGCCCATGGCTCCAAGTGGACCCGTCTATACCCCATGGTACTAGGATTCCCAGTATCCCCTACGGACTACGAGAAAAGGATTTACCGGTAGGTAATTAAAATCCTATTTACTCAAGTCTCCGGACGGCTCGGTCTGGCCGATCTTGAATCTCAAATCCCTGAACCCGTATCTTCACGTGTTCAAATTCAAGATGTAATCCCTTAGGACTGTGATCTCCGGTCTGGAGGAGTGGGAGTTCCCGGTATCTTTGGATATCAAGGATGCATACCTTCATATGCCAATATGGCTGCCTCATCAGGCTTACCTTCAGTTCGTGGTACTGGATCAACACTTCCAGTTCCAGGCCTTACCCTTTAGTCTCTCCACAGCTCCAAGGGTATTCACAAAAGTCATGGCAGAGATGATGCTGCAATTGCTCAACATAGTCCCATCCCTGGACGATCTCCTGATAAAGGCGGTGTCCAGGTAACAACTGTTACACAGCATTGACTTGACAACTCGCCTGCTTACAGACCACGGCTGTAATAACAACACAACACAATAACATAACAACAACAACACAATACAATACAATATTGCCTGGCATATACCAATTATATATCAGCAATTAGTTAAGTACATGGGTAGGACCATTACTAGGAAAGTAACCACGTGACGTTTACCACTGTGCGACACGACGTGCAGGCTTTGTCGTCACAGTTCCAACAACTGATTCACCGGTGCGGCTGTCTGCAGATAGACCTGATGGCTTCTCGTCTCAATGAGAAGCTCTGTCATTACTATTCCAGAACGAGGGATCCACAGGCTGCAGCAGTGGACGCTCTGACGGCGCCGTGGAACTACCAGTTTGTATACCTGTTCACTCCAATTCCTCTCATTCCAAGAGTTCTAAAAAGACTCAAAAGGGAAAGAGTTCTGGCAATTCTATTTGCCCCGGATTGGCCTCGACGGGCTTGGTATGCGGACCTCCTGACCATGTCTCTGGAGGAACCCTGGCCTCTGCCGCTACTCAAGGACCTTCTTCAACAAGGACAGTTAGCCTCCAGACTTACTGTGGCTACGTTAGATGGCTTGGAAGTTGAGAGGGAGATCTTGATTAGAAAAGGTCTTCCATCCAACGTTATTTATACTATGGTCCAGGCCTGTAAGGTGTTTACGTCCAAATATTACCACCGTATCTGAAAGAAATATGTCTTGTGGTGCGAGGGTAGAAAATATCCTCCTGTGGAATTTCGACTTGACCGTTTTCTGCTTTTCCTGCAAGCAGGTGTGGATAAGGGCCTATGGTTAGTCTCCATCAAAGTTCTGATTTCGTCTCTCTCCATCTTCTTCCAGAGACAACTACCAGGATAACAGACTTTCCTAAAGGGTGTTCTTCACATTCAACCACCCTTTGTCCCTCCCACGGCTCCGCGGGATCTCAATGTGGTCTTGACCTTTCTCCAGTCGGACTGGTTTGAACCCTTACACAGGGTAGACTTGAAATATGTAACATGGAGGCCAGTCACATTGCTGGCTTTAGCCTCTGCCGCTGTGTATCAGAATTGGGGGCCTTATCCTGTAAGAGCCCATATTTGATATTTCACAAGGATAGGGCAGAGCTCAGGACCCGGCCACAGTTTTTGCAGAAAGTAGCATTGGCTTTTCACATTGATCAACCGATAGTGGTTCCGGTACTGTCTGACACATCGGTTGCTCCAAAGTCCTTGGACGTTGTGAGGGCTTTGAGGATATACATCAAGTAGACAGCTTGTCACAGGAAGTCTGACTCCCTTTTTGTCCTTTATGACGCTATCAAAATTGGTCGTCCTGCTTCTAAGCAGTCTTGTTGGTTCAGGTTGACCATTCAACAATACAGAAATGGGTTCTCTGCGCACTGAGGTGTTAATCTGAGGCGGGGTGTGCTGCTGGTAATGAGGGGTGTCCCACCCCCCCTTAAATGGTAAGTATACAGATGTGGATAAATCCACAGGGAACCAGCGCTCAAACCCTATTTGTAGTGGTGAATGATGCGGTTATAAAGTGAAACTAAAATCAATAATGAAAAAAGCAGGTAATATACTTAAGCTTGTTTATTCTAAGATGCTGAGATACTTTGTTTCCCAAAAGGTATAAATTCGGTTTAAAAGTCAATCAGTGATTGGAGCACGCTCCTGGTTTGAGCTTAAATTCTGAAGTGCAAGGTTCAATTGAAAGAACATATGCTGTAATCTTTGTAAAGTCGAAAAAAGAAAAAGAAAAATGCCACAAAAAAAAATAAAATATATATATATATATAAAAAATTTTTTTAAAATAATGATAATATGTACTAAAGTCCAAACGGTTTACAAGTCTCTACAGACTGCGGCGTCCCGCGTTTCGACCTGTTAGGGTCTTCCTCTCCCAGAGGAAGACCCTAACAGGTCAAAACGCGTTGGAGCTACCCATCTATACTACATTGGACTGAGGACGAATGTTCACTACAAAGAAGGACAGTACTGCTAATCCTTTTCGCAAACCATCCGGTCACGTGATCCGGAGTTCCGGAAGCAACCGGTTGCCAGGCGACGGAAGAAACCCGAGACAGCGTAGAGTGGAAGGCGGAGGGGAAGGGAGAAGGTAAGTCCCTGTAGGAGGAGGAGAGGCGCGGCCAGCCGCTCGGAGAGCTCCGGCCGGGTCCACTTCGCCTCTGTGACAGGCGCACACCCCAGGTCAGCGGCCCCGCAGAGCGGGCCTGATTCGGGCGCTCTACTGTGGGACGTGCTGCAGGAGGAATAGCGCCAGTCCAGGGTCCTTATTCTCCACTCTAACCAAAGCATACACTACCGCTGTCAACTGTTCATTACTTCACAAGAGAATCCTTCACTTCAGAGCACAGATTAGCGGGACGCCGCAGTCTGTAGAGACTTGTAAACCGTTTGGACTTTAGTACATATCATTATTTTAAAAATTTTTTTTATATATATATATTTTTTTTGTGGCATTTTTCTTTTTCTTTTTTCGACTTTACAAAGATTACAGCATATGTTCTTTCAATTGAACCTTGCACTTCAGAATTTAAGCTCAAACCAGGAGCGTGCTCCAATCACTGATTGACTTTTAAACCGAATTTATACCTTTTGGGAAACAAAGTATCTCAGCATCTTAGAATAAACAAGCTTAAGTATATTACCTGCTTTTTTCATTATTGATTTTAGTTTCACTTTATAACCGCATCATTCACCACTACAAATAGGGTTTGAGCGCTGGTTCCCTGTGGATTTATCCACATCTGTATACTGACCATTCAACAAGCCTATTCTTCGGCAGCATTACCGTTGCCTAATTGGTTGGTGGCTTCTTCCTGGGCGGCTGCCCGGGGTATCTTGGCCTTACAGTTGTGCTTTGCAGCAACTTGGTCTGGTTCGAACATGTTTGTAAAGTTCTTTAGGTTCAACACCTTGGCCAGAGATGACCTGAAATTTGGTCAGGTGGCTGTACAGGGGTCTCGGCACTCTCCCATCCATTTTGGGAGCGTTGGGACTTCCCCACGGTACTAATGTTTATCCCAGTATCAACTAGGACGTTAGAGAAAATAGGAATTTAATACCTACTGGAAATTCCTTTTCTCGTAGTCCATTGTGGATACTGGGTGCCCACCTCAGTGCTTCGGATTCCTGCTTACCTGGTTGTAAGTGTTCTTGGTTGGGTTTGCTGTTGCTGTCCCTGTTCCATGTTTGGTTGGTGTTGCTATCCTTTTTATATAGTTTTCATTGCTTTCCTGTTTTGGTTAACTCTGCTATCTTTGTTATTGTTGTGTATTGGTTCGTTACCGCACCGCTTTTTATGTTTATATCCTTCTCTCAAAGTATGTCCATCTCCTCGGGCACAGTTTTCCTAGACTGAGTCTGGTAGGAGGGGCATAGAGGGGAGGAGCCAGTACACACTAATGATTTCTTAAAGTGCCAGGCTCTAATGGACCCCATGGTACTAATGTCACTCCAGTATCCACTACAGAATACGAGAAACGGAATTACCGGTAGGTATTAAATTCCTATTTTTACCAAGATTTTACTGGTAATTGCTACAGTGATACTGTGCAATATGGACCGCAGTCGTTAGTCCTTTGATTAGCTACTCTGCTAATTAAAGGTCTTTATCTATGGCTATTGCTTGCTGACCTCATTTAATTGGAATGGGATTGTTGGATCGACCGTGTCTAGGTCGACAGTGAACAGAATGACACCATATGGTCGACATGGACTATGTCGACACTGAAAACAGGTCAATATTGAACAAGGTCGACAGGGATGAAAGGTCGACATGTTAAATAGGCCAATATGTACATGGTTGACACACATAAGGTCAATAATGTTTATTTTTGTTATGGATAGTAAAGGAATGAAGGACCATCGAGAGTTGAAACACGTCCCCTTGCAGAGACTGCTTCGCTCGCCACGCTTCAGGCAAGGTGGCTCGCTGCAAGGTTTATAACCAACTCTATGACCACTTGGATAGAGGAGTTATGACAAAGTCCGTGTCGACCATGTGTTGGGACAGGGCCGGTTCGTGGACCCTCGGCACCCGGGCAGGGAATGGGGACGTGGCTTAATACAGGGGGCGTGGCCAGTTACGCCCCCCTGTACAGTAGAAGCGCTGCTTAAATGCTGAGCGGTGCGCGATGACGTCATCGCGCACCGCATAGCAAAAGGTCCTCTCCACGAAGGGAAACTAGACGTGTAGCATCTAGTTCCCTTCGCGGAGAGGACCTTTGCTGTGCACGATGACGTCATCGCGCACCGCTCAACAAAGGTCCTCTCCGTGAAGGGAAACTAGACGCTACGCGTCTAGTTCCCTTCACAGGGTACCACAGCAGCAGAGCCGAGGGACACAGTGGGCAGCGGAGGGCACAGCAGTGGCGGATCTTGCCATGGTGCGGCGCCCTCCGGATGGCGCCAGCGCCCTCCGGAAGGCGGCGCCCCGGGCAAAAGTCCTGCTTGCCCGTGGCAAGATCCGCTACTGTGTTGGGACTGTAGTTTTGTGAACCCGGCATATATGTGAAGTCTGTGCAGGTAACTGGAGGACTAGGTGTATATTTGGCTGGTCTGTGGGAATCAGTAAGATGAAGTAGTAAGGAGCAATGCCTGACCGGGAGTCAAACCCAGGCCTCGGCAGAGGGAGCCATATCCTGACCACTGGATCACCAGGGACCTGGTGTTGATAGCAGGATGGTGATTGTATTGGTGAGAATTAACTGGATATACTGTCACAGGAGTAGGTGTTTGTGTACCCAAGGTTACTATGAAATAGGTTCTCTGGAGTTACGCAGATCTGGGAGGAGAGCTGAAGACGTTGAACCGGACTGTTTACCGGTAAGAACCGTGCTAGTTACTGGCGAGACTGAGAACCGGGCTGGTTACCGGCGAGACTGAGAACCGGATGTCACAAAGCGGAGGTTTACAGCGCTTCCCATTCGCACTTTGACTTACCTGTGGCGCAGTCTAAAGCTCTATCCGCCATCCGCTGTTCCATCTGGCATCCCGCGCTGTCAGTCACAGCACCCATTTCAGGATAGTTAGGCTTCGGCTCCTTCCCGGCCTGCTAGGCCTCAGTCCACTCTGAAGTCTAGTCTGGAGTACTGCATGTTACTTCCTGATCAGCTGACTCTGCAGAGAACTCTCCAACCAGGTAGTGTGTCCCTGACATATGAATCCTTCAGCCTATCACCAGAGAGCAAGGGGTATATATTCCAGCTCCAAACACTGGGAAGCTGTCAGTGGTTTGTTGTCCTCTAGCCTGTAGAGAGCTCCTGCAATCTCCTGCTTAAAGAGACAGTGCATTACCAACTTCATCACTTTCTGACTCCTATCTCCAGGATATCTGCAAACCTGCATCGCTGGTTATCTCATCTCCAGGATATCTGCAAACCTGCACTGCTGGTTATATCATCTCCAGGATATCTGCAAACCTGCACTGCTGGTTATATCATATCCAGGATATCTGCAAACATGCACTGCTGGTTATCTCATCTCCAGGATATCTGCAACCTGCATCACTGTTTATCTCATCTCCAGGATATCTGCAAACCTGCATACTGGTTATCTCATCTCCAGGATATATGCAATCCTGCACTGCTGGTTATCTCATCTCCAGTATACCTGCAAACCTGCATCACTGAGTATCCTATCCAGCTATTCTGTACTGCTTGTTCAATCCCAGCTTCCAACTATCCTGTACTGCTGGTTCAATCCCAGCTTCCAGCTATCCTGTACTGCTGGTTCAATCCCAGCTTCCAGCTATCCTGTACTGCTGGTTCCATCCCAGCTTCCAGCTATCCTGTACTGCTGGTTCAATCCCAGCTTTCAGCTATCCTGTACTGCTGGTTCAATCCCAGTTTCCAGCTATCCTGTACTGCTGGTTCAATCCCAGTTATCCTGTACTGCTGGTTCAATCCCAGTTATCCTGTACTGCTGGTTCAATCCCAGTTTCCAGCTATCCTGTACTGCTGGTTCAATCCCAGTTATCCTGTACTGCTGGTTCAATCCCAGCTTCAAGCTGTCCTGTACTGCTGGTTCAATCCCAGTTATCCTGTACTGCTGGTTCAATCCCAGCTTCCAGCTATCCTGTACTGCTGGTTCAATCCCAGTTATCCTGTACTGCTGGTTCAATCCTAGCTTCCAGCTGTCCTGTACTGCTGGTTCAATCCCAGTTATCCTGTACTGCTGGTTCAATCCCAGCTTCCAGCTGTCCTGTACTGCTGGTTCAATCCCAGCTTCCAGCTATCCTGTACTGCTGGTTCAATCCCAGTTATCCTGTACTGCTGGTTCAATCCTAGCTTCCAGCTGTCCTGTACTGCTGGTTCAATCCCAGCTTCCAGCTATCCTGTACTGCTAGTTCAGTCAGGCTTCCAGCTATCCAGCTAACCTGTACTGCTGGTTCATTCCCAGATTCCAGTTATCAATCTGTACCACAAGTGTCACTCAACTATCATTGCACTGGTATCCCCAGTGTTCTAGTTCCCCGTAGTTGTACAAACACCTGTGGCCAGCCATAGACTTTAGCCGAACCTGCCACGCCTGTATGAGCAAGTCATATATCAAGCCCGCACTATTCCGTCCTCGGGACTCCAGCCAACTAGCTACTAGACCTCGTCCTGTTCCACAAGTACCAACAACCGTGACTCCGGGCTGGTTACCGGCGAGACTAAGACTCGCACTGTGAACCGGGCTGAGTACCGGTATAACTGGAATGCAATTGTAATCCGGGCTGGTACCGGATACAACTGGAAACAAAACTGTAATCCGGCTGGTACCGGATATAACTGAAAATGCAACTTTAATCCGGGCTGGTACTGGATATAACTGGAAACGTAACTGTATGTAGAACAATGAATGTGGCTGTTAATTTAAGATGAGGCTGAAGAAGAACTGCAGACTGTAGCTGTGAACGAGACTGTAGAATACTGCGGCTGTGTCTTTAAAACTAGACTGATACTGGATAACACAACTGTAATCTGGACTGGGGGGCAGAGAGCAGAGTTTTACAGGAATTGAGGTAATAGTGTTATCTCTTAGGGAGCTCAGCTATTAAGCTCACGCTGAGCTGTGTGGCTCAAGGAACTGGCAGCTTCTGTAACACAAGTCTCTTTACTTATACTTCCTGATCCTTGGTGATTGTTAAACTGAGTCAGGTGATTCAGAGTCTCAGTCTGGCACAGGATTGGATAGCTACAGGTCAGGTGATCAGACCCCGTCATGTCAGTACTCCAGGTTTAGTCTCTGATGTGGAGGCCTAGCAGGCCGGAAAAACACTGAAGCCTAACTCCTAAAATGAGCAGAGGATGCTGGCTTTTAGGCCCAAAAACCAGAGAGCTGAGCACAGTGGAGAATGTATTAAGCAGACAGAAGAAAGTATTCCTTTGATATGGCACACAGAGACTAATACCATTTACTTATACTAGAAGTCATTATCCCTTCAGATAATTACCACTAATATTAAAATATAACTTTTATTATGTACCGTTATTAGCTGGCAAAATATGTGAGTGAAAATAATATAATTGTGAAAAAAATATTTTTTTTAAATAATAAAGTGATATTAAAAAGCTAAACCACTGAATATATATGCTTGATTTATTGTTCCTTATTAGGATACATTCCTGATTGCTAAAACAGTATATTTTAAGGAGATAATGTGTTGTGAATTGTTACACTTGACATGTATACAATTATAACCAAAAAGCTGTTACTATACTCCAGTAAGTTATATGCAGCTTCCTGTTAGTGGTGTACGCATCACCATTTGTTAATAGCTTCTATTCTATATACTGGACGGTAACCATCAAACATAAATCTTGGAAATAAATGCCATGTGATATCCCTCAATTCCGACCAGAAAACACTGGTGGATTTTCTTTACATATACACATTCTCCACCATTAATAATTGCCTCATGAATTGGCATATTATTATAAACGATTACATAAACTAATCAGACCAATGGTTATTGTACGCTTTTGTATTCAAAGAACAGCTCTAAGCCTGCCGCAGTTCCACTACTGGTTCAAATAAATTCAATTAAACGGGCACAGATCACTATTTAATGATCTGCAACTGTATTTTCTACTATAAACTAAAATAAACTGCCCGATTGTAATTCAGTATTCCTACTATCAGCGGCTAGAGATTAACCATTTATTGATGTTTATTGGGTTATTCCTCAGATATATTTTGTCAAAGTCGAAAAATATGATACATATGCCTTGCACTAACCCCATGCACATGCCCGCTGCTTGTGCACTCAGTCCTCCGTGCGTGCACATATACGCAGTTTGCGTAGGAGTCGCTCCAGCGATCCTGTACGTGATACGCAGTTTGCGTGGGAGTTCCTCCGGTGGCCCTGCATGTGATATGTGTATTTACGGCGGAGTTTGTGAGCGTGTAGCGTGCGACTCGATCGTAGCATATTTAACCCATATAGTGCATTTTGTAGTTAATATTCCCCTAGACCATGTCAGCGAGTATGATTAGTTTAAACTGTTCCTGGACAGAGATTCCTCTTTGCATGATAGGAAGGGTCGGATAAAGGTTGAAAGGTGGTGTCTAGTATCCAGCTGTAGGGTATTTTAAGGGTAATATTCCGATGTTAATTAGGAAAGGATCGCTAGCTCCTGCGTATAGTTATGTACAAAAGTAGTTTATGAACATTAACTGTATTTGCTGTAAATTACACATGCGGCGGGAATCATTTTCCTGACAGTCCATAAAACTGCCCAGAATACTGATAAATCACAGATCTTCAAACAGAATGAAGCAGGTAATTAAGTGACCGTGGCCTTGCTTGTTTGGCAGAGAAACCCTGTGTTATAGGAACAATGGAGCCCTTTACACAATCAGGCCGCAAACCATTACTTTTGATATTGAGTTAAAACTCAAAAGGGTGGAATCTTTGGAATAGCTGTCAGAGGGAGGGGTAAGAATGAGATGCACACAGCACAAAGGGGGTAATTCAGACCTGATCGCTTGCTAGCTGCTTTTAGCAGCATTGCACACGCTAAGCCGCCGCCCTCTGGGAGTGTATCTCAGCTTAGCAGAATAGCGAACAAAAGATTAGCAGAACTGCTACTAAATAATTCTTTGCAATTTCTGAGTATCTCCAGACCTACTCACAGATTGCGATCAGCTCAGTCCGTTTAGTTCCTGGTTTGACTACACAAACACGCCCTGCGTTCTGCCAACCACTCCCGTTTCTCCAGACACTCCCGCGTTTTTCCCTGACATGCCTGCATTTTTTAGCACACTCCCGGAAAACGCTCAGTTACCACCCAGAAACGCCCCTTTCCTGTTAATCATTCACCGATCAGCAGTGTGACTGAAAAGCGCTGCAGGATCCACAGCAAAACTGCTACGTTTTTAATTAAATAATTAAGCGCAAGCGCCCTGCGTGCCTTGCGCATGCGCAATTAGCAACAAATCGCAGCATAGCGAAAATTGGCAACCAGCGAACAACTCGAAATGACCCTCAAAGTGTCCACTGCCTGAAAAGAAGTCAACTATTATTGAGGATGCATCAATCTATTTCTGTGAACTTTTCCACAGTAGAAAACTAGGACTCGTATGTAAGCAACCTTGTTTTCGAAACTGATTCCTATTCCTGAAATTATTTGCAAATCATAACCTGTATGTCATTCTTATTGTTTTCAGATTAAAATACATTTAATCTAGCGTATTCTGTGTTCTTATTGAACTTGCACCTGTGAGGCACAATGCTACGTATCTATGTGTAATTAAGTGTGTATTATTACTATTTGTGCATACAACATAACGACTCCCTGAAGATCTTTGGTGGTGGCAGTGAAATTGTGTCTTTATCCTGAGTGACCAAAGTGCGCAACCATCATTACCCAGCTGTCTTAGATTGCGGTATCTGAGGGCAGGCTGGAATTGTGACACCAGGCATATATTATGACATTATCAGTGTATCATACAGGTAATAACATAGTGTATTGCTGCAACAGATCAGCGATGATCGGTTTTTCATCCAGCATGTCCAATAAATCACTGGTCGGCCACATCGGGAAGTGTGTGGACTGCCATTCACAATGGAGGAACGGGGAAATATCTCCACCCCAGGGAAGTACGGAGACCATGCCAGCTGAACTCTGACTTTTTTTAAAGGGACAATCACAAGGAAACACCATGCCTTGTGATTGCCCCTTTAAAAAAACGTCTGAGTACAGCCGGCCCACCGTACGAGTCACCAGACCCGGGCAGGATTACATCCCGCTGATTGTGTGACCATACACTGAGAATTCACAGTATATGGCCACAGTATCTGCTGGTGTTCAGGCTGTCAGATAAAATATCTCTTGGTCTGACAGACATGTTATTTCACAGTGTTTGCCCAACATTACTCAGGGGAGTAAGTACAGCACAGGAGGATGCACAGTACAGTGGTCCGAAAAAAGATCTTGAAGTTGTTCAGCAAAAGAGTATTATTATCTCCTAAAACACAACCAAAAGCATCATGAGGAGAAAGAAGCTGGAGGCAATAGCAACCACAAGGGCAGTCTAACAGCACTTAAAATACTGACAACTTCAGACCAATCCCCATCTAGCAGAAGCCATATGTCCCCACATTCTCCAGCAAGACGGGCATCCCAACGTACCAAAATGGGTGTGACTAATACCCTAGCAAAAAAATTGGCAGATCGTACAATAGAGAATGAAAAGGCACAATAAGCAGGCACTAGGCACATGGTCATTAGGTCGACATGCAAAAAGGTTGACATGAGTTTTTCACACTTAACTATCCACGTGGACTACAATTGGGAACGGTAACCTTGCTCGACGCGGTGCACTAATTTGGGTTCCCCGTCACTTTACGTAGAAAATGACACCAAAAAATACTCATGTTGACCTTTTTCCATGTCGACCTAATGAACCACACCCGATTACACTGGAAAAGAGGTGGCTGAGATGGGACATTATTAAAATGTATAAATTCATAAAGGGACAATACAAGGATTTATCAGACAATCTTTTATAAAAAAAAATGCTACACAGGACACGAGGACACCCCCTGAGGTTAGTAGAAAAAATTACTCATACAAAATGGCAGAAAGGGTTCTTCACAGTAAGAGCAGTAAGGATTTGGAATTCTCTACCAGAGAAGGTAGTAATGGTGGATTTGGAATTCTCTACCACAGAAGGTAGTAATGAGGATTTGGAATTCTCTACCAGAGAAGGTAGTAATGGAGGATTTGGAATTCTCTACCAGAGAAGGTAGTAATGGAGGATTTGGAATTCTGCACCAGAGAAGGTAGTAATGGTGCATTTGGAATTCTGCACCAGAGAAGGTAGTAATGGTGCATTTGGAATTCTGCACCAGAGAAGGTAGTAATGGTGCATTTGGAATTCTCTACCAGAGAAGGTAGTAATGGAGGATTTGGAATTCTCTACCAGAGAAGGTAGTAATGATGTATTTGGAATTCTCTACCAGAGAAGGTAGTAATGATGTATTTGGAATTCTCTATCAGAGAAGGTAGTAATGGTGGATATGGAATTCTCTATCAGAGAAGGTAGTAATGGAGGATTTGGAAGTCTCTACCGGAGAAGGTAGTAATGATGGATTTGGAATTCTCTACCAGAGAAGGTAGTAATGGAGGATTTGGAATTCTCTACCAGAGAAGGTAGTAATGGTGCATTTGGAATTCTGCACCAGAGAAGGTAGTAATGGTGCATTTGGAATTCTCTACCATAGAAAGGTAGTAATGGTGGATTTGGAATTCTCTACCAGAGAAGGTAGTAATGGTGGACTCAACCAATAAGTTTAAAATGGATTAGATAAAGTCCTAACTGAAAGAAATATCCAAGGTTACAGCATATAAATTATATAAAATTTTATAATACAGGTTGAACTCGATGGACATTTTGTCTTTTTTCAATCTCATCAACTATGTTGGGAGAGATCTTGTGCCACCACATGGGAAGGACTAACTGACCTGATGTGCCAAGAGCAGTTCTACAGCGGGTGCCCTCCAGAGATGAAGCAGAGGATGCTAGGTCAGGAACCACCCACTTTGAAACAGAGGTCAAGCTAGCAGACCAGTATATATAAACTCCAGGAAAGTGTCCTGTTATAGGCGAAGCACTCGCCAAGTGGGTTCTGTAAGCTCAAGATCTTGGTGGGCACTCATAACACCATTGAAGCCCCAACAGGACAATATGGCCGCGGGATATGGCTGCAGGAAAATCGGACATCTAAGGATGAAATGGCCAACATCCCAAACGCATGCCCCAAATCTGAGTGCTGGAGCCTGGTTTTATGTTTCACCCATGGAATTGGAAGGAAGAGTACATGAGGAAAGAGTCAAGTCTATAAGATAGAGCTGGCCAAACCGGTCCTCGAGATCTACCAACAGTTCATGTTTTCCAGGCCTCCTGGAGATCTGTAGAATGATCAGTTAGGAATGAATGCAGCACATCTTAATTAGTAAATGACTACACCTGTGCACCTGCTAGGTGGTCTGGAAAATCTGAACTGTTGGTAGAGCTCGAGGACTGGTTTGGCCAGCCCTGCTATAAGAGATAGACAGTCAGGCATGAGCGATAGAGTCGCTGACTTCTCACAAAGCACAGATACCCCGGCACGATGCACACACGCCCGGACACGAGGCACATACACCTCAGAATCACTCCCAGACATGAGGCACAGACGTCCCAGAATGATGCACAGATGCCAGAGTATGAATCCCACAGACACCCGGACACAAGGCACAGCTACTCCAGAACAACGCCCAGATGCCCCAGAATGATGGACAGATGCAACACACAGACGCCTGGACATGAGGCACGGATGCCCCCGAACGTTGCACAAACACAATGCAGATGCCCCCGAACGTTGCACAGACACAATGCACAAATGTTCCGGAATGACTGACAGACGCAACTCACAGATGCCCGGACATGACGGAGATGCCCAAGAATGTCGCACAGATGTCCCAAACCATGGCACAGACACAAAGCATAGATATCACATCCAGATGCACACAGACGCCGTACATGAGGCACTGACACCAAGGCACGTGGCACAGATACCCCGGTATGACACACCGACACCACGATACGACACACAGATGCCCGGACATGGTGCACAGATGCCTCAGAACGACACACAGACGCCCAGATACAGTGCATCGACGGCCAGACATAGTGTACAGACGCCCGGACACAACGCGCAGATGCTGGGTAGATACATGGTGCACAAATTCCCAGTAGACAGACCACCCCGGCACCATGAGAGCAGCGCTCCCCCTCCCCCACCACCACGCCCGGATGAGGCTGCGCTGCAGATGTGCCGGAGCCCTGTACATCTATCTCTGGATATACACACAGAAAGCATTGCACCTATGCAGCCCTTGCTCTGTGTCCTGCAGCAGCTGCACGGGTACCCGCCCTCTCTCACACCTCCCTGCCTGCCCCCAGCGCCTGTCACACTGCCATGTGCGGGACCCGCGCCCTCTCCCTGTGCTGAGGCCGGGGGCGGGGCTGGAGGAGGGGCCGGGGGCGGGGCTGGAGGAGAGGCCGGGGGCGGGGATAAGAACGTCAGTGTGGCCGGTCACTGAGGAGGAAGCAGCTTGCGTTCCCCTGCCAATCACTTCCGGCTTCCATCACACTTCCGGCCTCTGCGTTCCACACACAGGAAGAGAGTTTTTTTCTTTCCCGGCAACTTCCGGGTTTCCCTCGAGCGGGAGTCCGTCGTCCGCAAAAGCAGGTAATGGGGTCCTACTATACAGGGGGAGCAGCCTGTGGTGTCCTGTTATTATTATACAGGCGGAGTGGCCTGTAGTGTCCTGTTGTTATTATTATACAGGGGGAGCGGCCTGTGGTGTCCTGTTACTAGTGTTATACAGGGGGAGAGGCCTGTAGTGTCCTGTATATTACCTGTAACACATATGCCCCCCTTGTATATCGCCTGCTACATATTTGCCCCCCTCCCCTCCTGTATATCACGTGTCACACATCCGCCTCTCAGTGAGCGCAGGCATTACCCTCTATATATTATATATCTGCGGCTCCAATAGGGGATTGCAGTGGGGGCAGTGCGGGGTTATGGCTCTGAGGCAGAAATAAAGCAGAGCATGCCCCATGTTATAGCAGTGAGGGCGGCGGAGGCGTGCTGTGTGGTGTCCGCACATGACCCCCTATTGTCCTGGCACCACGCGTTTTGCCTTTGTCAGGGAATCAGTGAGGGAGCCAGTCCCAGCTATAACGGGGCGCTCTCGGCTCTGTGTCTGTGTAGTCCCGTCAGCCTGACTGTTATAATATTACATTATATTCTAGATCTCATTCTCAACGCTCCCTCTGTACACTGCACAGCTGAGCACATAGGGGGCCGAGGGAGGTGGCGGGCCAGGGGAGCGCAGTACACAGGGGCTAAGAGGAAGGGGTTCCTGCTACCGGTCTTCCTGCTGGGTCCCTCCAGATACCAGAGGAATCTGGACTGCACCCCTTGTGCTCCCACGAGGATATTTCCTGCTTTGAACAAGATTGGTACAAATGCATTAATTTCTCTAAAGTTACAGGTGTGAACATTGTAAAGAGATTAGGCTCCGTATCTCTGGCACAGAGCCATGATCAGTTAATGCCACTGATGCTGCTGCTTTTGCTGTTTCATCAGCGAAAGCGTTTCCTTTCGGCACTGGGTCTGAGTGGCTTGTGTGTGCTTGACATTTGATAACTGCTACTTCTTTTGGTAGCAATACCACTTCCATTAGGTACTTACCGTATATACTCGAGTATAATTCGACCCGAATATAAGCCGAGGCATCTAATTTTACCCCAAAAACCTGGGAAAACTTATTGACTCGAGTATAAGCCTAGGGTGGGAAATGCAGCTCTAGCCGTACACAGCCCTCAGTGCCAGATATGCCCTCATGCTGCCAGATATGCCCCACAGTGCCACATATGCCCTCATACTGCCAGCTATGCCCCCCACAGTGTCAGATATGCCCTCACACTACCAGATATGCCCCCACAGTGCCAGATATGCCCTCATAATGCCAGATATGCCCTCATAATGCCAGATATGCCACCACAGTGCCAGGTATGCCCCACAGTGCCCAGTGCCAGATGTGCCCCACAGTGCCAGATGTGCCCCACAGTGCCAGATACTTACCCTCCGTCACTCCCGCGCTGTCTTCTGAAGAAGGGACACGGAGAGCGCAGCGCGCGGCTCTCCTGTGTCCCTCCTGCATCTCAGGCGGCAGCGGCGTGTGTTAAAGGAAGTGCCGGTTCGTGCACTTCCTTTAACACACACCGCCGGCGATGCATGAGGGACACAGGAGAGCCGCGCGCTGCGCTCTCCGTGTCCCTCCTAACGCTGATTCGATTATAAGCCGAGGTGGCTTTTTCAGCACTAAAAAACGTGCTGAAAAAGTCGGCTTATAATCGAGTATATACAGTAACTATTTCTGCATGAGAGATTGGTGTCCCATTTGATGTTAGAAAATGTCTAAGTTTCCATATGGCTGAAAAATTGTGCAAAATAGCAAATGCATATTGCGAGTCAGTGTGAATGGTAACAATTTTGTTGCGTGCCAAGTAACATGCTCTTCCCAGCGCTATGAGTTCTGCTTTTTGCGCTGAGTGAGGTGGTGGAAGCGGGAGTGCTTCAATGACATGTGTATCGTCCACTATGGCATATCCAGATGTCAGAGTGCCCATTTCATTCTGGTGGTGGCAGCTACCATCAACATACAGGTTAAGGTCCGCATTTTGTATTTCAGTGTCTCTTATATCTGGCCTTGGTGTGCATAAAGTCTGAGTAAGTTTTTCCCAATCATGATCCTCTATCTTCTCCCCACTTTGTGACTGTCCAGTCACACCTGGGAGGAAATTGGCTGAGTTCAAGGTTGTGCATCGCTGTAATATGATATTAGGGGGCATGAGGAGTGCTAATTCCCATTTGGTGAGTCTGGAAGCTGTGATATGTCTTGTGGCGGAGCCGTTTAATAAAGCAGCTACCGCATGCGGGACATTTACATAGAGTGTGTGTGCCAGAACTATATCTGCTGTTTTATCAACAAGTGACGCTGCTGCAGCCACCGCGCGCAAGCATTGTGGCAGGCCCTTAGCCACTGTATCCAGTTGTGAGCTATAATATCCTACTGGACGGTGCTAGTCTCCGTTTTTCTGTGGAAGCCGTCGATCTCTGTACAAAAGAGAAAAAATGGTTTAGTGTAACATGGGAAGCCTAGAGCAGGGGGTGGCAGTGAGGGCTTCCTTCAACTGTTGGAAAGCTAGCAATGTGGTGTCATCATGGATGACAGGGTCTGGTTTTTTTATGGATACCAGTTCCTGCAAAGGCAGTGCTGTGGCAGCATAGCCTGGTATCCAGTGCCTACAAAAGGAGGTCATTCCTAGAAAAGTGCCTATCTGCTTTTGTGTTCGGGGCAAAGCCATATCCTGTATGGCCTGAATGCGTGATGGTAAGAGGTGACGCTGTCCTTGGGAAAGGCAATGACCAAGGTACTGCACTTTCTGTTGGGATAACTGCAGTTTGGCTTTGTTGGCCTTCAAGCCAATTGAGGCGGGGAAAGTCAGCAAGGACACGGAGTCCCTCCACGATTCCTCTTCTGTCTGTGAACATAATAACAAATCATCAACATATTGAATGAGTACTGAGTTATGTGTTGGGTACCAATTCTGCAATTTATCATGGAGGGCTTGGCAGAAAAAATTAGGAGCGTCCCGGAAACCTTGCGGAATTCGCGTCCAGGTATGCTGTTGACCCTTGAATGTAAAGGCAAACAGATATGGACAGTATGGGTGTAAGGGGATAGAAAAAAATGCTGAGCATAAATCAATAACTGTGAAATATTCAGCATGTGGAGGGACCTGCCTTAGGATTGTAGCGGGATTGGGCACTACGGGGTGGCAAGCTTGTATGACTGCATTAAGGGCGCGTAGGTCCTGTACGATCCGGTATGTCTTTGTGGGGCCCGGTTTCCGTACAGGAAAGATCGGAGTATTTGTGCTGCTGACGCATTTGCGCAAAACTCCTTGGTCCAGAAGCGAGCGGATGGACGGGTATGCTCCCTCTTCCACTTCTGCCTTTAGTGGGTATTGCATAATGCGTGGTGGGGATTTGCCTGGTTGCAGTTTGACCATGATTGGGTCAACACCTTGAAGTAAGCCTACTTCGTCTTTATAGCTTGCCCATAAGGAGTCAGGAACTCCTGCTAATATGTGTTAAGGCATGTGGGTGTTTGATTGTTCAAGCTGTAATGACAGCAGCGGGATAGGTGTGTAACAATGCTTGTGCATTGCTTTCTAGTGATTTAGCCATCTGCTGTGCAATAAATGGTGCCTTTGAGTTGGCATAGTAGGTCACGGCCTAGCAAGTTTGCTGGTGCATTGGATGCTAGCAGGAAAGCGTGTGTATCATGTAATGGACCTATCTGTATTTTACTATCCGCTAGTATGGGTAGGTGCTGGATTTGCCCTGAGACTCCTACTGCTTGGATCGTTGTGCCTGTAATCGTCTGTGAAGGCAGCGCAGAGGTTAGTAGTGACTTAGCCGCTCCAGTGTCTAATAAAAAAGAAACCGGTTCATTATTGACATGTACAGTAACCATAGGTTCCTTAATGTGTTTGCATTGCACGCTGCATACTGAAGACACTGGATGGCTTAACCATCAGTATCGTGACACCTGATTGTGTGGGACCTGATTGCTTACATGGGGTCCTTGGTTATCATAACGGTGATAGGTAGTTTGTGTGTGACCGTTGGGTGTCCTTACATTTTCATTTGGGTATGATCTGTGCTGTGGCATCAGCTGGTTCCTGCAATATCGGGCTATGTGGCTGTACTTACCACATGCGAAGCATGCCATTGAGTCTGGCTGTCTAGGGTCCTGGTATGTTGGACCTATTTCTGGTTGTGTACTTACCTCCCTGCGGTCCCTGCCATGAGTTTCCATTTTGCTGACTGTGTCTTGGCTGTCTTGGGCCCCAATGGTTTTGAGAAGGCGTGTTCTGACTGTTTGGACCTGTTTGTGTGCTGATTCTATTTGTTTGCTGTTGAGTTTGTGCAGGAGGAATTTTGTCTACAACAAGGAGTGGGGTGGGTTTGACCAGATTAAGTTCATGTGCTCTTGCTTCCCCCACTACAGTGTTTAATGGTGAGGTTCTCCATGCTAATTTTGTGGTTTTAAGGGCTGTCATTACTGCAGGTTTTAGGCCTTCAACAAAACATGTGACTAGCATGGTGGAAGCCTCATTTGGTTTAACGATCATTTTACCTGCCGTGAAAGTTGGTACCATTAACTTAAATCTGTCAAAATATTCATCCACTGTTTCATGATCTGCCTGTCTGATTGTGAATAAGGCGTCCCATTTGGGGACTGGTGGGTATAATTCACGGAGTCTGGCATTTAGTGCATCTATTTTGGGCTTCGTTGGGTCGCTGAAATCATTAGCGGCAAGGTCAATGGTTGCGTCAAGCCATTGCGCTAAGTCTTCCGGTAAACATGTATACAATATCTGCTCTAGGTCCCTGCAAGTAAATTTGTGTACATAGTACTCCTGTGAGAGGTACTTGCAAGTGGTATTAGAGTTTTTTCTTGGGTCAGGGAATCCTGCTTTTATGCTTAACAAGTCAGGTTTTGATAATGGGTAACTGACCTCCACTGAGGAGGCTGGCAGAGCCGGGCTGACAATGGTATCTCCTTCACCTTTTACCTCTGCTCTACCCGGTAATGTCATTGTACGCATAGGGTTCAATGCTATAGTATCAGTATTAGTTCCCATAAGTTCCTGATCTGTGGGTACCTGTATGGTGTATGCTGCAAGCTGATCTTGAGTATCAGTGTCAATTACTTCTTGCTTTCCTGTGCGATGAAATACCCGCTGTCCTGTGTTATTTAGTATTTTGTAATTAAACCTTGGTCCCTGTCTGAGTGTACAATTTGCTGGTAACATTAAGACATGCATGATTACCGCTTATATACAGTAAACAGGGGAGGCCACCGGTGGAGTAGCAAAGGAAAGTTTAGGTATTGGAAGCTTATTGAAATCAGGGGAAGAAGCAGAAAGATGTGAAGCAGAAGAGTCACTTGATATTATAGATGCTAGTTGCTGTATATTGTCATGTAATGTGTCTGCATGCTGTGTCGAACCCCTATGCTGTTCTTGTTGTGGGCTTGCCTGGGCATAGCTATATGTAGTGGGTGCTGAGTGCTGCCAGTGAGTGGAGGGGGTGAGCCCAGCGCGCCCTGTGCTGCTGGAGCAGTGCCAGACGCTGGTGGGTGTGAGATATGAGATGCCTGTGGAACGTTAATAGAGGCACCGTGAGACACAGCAAACTGGATACGATTTGCGTCATCCTCAAGAGCCGAAATGTCATTAGGGGCATTTTGTAGGGACTGTCATTCTCTTACAGGGTATAGTGAAGCTGGTGATGTTGAAAGATTTTGCTATGGTGGAGGATTGTTATGTGTGTTTGCAATGTCACATGTGTTCATACGGAGATTATTCTTAACATTATCTGCAGTCCAGTTACACATTTCTTTTTTCCACAAATCTAAAACTTGCAAATGCTTAATGCGATCATTAGGTTTTATAACTGATTTTATTTTTTCTTCAAGGGACTGAAGCACTACGGGGTTAAAACTTCCCGTTTTAGGAAATGGTATTGCCTCATTCTGCGTGATATCACTCCACTTTGAAATAAACTGGACGCAAGGTCGCCCATAAATGCTAAGCATAAAAGTCACTGCGGTAACGTCAGTACACTTTGACAAGTCACTTCCCATTTCTTCAACAACAACTCTGTATCGCATTTCTCCCAATTTAATGCCCGGACTGCTCTTTATGTGGCCACAAAAGAGTCTCAAATAGACAGCGTAGCAGCATCTTTCACAAATTTGGTTTTGCCAAACGTATAACTTATATGAACAAGTGACTCACTTCCTTATGTCAACATTCCTCCATAGGGAATAAAGCTGAAACACACATTTTCTCTAACATCCTTGAGGATGCTGGGACTCCGTAAGGACCATGGGGAATAGACGGGCTCCGCAGGAGACAGGGCACTTTAAGAAAGCTTTGGACTCTGGGTGTGCACTGGCTCCTCCACCTATGCCCCTCCTCCAGACCTCAGTTTTACAATGTGCCCAGAGCATGATGGGTGCACTGCAGAGAGCTCTCCAGAGTTCTCTGCCTAGAAGCATTTTTGTTCAACGGGCTCCCTGCATCGAGGGACTGAAGAGAGAGGAGCAGACCTTCTTTTCAAAGATAGGCTCTGCTTCCTCGGCTACTGGACACCATTAGCTCCAGAGGGGGTGATCGCAGGTTCTTACTGGGTGCCCGCCCCCGGAGCCGCGCCGCCGATCTCCTCACAGAGCCAGAAGAACAGAAGTTTGAAGACGTCTCAGGCGGCAGAAGCATCCAGCTTCACGGAGGTAACGCACAGCACTGCAGCTGTGCGTCATTGCTCCCAATACACCTCACACACTACGGTCACTGTAAGGGCGCAGGGGGGGGGGCGCCCTGGGCAGCAATATAAACCTCAACATGGCAAAAAGACTATATACATGTATAGGTGGGCACTGAACATGTATATAAAAGAGCCCCCGCCATATTTCAATAAGTTTGAGCGGGACAGAAGCCCGCCGCTGAGGGGGCGGGGCTTCTCCCTCAGCACTCACCAGCGCCATTTTCTCTCCACAGATCTGCTGAGAGGAAGCTCCCCGGACTCTCCCCTGCGTACACGGTGAAAGGGTGCTAAAAAAGAGAGGGGCACATAATTGGCGGTTTGTACATATATACAGCGCTTCTGGGAAAAAACAGTTGTGTTGGTCTCCAGGGTTGTTGCGGTGGGGTGTGTGCTGGCATACTCTCTCTCTGTCTCTCCAAAGGGCCTTTACAGGGATACTGTCTTCAGAAAAGGGCTTTCCTGTGTGTGTGGAAGGTGTGTCGGTACGCGTGTGTCGACATGTTTGACGAGGAAGGCTTGCTTAATGTGATGGGGGGGGGAGTGTTTGAGTGTCATGTCGCCGGCGGCTACGCCGACACCGGAATGGATGGATATGCTAAATGTCTTGAATGCAAATGTTAATTTCTCTGACGTCCTAGTGGATGCTGGGAACTCCGTAAGGACCATGGGGAATAGACGGGCTCCGCAGGAGACTGGGCAATCTAAAAGAAAGATTAGGTACTATCTGGTGTGTACTAGCTCCTCCCTCTATGCCCCTCCTCCAGACCTCAGTTAGAATCTGTGCCCGGCCAGAGCTGGATGCACCTAGTGGGCTCTCCTGAGCTTGCTAGAAAAGAAAGTATTTGTTAGGTTTTTATTTTCAGTGAGATCCGCTGGCAACAGACTCACTGCTACGAGGGACTGAGGGGAGAGAAGCAAACCTACCTGCTTGCAGCTAGCTTGTGCTTCTTAGGCTACTGGACACCATTAGCTCCAGAGGGTTCGAACACAGGGCCTGACCTCGATCGTCCGTTCCCGGAGCCGCGCCGCCATCCCCCTTGCAGAGCCAGAAGACAGAAGAACGACGAAATCGGCGGCTGAAGACTCCTGTCTTCATTAAGGTAGCGCACAGCACCGCAGCTGTGCGCCATTGCTCCCACTGCACACCACACACTCCGGTCACTGTAGGGTGCAGGGCGCTGGGGGGGGGGCGCCCTGGGCAGCAATTACTATACCTTTTTTGGCACTAAAAATACACATATACAGTCTAGCACTGTATATGTGTAAATCCCCCCCCCCCCCCCCATTACTACACACAAAACGCGGGACAGAAGCCCGCCACTGAGGGGGCGGGGCCTTCTTCCTCGGCACACCAGCGCCATTTTCCCTTCACAGCTCCGATGGAAGCAGCTCCCCAGGCTCTCCCCTGTAGTATCCAGGTGCAAGAAGGGTAAAAAAGAGAGGGGGGGGTGTCACATAAATTTAGGCGCAAATAAGATAAATTAGCAGCTATTGGGTAAATCACTTTTCTCTGACGTCCTAAGTGGATGCTGGGACTACGTAAGGACCATGGGGATAGCGGCTCTGCAGGAGACTGGGCACAACTAAAGAAAGCTTTAGGACTACCTGGTGTGCACTGGCTCCTCCCTCTATGACCCTCCTCCAGACCTCAGTTAGATTTTTGTGCCCGGCTGAGCTGGATGCACACTAGGGGCTCTCCTGAGCTCCTAGAAATAAAGTAATAGTTTAGGTTTTTTATTTTCAGTGAGATCTGCTGGCAACAGACTCACTGCTACGAGGGACTAAGGGGAGAAGAAGCGAACCTACCTGCTTGCAGCTAGCTTGGGCTTCTTAGGCTACTGGACACCATTAGCTCCAGAGGGATCGAACACAGGGCCCGACCTCGATCGTCCGGTCCCGGAGCCGCGCCGCCGTCCCCCTTACAGAGCCAGAAGCAAGAAGGTGGTCCGGAAAATCAGCGGCAGAAGACTTCGGTCTTCAACAAGTTAGCGCACAGCACTGCAGCTGTGCGCCATTGCTCCTCATGCACACCTCACACTCCGGTCACTGATGGGTGCAGGGCGCTGGGGGGGGCGCCCTGAGGGCAATATAAGACACCTTGGCTGGTAAATCATCACAATATATAGTCCCAGGGCTATATATGTGATAAATTACCCCTGCCAGAATCCATAAAAAAGCGGGAGAAAAGTCAGCCGAAAAAGGGGCGGGGCTATCTCCCTCAGCACACTGGCGCCATTTTTTCTTCACAGTGCAGCTGGAAGACAGCTCCCCAGGCTCTCCCCTGTAGTTTTCAGGCTCAAAGGGTTAAAAAGAGAGGGGGGGCACTAAATTTAGGCGCAATATATGTATACAAGCAGCGATTGGGGGAAAAATCACTCAGTTATAGTGTTAATCCCTGCATTATATAGCGCTCTGGTGTGTGCTGGCATACTCTCTCTCTGTCTCCCCAAAGGACTTTGTGGGGTCCTGTCCTCCAGTCAGAGCATTCCCTGTGTATGTGCGGTGTGTCGGTACGGCTGTGTCGACATGTTTGAGGAGGAAGGTTATGTGGAGGCTGAGCAGATGCCGATAAATGGGATGTCGCTCCCTGTGGGGCCGACACCAGAGTGGATGGAGAGGTGGAAGGTATTAACCGACCGTGTCAACTCCTTACATAAAAGGCTGGATGGCGTAACAGCTGTGGGACAGCCGGCTTCTCAGCCCGCGCCTGCCCAGGTGTCTCAAAGGTCAATGTGTTACACATTTCTGACATTAACCCAAGTACCACTAAAAAAGGGTTTTATGTTTGGGGAGAAAAAGCAGCCAGTGTTTTGTTCCCCCATCAGATGAGTGAATGAAGTGTGTGAAGAAGCATGGGTTCCCCCGATAAGAAACTGGTAATTTCTAAAAAGTTATTGATGGCGTATCCTTTCCCGCCAGAGGATAGGTCATGTTGGGAGATATCCCCTAGGGTGGATAAGGCGCTCACACGTTTGTCAAAAAAGGTGGCACTGCCGTCTTAGGATACGGCCACTTTGAAGGAGCCTGCTGATAAAAAGCAGGAGGCTATCCTGAAGTCTGTATTTACACACTCAGGTACTATACTGAGACCTGAAATTGCCTCAGCATGAATAGTGCTGCTGCAGCGTGGTCTGTTACCCTGTCAGATTGTTACCTCGACAGGGATACTATTTGGCTAACCATAGAGCATATTAAAGACGTCGTCTTATATATGAGGGATGCACAGGGGGATATTTGCCGGCTGGCATCCAGAATTAAGGCAATGTCCATTCTGCCAGGAGGGTATTAGGGACCCGGCAGTGGACAGGTGATGCTGATTTTCAAAGGCACATGGAGATTCTGCCTTATAAGGGTGAGGAATTGTTTAGGGATGGTCTCTGGGACCTCGTATCCACAGCAACAGCTGGGAAGAAAAATTTTTACCTCAGATTTCCTCACAACCTAAGAAAGCATCGGCTTCAGAAAAGCAAGCGGGTCAAAGGCGCTTCCTTTCTGCACAGAGACAAGGGAAGAGGGAAAAAGCTGCACCAGGCAGCCCGTTCCCAGGATCAAAAATCTTCCCCCGCTTCCTCTGAGTCCACTGCATGACGCTGGGGCTCTACATGTGGAGCCAGGTGCGGTGGGGGCGCGTCTCGGGAACCTCAGCGACCAGTGGGCTCGCTCACAGGGGGATCCCTGGGTTCTACAAGTAGTATCACAGGGATACAAGCTGGAGTTCGAGGCGACTCCCCCTCGCCGTTACCTCACATCAGCCTTGCCTGCTGCCCTCGGAGAAAGGAGAGGTAGTACTGGCGACAATTCACAAGCTGTACTTCCAGCAGGTGATAATCAAGGTACCCCTCCTTCAACAAGGCCGGGGTTACTATTCCACAATGTTTGTGGTACCAAAACCAGACGGTTCGGTGTGACCCATTCTAAAATTGAAATCCTTGAACACTTATATATGAAGGTTCAAGTTCAAATTGGAATCGCTTAGGGCGGTTATTGCAAGCCTGGACGAAGGGGGTTACTGCATCACTGGACATCAAGGATGCTTACCTGCATGTCCCCATTTACCCTCCTCACCAGGAGTACCTCAAAATTGTGGTACAGGACTGTCATTACCAATTCCAGACGTTGCCGTTGGTCTGTCCCCGGCACTGAGGGTATTTACCAAGGTAATGGCCGAAATGATGATACTCCTTCGAAAAAAGTGAGTTATAAATACCCGTACTGGGACGATCTCCTTATGAAGGCGAGGTCCAGGGAGCAGTTGTTGGTTGGGGTAGCACTATCTCGGGAAGTGCTACAACAGCACGGCTGGATTCTGAATATCCAAAGTTGCAGCTGGTTCCTACAATGCGTCTACGGTTCCTGGGTATGGTTCTGGACACAGAACAGAAAAAAGTGTTTTTCCCGGTGGAGAGGGCCAAGGAGTTGTCATCTCTAGTCAGAGACCTCCTAAGACAAATACAGGTGTCGGTGCATCTATGCACGCGAGTCCTGGGAAAGATGGTAGCTTCTTACGAAGAAATTCCATTCGGCAGGTTCCATGCAAGGATCTTCCAGTGGGATCTGTTGGACAAGTGGTCCGTGTCGCATCTTCGGATGCATTGGCTGATAACCCTGTCTCCAAGGGCCAAGGTGTCGCTGTTGTGGTGGCTGCAGAGTGCTCATCTTCCAGAGGGCCGCAGATTCGGCCTACAGGACTGGGTCCCGGTGACCACGGATGCCAGCCTTCGAGGCTGGGGAGCAGTCACACAGGGAAGAAACTTCCAAGGACTATGGTCGAGTCAGGAGACTTCCCTACACATAAATATTCTGGAACTAAGGGCCATTTACAATGCCCTAAGTCAGGCAAGACCCCTGCTTCAACACCAGCCGGTGCTGATCCAGTCAGACAACATCATGGTGGTCGCCCATGTAAACCAACAGGGCGGCACGAGAAGCAGGAGGGCGATGGCAGAAGCCACAAGGATTTTCCGATGGGCGGAAAATCATGTGTTAGCACTGTCAGCAGTGTTCATTCCCGGAGTGGACAACTGGGAAGCAGATTTTCTCAGCAGGCAGGACCTCCACCCGGGAGAGTGGGGACTTCATCCAGAAGTCTTCCAAATGATTGTACACCTTTGGGAAAGGCCACAGGTGGACATGATGGCGTCCCTCCTCAACAAAAAGCTAAAAAGATATTGCGCCAGGTCAAGGGACCCTCAGGCGATAGCTGTGGACGCTCTGGTAACACCGTGGGTGTACCAGTCGGTGTATGTGTTCCTTCCTCTGCCTCTCATACCCAAGGTACTGAGAATAATAAGAAGGAGAGGAGTAAGAACTATACTCGTGGTTCCGGATTGGCCAAGAAGAGCTTGGTACCCAGAACTTAATGAAATGATCTCAGAGGACCCATGGCCTCTGCCGCTCAGACAGGACCTGCTGCAGCAGGGGCCCTGTCTGTTCCAAGACTTACCGCGGCTGCGTTGATGGCATGGCGGTTGAACACCGGATCCTAAAGGAAAAAGGCATTCCGGAGGAAGTCAATCCTACGCTGATTAAAGCCAGGAAAGATGTAACCGCGAAACATTATCACCGCATATGGCGGAAATATGTTGCGTGGTGTGAGGCCAGGAAGGCCTCAACGGAGGAATTTCAGTTGGGTCGTTTTCTGCACTTCCTACAGTCAGGGGTGACTATGGGCCTCAAATTGGGTTCCGTTAAGGTCCAGATTTCGGCTCTGTCGATTTTCTTCCAAAAAGAACTGGTTTCACTGCCTGAAGTTCAGACATTTGTTAAGGGAGTGCTGCATATTCAGCCCCCTTTTGTGCCTCCAGTGGCACCTTGGGATCTCAACGTGGTGTTGGTTTTCCTAAAGTCACATTGGTTTGAGCCACTTAAAACCGTGGAATTGAAATATCTCACGTGGAAAGTGGTCATGCTGTTGGCCTTGGCTTCGGCCAGGCGTGTGTCAGAATTGGCGGCTTTGTCATGTAAAAGCCCTAATCTGATTTTAAATATGGATAGGGCAGAATTCTCCCAAAGGTGGTATCAGCTTTTCATTTGAACCAACCTATTGTGGTGCCTGCGATTACTAGGGACTTGGAGGATTCCAAGTTACTGGACGTAGTCAGGGCCTTGAAAATATATGTTTCCAGGACGGCTGGAGTTAGGAAAACTGACTCGCTATTTATCCTGTATGCACCCAACAAGCTGGGTGCTCCTGCTTCAAAGCAGGCTATTGCTCGCTGGATCTGTAGCACAATTCAGCTTGCGCATTCTGCGGCTGGGCTGCCGCATCCTAAATCTGTGAAAGCCCATTCCACGAGGAAGGTGGGCTCTTCTTGGGCGGCTGCCCGAGGGGTCTCGGCTTTACAACTTTGCCGAGCTGCTACTTGATCGGGGTCAAACACATTTGCAAGATTCTACAAATTTGATACCCTGGCTGAGGAGGACCTTGAGTTTACTCATTCGGTGCTGCAGAGTCATCCGCACTCTCCCGCCCGTTTGGGAGCTTTGGTATAATCCCCATGGTCCTTACGGAGTCCCAGCATCCACTTAGGACGTCAGAGAAAATAAGATTTTACTCACCGATAAATCTATTTATCGTAGTCCGTAGTGGATGCTGGGCGCCCATCCCAAGTGCGGATTGTCTGCAATACTTGTATATAGTTATTGCCTAACTAAAGGGTTATTGTTATGAGCCATCTGTAGTGAGGCTCAGTTATATTTCATACTGTTAACTGGGTATAATATCACGAGTTATACGGTGTGATTGGTGTGGCTGGTATGAGTCTTACCCGGGATTCTAAATCCTTTCCTTATTGTGTCAGCTCTTCCAGGCACAGTATCCTAACTGAGGTCTGGAGGAGGGTCATAGAGGGAGGAGCCAGTGCACACCAGGTAGTCCTAAAGCTTTCTGTAGTTGTGCCCAGTCTCCTGCGGAGCCGCTATCCCCATGGTCCTTACGGAGTCCCAGCATCCACTACGGACTACGAGAAATAGATTTACCGGTGAGTAAAATCTTATTATTATAAGTGTAATCCCTGTGTTATATAGCGCTGTGGTGTGTGCTGGCATACTCTCTCTCTGTCTCCCCAAAGGACTTTGTGGGGTCCTGTCCTCAGTCCGAGCATTCCCTGTGTGTGTGCGGTGTGTCGGTACGGCTGTGTCGACATGTTTGATGAGGAGGGTTACGTGGAGGCGGAGCAAGGGCAGATAAGTGTGGTATCGCCCCCGACAGGGCCGGCACCTGATTGGATGGATATGTGGAAGATCTTAACTGACAGTGTCAACTCCTTACATAAAAGGTTCGATGACGCAGCAGCCTTGGGACAGCCGGGGTCTCAGCCCGCGCCTGCCCAGGTGACTCAGAAGCCGGCAGGGGCTCATAAACGCCCGCTAGCTCAGATGGTGGACACAGATGTCGACACGGAGTCTGACTCCAGTGTAGATGACGATGAGACAAATGTACAGTCTTCAAAGGCCATCCGATGCATGATTACTGCAATGAAAGATGTATTGCACATTTCTGACGTGAACCCGGTTACTACCAAGAGGGGTATTATGTTTGGGGAGAAAAAGCAGCCAGTGACTTTTCCCCCATCTGATGAATTAAATGATTTGTGTGAAGAAGCGTGGAGTTCCCCTGATAAGAAACTAGTGATCTCTAAGAGGTTACTGATGACGTACCCTTTCCCGCCAATGGATAGGTTACGTTGGGAAACATCCCCTAGGGTGGACGAGGCGCTCACACGCTTATCTAAAAGGGTGGCACTGCCGTCTCAGGATACTGTCGCCCTTAAGGAGCCTGCGCATAGAAAGCAGGAAGCTATCCTGAAGTCTGTGTATACACACTCTGGTACTCTACTGAGACCTGCTATTGCTTCAGCCTGGATGTGCAGTGCTGCAGCAGCATGGACTGATACCCTGTCAGACAACATTGATTCCCTCCACAGGGATACTATTTTGCTAACCCTAGAACATATAAAAGACATCGTCTTATATATGCGAGATGCCCAGAGAGACATTTGCCTGCTGGCATCTAGAATTAATGCAATGTCCATTTCTGCCAGGAGAGTATTATGGACTCGGCAGTGGACGGGGGATGCTGATTCTAAAAAAAACACATGGAGGTTTTACCCTATAAGGGTGAGGAATTGTTTGTGGACGGTCTCTCGGACCTCGTATCCACAGCAACAGCTGGAAAGTCGACTTTTTTACCTCAGGTTCCCTCACAGCCTAAGAAAGCACCGTATTATCAAATGCAGTCCTTTCAGCCTCAGAAAGGCAAGCGGGTCAGAGGCGCATCCTTTCTGGCCACAGGCAGGGGTAGAGGAAAGAAGCTGCACCAGGCAGCCAGTTCCGAGGAACAAAAATCCTCCCCTGCTTCCACTAAGTCCACCGCATGACGTTGGGGCTCCACAGGCGGAGCCAGGTGCGGTGGGGGCGCGTCTCCGAAACTTCAGCAACCAGTGGGTTCACTCACAGGTGGATCTCTGGGCTGTACAAATTGTTTCTCAGGGATACAAGCTGGAGTTCGAGGTGACTCCCCCTCGCCGTTACCTCAAATCAGCCTTGCCATCTGCTCCCAGGGAAAGGGAGGTAGTACTGGTGTCAATCCACAAGCTGTACCTCCAGCAGGTGATATTCAGGGTCCCCCTCCTTCAACAGGGACAGGGTTACTATTCCACAATGTTTGTGGTACCGAAACCGGACGGTTCGGTGAGACACATTCTGAATTTAAAATCCTTGAACACTTATATAAAGAGGTTCAAGTTCAAAATGGAATCGCTCAGAGCGGTTATTGCAAGCCTGGAAGAGGGGGATTTTATGGTGTCACTGGACATCAAGGATGCTTACTTGCATGTCCCCATTTACCCACCGCACCAGGAGTACCTCAGGTTCGTGGTACAGGACTGTCATTACCAATTCCAGACGTTGCCATTTGGTCTCTCTACTGCACCAAGAATATTTACCAAGGTAATGGCCGAAATGATGATACTCCTTCGGCAGAAGGGAGTTACAATTATCCCGTACTTGGACGATCTCCTCATAAAAGCGAGGTCCAGAGAGCAGTTGTTGATCAGCGTAGCACTCTCTCAGGAAGTGTTGCAACAGCACGGCTGGATTCTGAATCTACCAAAGTCGCAGCTGTTTCCAACGACGCGTCTGCTTTTCCTGGGCATGATTCTGGACACAGAACAGAAGAAGGTGTTTCTCCCCGTGGAGAAGGCCCAGGAATTGTCATCTTTGGTCAGGGACCTCCTGAAACCAAAACAGGTGTCGGTGCATCACTGCACGCGAATCCTGGGAAAGATGGTGGCTTCGTACGAAGCAATCCCCTTCGGCAGGTTCCATGCAAGGATCTTTCAGTGGGATCTGTTGGACAAGTGGTCCGGATCGCATCTTCAGATGCATCGGCTGATCACCCTGTCCCCGAGGGCCAGGGTGTCTCTGCTGTGGTGGCTGCAGAGTGCTCATCTTCTCGAGGGCCGCAGGTTCGGCATACAGGACTGGGTCCTGGTAACCACGGATGCAAGCCTCCGAGGATGGGGGGGCAGTCAGTCAGGGAAGAAACTTCCAAGGGCAGTGGTCAAGTCTGGAGACTTCACTACACATAAATATACTGGAACTAAGGACCATTTACAACGCCCTGAGTCAAGCAGAGCCCCTGCTTCAAAACCATCCACTGCTGATTCAGTGAGACAACATCACGGCAGTCGCCCATGTGAACCGACAGGGCGGCACAAGAAGCAGGATGGCAATGGCAGAAGCCACAAGGATTCTTCAATGGGCGGAGAATCACGTGCTAGCACTGTCAGCAGTGTTCATTCCGGGGGTGGACAATTGGGAAGCAGACTTCCTCAGCAGACACGACCTCCACCCGGGAGAGTGGGGACTTCATCAAGAAGTCTTCACACAGATTACAAATCGGTGGGAAATGCCACAGGTGGACATGATGGCGTCCCGCCTCAACAAAAAGCTAAAAAGATCTTGCGCCAGGTCCAGGGACCCTCAGGCGATAGCTGTGGACGCACTAGTGATACCGTGGGTGTACCAGTCGGTTTATGTGTTTCCTCCTCTTCCTCTCATACCCAAGGTTCTGAGGATAGTAAGAAGGAGAGGAGTAAGAACTATACTCATCGTTCCGGATTAGCCAAGAAGAACTTGGTACCCAGAACTGCAAGAAATGATCTCAGAGGACCCATGGCCTCTGCCTCTCAGACAGGACCTGTTGCAACAGGGGCCCTGTATGTTCCAAGACTTACCGCGGCTGCGTTTGACGGCATTGCGGTTGAACGCCGGATCCTATCGGAAAAGGGCATTCCAGATGAAGTGATTCCTATGCTGATAAAAGCTAGGAAGGATGTGACAGCTAAGCATTATCACCGTATATGGCGGAAATATGGTGCTTGGTGTGAGGCCATGAAGGCCCCAACGGAGGAATTCCAGCTGGGTCGATTTCTGCACTTCCTACAGTCAGGGGTGACTATGGGCCTAAAATTGGGCTCCATAAAGGTTCAGATTTCGGCCCTATCTATTTTCTTTCAAAAAGAACTGGCTTCACTGCCTGAGGTTCAGACGTTTGTTAAGGGAGTGCTGCATATTCAGTACCCTTTTGTGCCTCCAGTGGCACCTTGGGATCTTAACGTTGTGTTGGATTTCCTGAAATCACACTGGTTTAAGCCACTTAAGACCGTGGAGCTAAAGTATCTCATGTGGAAAGTGGTCATGCTGTTGGCGTTAGCTTCAGCAAGGCGTGTGTCAGAATTGGCGGCTTTGTCATGTAAAAGCCCATATCTGATCTTCCATATGGACAGGGCAGAATTGAGTACTCGTCCCCAATTTCTCCCAAAGGTGGTATCAGCGTTTCATTTGAACCAACCTATTGTGGTGCCTGCGGCTACTCGGGACTTGGAGGACTCCAAGTTACTTGATGTAGTCAGGGCTTTGAAGAACTATGTAGCCAGGACGGCTGGATTCAGGAAAACCGACTCGCTGTTTATCCTGCATGCGCCCAACAAGCTGGGTGCTCCTGCTTCAAAGCAAACTATTGCTCGCTGGATCTGTAGCACAATTCAGCAGGCGCATTCTGCGGCTGGTCTGCCGCATCCAAAATCAGTGAAAGCCCATTCCACAAGTAAGGTGGGCTCTTCCTGGGCGGCTGCCCGAGGGGTCTCAGCATTACAACTTTGCCGAGCAGCTACTTGGTCGGGCTCAAACACTTTTGCTAAGTTTTACAAGTTTGATACCCTGGCTAAGGAGGACCTAGAGTTTGCTCATTCGGTGCTGCAGAGTCATCCGCACTCTCCCACCCGTTTGGGAGCTTTGGTATAATCCCCATGGTCCTTACAGAGTTCCCAGCATCCACTAGGACGTCAGAGAAAATAAGAATTTACTCACCGGTAATTCTATTTCTCGTAGTCCGTAGTGGATGCTGGAGTTTCTGCAATACATGTATATAGTTATTGCTTAACTAAAGGGTTATTGTTATGAGCCATCCGTTGACTGAGGCTCAGTTTTTGTTCATATTGTTGACTGGGTATAGTTATCACAAGTTGTACGGTGTGATTGGTGTGGCTGGTATGAGTCTTACCCTGGATTCCAAAATCCTTTCCTTGTAGTGTCAGCTCTTCCGGGCACAGTTTCCCTGACTGAGGTCTGGAGGAGGGGCATAGAGGGAGGAACCAGTGCACACCAGATAGTACCTAATCTTTCTTTTAGAGTGCCCAGTCTCCTGCGGAGCCCGTCTATTCCCCATGGTCCTTACGGAGTTCCCAGCATCCACTACGGACTACGAGAAATAGAATTACCGGTGAGTAAATTCTTATTTTATTGCATAAAAGGTTAGACAAGGCAGAAGCTAGGGATCAGTCAGGTAGCCAGTCCTTGCCTGTCCCTGTGGCACCAGGCCCTTCGGGGTCTCAAAAGCGCACCATATCCCAAATCGATGACACCGATACTGACTCTAGTGTCGACTATGAAGATGGAAAATTACAGCCGAAAGTGGCAAAAGGTATACGGTACATGATTATTGCCATTAAAGAGGTTTTGCATATTACTGAGGAACCCCCTGTCCCTGACACGAGGGTACACATGTATAAGGGGAAAAAACCTGAGGTCACTTTTCCATCCTCATTTTAATTAAATGAATTATGTGAAAAGGCTTGGGAATCTCCGGATAGGAGACCACAAGTTCCCAAGAGGATTCTTATGGCGTACCCTTTTCCACAAACTGATAGGATACGCTGGGAATCTTCACCTACGGTTGACAAGGCGCTGACACGTTTATCCAAAAAGGTAGCACTGCCTTTTCAGGATACGGATTCCCTCATGGAACCTGCTGATCGCAGGCAGGAAATTACCTTAAAGCACATTTACAATCATTCCGGCACTATTGCTAGATCGGCTGTGGCGTCGGCCTGTGTCTGTAGTGCAGTTGTGGCATGGGCAGATTCCTTATCTACGGAAATTGACACCTTAGATAGAGATGCCATTCAAATGACCATAGAGCATATCAGAGATGCTGCCTTGTATATGAGGGATGCTCAGAGACATTTGTTTATTAAGTTCCAGAATAAATGCTATGTCTGTTTCTGCTAGGCGGCTCTTGTGGACCCGACAGTGGACGGGAGATGCCGACTCAAAGCGGCATATGGAGTCCTTGCCTTACAAGGGGGTGGAGTTGTTTGGAGATGGCCTCTCGGACCTTGTCTCTACGGCTACGGATAGAAAGTCACATTTCTTGCCTTATTTCCCCCCGCAGCATGCAAAAAAGGCACCTCATTATCAAATGCAGTCCTTTTGTTCCATCCTTTGTTGCCAGAGGTACAGGGCAGGGGAAAGAAGCTGCACATAGCTAGTTCCCAAGAGCAGAAGTCCTCCCCTGCGTCCGCAAAGTCCACCGCATGACGCTGGGGCTTCCTGGGGGGAGATGGATCTGGTGGGGGCGCGTGTTCGATTTTTCAGCCACGTCTGGGTTCACTCACAGGTGGATCCCTGGTCATTAGAGATTGTCTCTCAGGGATACAGGCTGGAATTCGAAGACACGCCTCCTCACAGGTTTTTCAAATCGGCTCTGCCGGCTTCCCCGTCAGAGAGAGAGCTAGTGTTGCAAGCAGTCCACAAACTGTATATCCAGCAGGTGATTGTCACAGTTCCTCCTCTACAACACAGAGAGGGATATTACTCAACCCTGTTTGTGGTCCCGAAACCGAACCGTTCGGTCAGACCCATTCTAAACCCGAAATCTCTGAACTTGTACTTGAAGAAGTTCAAGTTCAAAATGGTATCACACAGGGCGGTCATCGCCAGCCTAGAGGGGGGGGGGGGGGGATTGGATGGTGTCTCTGGACATAAAGGATGCTTATCTCCATGTTCCGATATTCCCCCCACATTAGGCGTTCCTGAGGTTTGCAGTGCAGGACTGACACTACCAATTTCAGACGTTGCCGTTTGGGCTTTCTACGGCCCCGAGAATTTTCACCAAGGTTATGGCGGAAATTATGGTGCTCCTGCGCAGGCAGGGGGTCACAATTATCCCATACTTGGACGATCTCCTCATAAAGGCGAGATCTCGAGAGAAATTGCTGGACAGCGTGTCTCTGTCCATGCAGACGTTGCAGAGGCATGGCTGGATTCTCAATCTACCGAAGTCCCAGCTAGTCCCTACAACGCGTCTGACCTTTTTGGGGCTGATTCTAGACACAGACCAGAGAAAGGTGTTTCTTCCGATCGAAAAGGTTCAGGAGATCATGACCATGGTCAGGACCCTGTTGAAACAAAAGAAGGTTTCAGTGCATCATTGCACGCGGGTCCTGGGGAAGATTGTGGCTTCCTACGAGGCCATTCCTTTCAGCAGGTTCCATGCGAGGACCTTTCAGTGGGACCTCTTGAGCAAGTGGTTCGGGTCCTATTTACAAATGCAGCGAAGGATCACCCTATCTCCCAGGACCAGGGTATCTCTCCTGTGGTGGCTAAACAGTGCTCACCTACTAGAGGGTCGCAGGTTCGGCATTCAGGACTGGGTCCTGGTAACCACGGACGCAAGCCTCCGAGGCTGGGGAGCGGTAACACTGGGAAGAAATTTCCAGGGGCTCTGGTCGAACCTAGAGACTTGTCTCCACATCAACATCCTGGAGTTGAGGGCCATATACAACGCCCTGCGTCAAGCGGAGGAATTGCTTCGGGGAAAACATGTTCTGATTCAGTCAGGCAATGTCACGGCAGTGGCTCATGTAAACTGCCAAGGTGGCACAAGGAGCAGAGTGGCCATGGCAGAGGCGACCAGGATTCTGCGCTGGGCGGAAGACCATGTAAGCGCTCTATCAGCAGTGTTCATCCCGGGGGGTGGACAACTGGGAGGCGGACTTCCTCAGCAGGCACGACCTGCATCCGGGAGAGTTGGGGCTTCATCAAGAGGTCTTCGCACAGATCACGGATCGGTGGGGACTGCCTCAGATAGACATGATGGCGTCCCGCATCAACAAAAAGCTAAAGCGGTATTGCGCTAGGTCAAGAGACCCTCAGGCGGTAGCGGTAGACGCTCTGGTGACACCATGGGTGTTCAGATCGGTCTATGTGTTTCCTCCTCTACCTCTCATACCCAAGGTGTTGAGAATTATAAGACTAAGAAGGGTCAGAACAATTCTCATTGTTCCAGATTGGCCAAGGAGGACTTGGTATCCGGATCTGCAAGAGTTGCTCACAGACGATCCGTGGCCTCTTCCTCTAAGGCAGGACCTGCTGCAACAGGGGCCCTATCTGTTCCAAGACTTCCGCGGCTGCGTTTGACGGCATGGCGGTTGAACGCCGGATCCTAGCTGAAGAAGGGATTCCGGAGGAGGTTATCCCTACCCTGATCAAGGCTAGGAAGGATCTGACATCGAAACATTATCACCGCATATGGCAAAAATATGTTTCTTGGTGTGAGGCCAGAGCTGCTCCTACGAAGGAGTTCCATTTGGGCCGTCTGCTTCACTTTCTTCAGACAGGAGTACATTTGGGCCTAAAATTAGGGTCCATAAAGGTTCAAATTTCTGCCTTATCCATTTTCTTTCAAAGAGAATTGGCTTCTCTTCCTGAAGTACAGACTTTTGTGAAGGGCGTGCTGCATATTTAGCCTCCCTTTGTACCTCCGGTGGCACCTTGGGACCTTAACGTGGTGTTAAATTTCCTCAATTCACCTTGGTTTGAACCACTCAAAACAGTGGAGTTGAAATATCTCACTTGGAAAGTGGTCATGTTGTTGGCCTTAGCTTCATCAAGGCGTGTTTCGGAATTAGCGGCTTTATCATATAAAAGCCCATACCTAATTTTTCACGTGGATAGGGCAGAGTTGAGGACTCGTCCTCAATTTCTGCCCAAGGTGGTCTCATCTTTTCATATGAACAAACCTATTGTCGTGCCTGTGGCTACACGGGACTTGGAGGATTCCGAGTCACTGGATGTGGTCAGGGCTTTGAAGATTTATGTGACCAGAACAGCTAGGATCAGGAAGACTGAAGCTCTGTTTGTCCAGTATGCGGCCAACAAGGTTGGCGCTCCTGCTTCAAAGCAGACTATTTCTCGCTGGATCTGTAACACGATTCAGCAGGCGCATTCTACGGCAGGATTGCCATTGCCTAAATCGGTTAAGGCCCATTCCACTAGGAAGGTGGGCTCTTCGTGGGCGGCTGCCCGAGGAGTCTCGGCATTACAGTTGTGCCGAGCAGCTACTTGGTCGGGGACAAACACCTTTGCAAAGTTCTATAAGTTTGATACCCTGGCTGAGGAGGACCTCCTGTTTGCTCAATCGGTGCTGCAGAGTCATCCGCACTCTCCCGCCCATTTAGGAGCTTTGGTATAATCCCCATGGTCCTTACGGAGTCCCAGCATCCTCAAGGCTGTTAGAGAAAATAAGATTTTACTTACCGGTAAATCTATTTCTCGTAGTGTGTAGAGGATGCTGGGCGCCCATCCCAAGTGCAGACTTCTTCTGCAAGACTTGTATATAGTTATTGCAAGACTTGTATATAGTTATTGCTTACATAAGGGTTAAGTTATAGTTTTGCGGTTGAACCGTGGCTATGTTACTGGGTAAGTTTATCACAAGTTACACGGTGTGATTGGTGTGGCTGGTATGAATCTCGCCCTTAGATTTACAAAAATCCTTCCTCGTATTGTCCATCTCCTCTGGGCACAGTTTTCCTAACTGAGGTCTGGAGGAGGGGCATAGAGGGAGGAGCCAAAGCTTTCTTAAAGTGCCCTGTCTCCTGCGGAGCCCTTCTATTCCCCATGGTCCTTACGGAGTCCCAGCATCCTCTACGGACTACGAGAAATAGAGTTACCGGTAAGTAAAATCTTATTTTTCCTTTGTAACTACAAAAATACCTATCTATGCACTTTAGACTATTCACCAATATAGTGGAAGATTCAATCCGGATGAGGCAATAAAATATTCCTGTCATTTCTTAGCAGTGCATCAGCACAGAGTTAGGAAAACAACAACAAAATTTATAATTTATCATCTAGTATTTTGATTTGTGCTATTTATATTTCTCTAACGTCCTAGTGGATGCTGGGGACTCCGTCTGGACCATGGGGATTAGCGGCTCCGCAGGAGACAGGGCACAAAAATAAAGCTTTAGGATCAGGTGGTGTGCACTGGCTCCTCCCCCTATGACCCTCCTCCAAGCCTCAGTTAGGTTTTTGTGCCCGTCCGAGCAGGGTGCAATCTAGGTGGCTCTCCTAAAGAGCTGCTTAGAAAAAGTTTTTAGGTTTTTTATTTTCAGTGAGTCCTGCTGGCAACAGGCTCACTGCATCGAGGGACTTAGGGGAGAGAAGTCAACTCACCTGCGTGCAGGATGGATTGGCTTCTTAGGCTACTGGACACCATTAGCTCCAGAGGGATCGAACACAGGCCCAGCCATGGAGTCCGGTCCCGGAGCCGCGCCGCCGACCCCCCTTGCAGATGCCGAAGATGGAAGAGGTCCAGAAGCAGGCGGCAGAAGACTTTTCAGTCTTCCTGAGGTAGCGCACAGCACTGCAGCTGTGCGCCATTGTTGTCAGCACACTTCACACAGCGGTCACGGAGGGTGCAGGGCGCTGGGGGGGCGCCCTGGGCAGCAATGTATAATACCTTTTTATGGCTAAAAAATACATCACATATAGCCCTTGAGGCTATATGGATGTATTTAACCCCTGCCAGATCTCACAAACTCCGGAGAAGAGCCCGCCGAAATAGGGGGCGGGGCTTATTCTCCTCAGCACACAGCGCCATTTTCCTGCTCAGCTCCGCTGTGAGGAAGGCTCCCAGGACTCTCCCCTGCACTGCACTACAGAAACAGGGTAAAACAGAGAGGGGGGGGCACTTTTTTTGGCGATATTACTATATTTAAGCTGCTATATAAGGATACAACACTTATATAGGGTTGTTCCCATATATATTATAGCGCTTGGGTGTGTGCTGGCAAACTCTCCGTCTGTCTCCCCAAAGGGCTAGTGGGGTCCTGTCTTCAATAGAGCATTCCCTGTGTGTCTGCTGTGTGTCGGTACGTGTGTGTCGACATGTATGAGGACGATGTTGGTGTGGAGGCAGAGCAATTGCCGGTAATGGTGATGTCACCCCCCAGGGAGTCGACACCGGAATGGATGGCTTTGTTTATGGAATTACGTGATAATGTCAGCACATTACAAAAATCAGTTGACGACATGAGACGGCCGGAAAACCAGTTAGTACCTGCCCAGGCGTCTCAGACACCGTCAGGGGCTGTAAAACGCCCTTTACCTCAGTCGGTCGACACAGACCCAGACACGGACACTGAATCTAGTGTCGACGGTGAAGAAACAAACGTATTTTCCAGTAGGGCCACACGTTATATGATCACGGCAATGAAGGAGGCTTTGCATATCTCTGATACTACAAGTACCACAAAAAGGGGTATTATGTGGGGGGTGAAAAAACTACCTGTAGTTTTTCCTGAATCAGAGGAATTGAATGATGTATGTGATGAAGCGTGGGTTAACCCAGATAGAAAAGTGCTAATTTCAAAAAAGTTATTGGCATTATACCCTTTCCAGCCAGAGGTTAGGGCGCGCTGGGAAACACCCCCTAAGGTGGATAAGGCGCTCACACGCTTATCAAAACAAGTGGCGTTACCGTCTCCTGATACGGCCGCCCTCAAGGATCCAGCTGATAGGAGGCTGGAAACTACCCTAAAAAGTATATACACAAATACTGGTGTTATACTGCGACCAGCCATCGCCTCAGCCTGGATGTGCAGTGCTGGGGTGGTCTGGTCGGATTCCCTGACTGAAAATATTGATACCCTGGATAGGGACAGTATTTTACAGACTTTAGAGCAATTAAAGGATGCTTTTCTTTATATGCGAGATGCTCAGAGGGATATTTGCACTCTGGCATCGAGAGTAAGTGCGATGTCCATATCTGCCAGAAGAAGTTTATGGACACGACAGTGGTCAGGTGATGCGGATTCCAAACGGCATATGGAAGTATTGCCGTATAAAGGGGAGGAATTATTTGGCGTCGGTCTATCGGATTTGGTGGCCACGGCAACTGCCGGGAAATCCACCTTTTTACCTCAGACCCCCTCCCAACAGAAAAAGACACCGTCTTTTCAGCCGCAGTCCTTTCGGTCCTATAAGAAGCGGGCAAAAGGACAGTCATATCTGCCCCGAGGCAGAGGAAAGGGTAAGAGAGGGCAGCAAGCAGCTCCTTCCCAGGAACAGAAGCCCTCCGCGGGTTCTGCAAAGCCCTCAGCATGACGCTGGGGCTTTACAAGCGGACTCCGGAACGGTGGGGGGTCGACTCAAGAATTTCAGCGCGCAGTGGGCTTGCTCACAGGTGGACCCCTGGATCCTGCAGGTAGTATCTCAGGGTTACAGGTTGGAATTCGAGAAGTCTCCCCCTCGCCGGTTCCTAAAGTCTGCTTTGCCAACGTCTCCTTCAGACAGGGCGATGGTATTGGAAGCCATTCACAAGCTGTTTTCTCAGCAGGTGATAGTCAAGGTACCCCTCCTACAACAGGAAAAGGGGTATTACTCCACGCTATTTGTGGTACCGAAGCCGGACGGCTCGGTAAGACCTATTCTAAATCTGAAATCTTTGAACCTGTACATACAAAAATTCAAGTTCAAGATGGAATCACTCAGAGCAGTGATAGCGAATCTGGAAGAAGGGGACTTTATGGTGTCCCTGGACATAAAAGATGCTTACCTGCATGTCCCAATTTGCCCTTCACATCAAGGGTACCTCAGGTTCGTGGTGCAAAACTGTCATTATCAGTTTCAGACGCTGCCGTTTGGATTGTCCACGGCACCTCGGGTCTTTACCAAGGTAATGGCCGAAATGATGATTCTTCTGCGAAGAAGAGGCGTATTAATTATCCCTTACTTGGACGATCTCCTGATAAGGGCAAGGTCCAGAGAACAGCTGGAGGACGGAGTAGCACTAACACAAGTAGTGCTGCAACAACACGGGTGGATTCTGAATTTTCCAAAATCTCAGTTGACCCCGACAACACGTCTGCTGTTCCTGGGAATGATTCTGGACACGGTTCAGAAAAAGGTGTTTCTTCCGGAGGAGAAAGCCAAGGAGTTATCCGAACTTGTCAGGAACCTCCTAAAACCAGGAAAAGTGTCTGTGCATCAATGCACAAGAGTCCTGGGAAAGATGGTGGCTTCTTACGAAGCAATCCCATTCGGCAGATTCCACGCACAAACTTTTCAGTGGGATCTGCTGGACAAATGGTCCGGATCGCATCTGCAGATGCATCAGCGGATAACCTTATCGCCACGGACAAGGGTGTCTCTTCTGTGGTGGTTGCAGAGTGCTCATCTGTTAGAAGGCCGCAGATTCGGCATACAGGACTGGGTCCTGGTGACCACGGATGCCAGTCTGAGAGGCTGGGGAGCGGTCACACAGGGAAGAAACTTCCAGGGAGTATGGTCAAGCCTGGAGATGTCTCTTCACATAAATATACTGGAGCTAAGAGCGATTTACAATGCTCTAAGCCTGGCAAAACCCCTGCTTCAGGGTCAGCCGGTGTTGATCCAGTCGGACAACATCACGGCAGTCGCCCACGTAAACAGACAGGGCGGCACAAGAAGCAGGAGAGCAATGGCAGAAGCTGCAAGGATTCTTCGCTGGGCGGAAGATCATGTGATAGCACTGTCAGCAGTGTTCATTCCGGGAGTGGACAACTGGGAAGCAGACTTCCTCAGCAGACACGATCTACACCCGGGAGAGTGGGGACTTCATCCAGAAGTCTTCCACATGATTGTGAACCGTTGGGAAAAACCAAAGGTGGATATGATGGCGTCTCGCCTCAACAAAAAACTGGACAGGTATTGCGCCAGGTCAAGAGACCCTCAGGCAATAGCTGTGGACGCTCTGGTAACACCGTGGGTGTTCCAGTCAGTGTATGTGTTTCCTCCTCTGCCTCTCATACCCAAAGTACTGAGAATTATACGGCAAAAGGGGAGTAAGAACGATACTCGTGGCTCCGGATTGGCCAAGAAGAACTTGGTACCCGGAACTTCAGGAGATGCTCACGGAAAATCCGTGGCCTCTACCTCTAAGACGGGACCTGATTCAGCAGGGACCGTGTCTATTCCAAGACTTACCGCGGCTGCGTTTGACGGCGTGGCGGTTGAACGCCGAATTCTAAGGGAAAAAGGCATTCCAGAAGAGGTCATTCCTACCCTGGTTAAAGCCAGGAAGGAGGTGACTGCACAACATTATCACCGCATTTGGAGAAAATATGTTGCGTGGTGTGAGGCCAGGAAGGCCCCCACGGAGGAATTTCAATTGGGTCGATTCCTACATTTCCTGCAAACAGGATTGTCTATGGGCCTCAAGTTGGGGTCCATTAAGGTTCAAATTTCGGCCCTGTCGATTTTCTAACAGAAAGAATTGGCTTCAGTTCCTGAAGTCCAGACTTTTGTAAAAGGAGTACTACATATACAGCCCCCGGTTGTGCCCCCAGTGGCTCCGTGGGACCTTAATGTAGTTTTGGATTTTCTCAAATCCCATTGGTTTGAGCCACTCAAATCGGCGGATTTGAAATATCTTACATGGAAAGTAACCATGCTACTGGCCCTGGCTTCAGCCAGGAGAGTGTCAGAATTGGCGGCTTTATCGTATAAAAGCCCATATCTGATTTTCCATTCGGACAGGGCAGAACTGCGGACGCGTCCTCATTTTCTGCCTAAGGTGGTGTCAGCGTTTCACCTGAACCAGCCTATTGTGGTGCCTGCGGCTACTAGCGATTTGGAGGATTCCAAGTTGCTGGACGTTGTCAGGGCATTGAAAATATATATTTCAAGGACGGCTGGAGTCAGAAAATCTGACTCGCTGTTTATACTGTATGCACCCAACAAGCTGGGTGCTCCTGCTTCTAAGCAGACGATTGCTCGTTGGATTTGTAGCACAATTCAACTTGCACATTCTGTGGCAGGCCTTCCACAGCCTAAATCTGTCAAGGCCCATTCCACAAGGAAGGTGGGCTCATCCTGGGCGGCTGCCCGAGGGGTCTCGGCATTACAACTCTGCCGAGCAGCTACGTGGTCGGGGGAGAACACGTTTGTAAAATTCTACAAATTTGATACCCTGGCTAAAGAGGACCTGGAGTTCTCTCATTCGGTGCTGCAGAGTCATCCGCACTCTCCCGCCCGTTTGGGAGCTTTGGTATAATCCCCATGGTCCTGACGGAGTCCCCAGCATCCACTAGGACGTTAGAGAAAATAAGATTTTACTTACCGATAAATCTATTTCTCGTAGTCCGTAGTGGATGCTGGGCGCCCATCCCAAGTGCGGATTGTCTGCAATACTTGTACATAGTTATTGTTACAAAAAAATCGGGTTGTTCTTGTTGTGAGCCGTCTGTTCAGAGGCTCCTACGTTGTCATACTGTTAACTGGGTTCAGATCACAAGTTGTACGGTGTGATTGGTGTGGCTGGTATGAGTCTTACCCGGGATTCAAAATCCTTCCTTATTGTGTACGCTCGTCCGGGCACAGTATCCTAACTGAGGCTTGGAGGAGGGTCATAGGGGGAGGAGCCAGTGCACACCACCTGATCCTAAAGCTTTATTTTTGTGCCCTGTCTCCTGCGGAGCCGCTAATCCCCATGGTCCTGACGGAGTCCCCAGCATCCACTACGGACTACGAGAAATAGATTTATCGGTAAGTAAAATCTTATTTTACTTATGCATGAATAATACATCACCAGAACTCACCAACATACGGGTCTCGAGTTCAATGACTAGCGTCCCATCAGCTACAGAATACTTTGACCAGGCAACAGAGCAGAGTATTATTTACTGTGTGTATAAAAAAGGGTATATAGTTACCTTCAAGCCGCGGCTGTCCACTCTGTCTGTGCCTGGGAAAGGTGGCCTCCGTAGGAGATCGGTGGTCGTAGCCAGTCAGACGTAGCCCCCAAATGATGATTCCTAATTATTTAAAAGAAGTGGGGAGTCTCCATAGTGATGATCTAAAAAGGACTACTTGAAGGACTGCCGCGCCCCAGAGAGCAGCAGTGGTGATATCTACGGGGGGGTCACTCAACCCCCTAAAGCATAAATACAGAGAAAAATGAGAGATCACGTCTGCGCTCGTCAAGGATTACAATACTTATAGAGATGAGGTTAACAGTGCACAGTATCTAATAAATAGATGGTTTTCAAATTTAGTCTAATGAATGTATCACGTGGTATCGTTAAAACGTATTAAACCTTTCTTTGTGTGTCTTTATTTCTAATTCTCCGAGTTAAATCTTGAATAGATTTATGTCCTCGGTCCGTGGTGTATTTCTCCTTAGTGGTGTCTCAAATATTCGTTCTCCTGATTTTCTCGTGTACTTCCGTCCAGGGTATCAGGATAGTTCTTATCCTCAACGGTTGGAGACAAAGAGACAGAGATAGCCGCTGATAGTGTAGTAGGCGTATTACAAGTAAATGGAGTATCTTATAGGGGGTTCTTTAATAGAGGTGGTAGCTGCTGATTGCGTACCAGTACTCACGTGAAAGACGTGATGTACCCTTGCATAAAGGTATCTTTGGTGTTCTTATGGTTTTCTCCTCCTCCAGACGGGATCCTTTATAGTTCTTATCCTCTAAATAGTGCCATTTCAATGTGTGATCTGAAATGCAGGAACCTAGCTAATTAAAACACCCCGTTTTAATTAGCTAGGTTCCTGCATTTCAGGGTACATCACGTCTTTCACGTGAGTACTGGTACGCAATCAGCAGCTACCACCTCTATTAAAGAACCCCCTATAAGATACTCCATTTACTTGTAATACGCCTACTACACTATCAGCGGCTATCTCTGTCTCTTTGTCTCCAACCGTTGAGGATAAGAACTATCCTGATACCCTGGACGGAAGTACACGAGAAAATCAGGAGAACGAATATTTGAGACACCACTAAGGAGAAATACACCACGGACCGAGGACATAAATCTATTCAAGATTTAACTCTGAGAATTAGAAATAAAGACACACAAAGAAAGGTTTAATACGTTTTAACGATACCACGTGATACATTCATTAGACTAAATTTGAAAACCATCTATTTATTAGATACTGTGCACTGTTAACCTCATCTCTATAAGTATTGTAATCCTTGACGAGCGCAGACGTGATCTCTCATTTTTCTCTGTATCCATAGTGATGATATTCAGCATATAGAATTTTTTATTAAAGAGGCCACGCCTATTTCATCTTCGCAGAGTGACGTGACCCAATACAGACTTCATCAATGATGCCCGTCCCTTCAGGGGAATTCAGACTCACATATATAGTACAGAATTATACAATAGTTCATAATTGATTAATCAATGGGGCGTATTTTCAGATAACAAGCGCAATATTGATTGGCTGGTGATCACAAACAGGAAATCCAAATATGGTCAGCTGGGCTTAGGTGAAATGGCTGATCTTTTCCTGAGGATGGCAGATTGTTTCCACTAGTCTCGGATCTCCCATTCAAACCAATGGAGCTTCTTAATATGCCTTGTAAGCAAAAAGGTCATCTCTGTTCATGTGTCATGATGCTCTTTTCCAAAACCGAAGGTCCATCTGATATGTACTTATCAAAACCATAAAATGTCATTAAGTTCTGATTATCTAAACAAGAGGGTCTTTATCTAAGTACCACGAAGGCATTTATGTTCTTAGTCACAAGCTAGGGCAAAGGTTGGCAGAAACTTTCCACTGGAAGAAAGCTGATCATTATTGGAATTTAAAAGAGCAATTTACAGATATATAATTATAAGTCTGAAAGCAATACAGATATTTGATATTTCTTCATCATGCAGTAATGTTTTTTCCTACCTACAGTGCATCCGGAAAGTATTCACAGCGCTTTACTTTTTCCACATTTTGTTATGTTACAGCCTTATTCCAAAATGGAATAGATACATTTTTCCCCTCCAAATTCTACACACAATACCCCATAATGACAACGTGAAAAAAGTGAATTTGAGATTTTTGCTAATTTATTAAAAATAAAAAAAGAAGAAATCACATGGGTCGCTGCGCTGGCGTGGACCCCACTAGACCACCTGGGCATATTGAGTACAGGTCAGGTGTACTAACACTCCCATTTAATAAGGCTCACAGAACCCCGGGTGGAAGTCCAGCATAGGGGAGCCAGCGTTTCACTTGTAGCCCCTCCCCCGGCCCAGGGCGCCATTTACTGCAGATTTCCCGCCCTGGAGCTTCTTCACACTCTCCCTCACTCCCTGAATGAGACGCTGGGCGCCATCTTATAAGCATAGCTGCGGCTGGTCTCCGGGACTTCAGGCCAAGGTCTCCCTTGTAAAGCCGCCTGTATACAGCACTATGTCTTTACAAACGCTTGGGTATTCTACATGTCATTATACAGACAGTGTTAGTGATATATACCTCCGGTCTAGGACCGCGCTGTGTTTTTTTATATATATATATATATATATATACTAGTCCAGTGCAGCTTTATTGTTTTAATATTTTCTGCATTGCCTGTGACTGTGTGTGCCTGTATCTGCTCTGAGGTTTCACTCTCAGTGTTTCCCAGATATAACTGTCACTATATTCTGTACCCTACGAGGCTAGGTGCGTCAGGGTCCGCTAATATAGTGCCTCACAGTATTTATCCAATACCGATATTCTACTGTGTATTCAGTCACATACTAACCGATTTATTTGCAGGTATTGTACTTTGTCTGGCTTTATGGTGGTCATTCCAAGTTGATCGCAGCCAGCCACTTTTTGCTGCTGCTGCGATTAACTATCCCATGCCTATTGGGGAGTGTATTTTAGCTTAGCAGGGCAAGAACAAGGGATCTTGAAGCAATCTTCTTGGATGCTTTATCAGTGAGATGGAATTTTCATCTGGCTAACGTGTTTCCACCAATTTCTCTAGTACCCAGAGTGATTCGAAGTATTCAAACTGGAAGGGGGCGCTGTGATACTAATAGCTCCAGGGTGGTCCAGGAGAAATTGGTACACAGATCCGCAGAGGCTGTCTGTGGACGCTCTGTTTCTTCTGCCTCAACGTCCAGATTTTCTATTTCAGGGTCCCTGTCTCTACAAACATCTGTCTTGACTGTCTCTGACGGCATGGCTCTTGAAACATCCGTCTTAAAGGCAAAAGGTTTTTCACATGAGGTAATCCAAACAATGATTAAAGCAAGGAAACCATCCTCTGCTCACATCTTTTACCGGATATGGCATGCTTATTTTCTGTGGTATGCTGCGATAAGTTTAGATCATAGGTCTTTTAGAGTTTCTAGAATTCTAGGTTTTCTTCAAGCAGGAATGGACAAGGGTCTCCGTATAGCTTCCTTGAAGGTACAAGTGTCAGCATTATCTGTATGGTTTCAAAAGAAAATTTCTAACCTAGAGGATGTTCACACTTTTTTCCATGTATTGCTTCATATTCAACCTCCTTTTGTTCCCCCCCTACAGCTCCCTGGGATCTAGAATGAGTTCTCAAGGCACTTCAAGTTGCTCCTTTTGAACCACTGATTCGAGTGGATCTCAAATGGTTGACAGCTAAAGTTCTTTTCTCTTACGTCCTAGTGGATGCTGGGGTCCATTTTAGTACCATGGGGTATAGACGGGTCCACTTTGAGTCATGGGCACTTTAAAAGTTTGATAGTGTGGGCTAGCTCCTCCCTCTATGCCCCTCCTACCAGACCCAGTTTAGAAAAGGGGCCCGAAGGAGCTAGTCACAGCTAGGAGAGCTCTTAGGAGTTTTTATTGTTTTCTGAGTTGTTAGTTCACAGTCAGGCTCCTGGCAACAGCCTCCCTGCTTCATTGGACTTAAGGGGGGGAGTAGGCACCAACTCTAGAAGTTAATGGTTCTCTGTCTCCGCTGACAGGACACTGAGCTCCTCAGGGTGAGGATCACAAGCCCCCGAGGCGACCGCTCATTCCTGCAGCACGGACGCCACCCCTTAACAGCCAGAAGAAAGAAGAGGTGGTGAGTATGACGCCGGCGACCCGGTTAGAGGGAAGCCGGCGGGTATGGCGGCACAATTGTGGGAGTGCAGCTCTCGCAGGCTACGCTCCGGCTGGCTCAGAACACACTGTGTTGGTGCGTGAGGGGCGTCTTGGGCCGGCGCTTGTACCCTAACACTGGTCACGGCAGCCTGGGTATCGGTTCATCAGTGCATTCACCTTGTGGTGAAGATGGTAGCGTCTTACGAGGCTCTACAGTACGGAAGATTCCACGCATGGTCTTTCTAACTGGATCTCCTGGACAGGTGCACCAGTGGATACTCCTGTCGCCGAAAGCCAGGATTTCGCTCCCATGGTGGCAGCAAGCTTCTCCCTTTCTCGAGAGCCGCTGGTTCAGAATTCAGAATTGGATCCTTCAAACCACGGATGCAAGTCTCAGAGGTTGGGGAAAACTTTCAAGGAAAGTGGTCAAGTCTAGAATCCATCCTTCCGATAAACATTCTGGAACTGAGGGCCGTATACAACGGTCTTCTACAAGTGTCACATCTTCTGCAAGATCGGGCCATTCAGGTTCAGTTGGACAATGTAACGGCATTATCCTACATAAACCGTCAAGGCGGAACGAAAAGCAGAGCGGCGATGTCAGAGGTGACACATCGTCTGCAAGATCGGGCCATTCAGGTTCAGTTAGACAATGCAACAGCAGTGTCCTACATATACCGTCCAGGCGGAACGAAGAGCAGAGAGACGATGTCAGAGATGACAAGAATCCTCCTCTGGGCAGAAAAACACGTGCTGGCGCTGTCAGCCATCTTCATTCTGGGAGTGGACAACTGGGAAGTGGACTTCCTCAGCAGACACAATCTCCATCCAGGAAAATGGGGCCTCCACCCGGAGGTATTCACAAAGGTAACAAGTAGGTGCGGAGTTCCTCAGATAGACATGAAGGCCTCCCGCCTCAACAAAAAGCTTTGGTGGTACTGTTCCAGGTCGAGAGACCCACAAGCAGTGGGGGTAGACGCTTTGGTAACTCCGTGGGTGTTCCAGTCAGTGTATGTGTTCCCTCCACTTCCACTTATTCCAAAAGTTCTCAAACTAATAAAGAGAACAAGAGTTTAGGCAAGCCTCATTGCTCCAAACTGGCCAAGACAGGCTTGGTATGCGGATCTCCTGGAATTACTGCTGGAGGATCCGAGGCCTCTTCCTCTTTGCGAGGACCTTCTCCTATAGGGGCCATTCGCCTATCAAGACTTACCACGGCTATGTTTGACGGCTTTGAGGTTGAACGCTGGATTTTAGCTCGGAAGGGTATTCCGAAGAAGGTCATCCCTACCCTGATCCAGGCTAGGAAGGGAGTAATGTCTAAAGATTACCATTGGATTTGGAAGAAGTATGTGTCTTGGTGTGACTCCAAGAAGCTTCCTACAGTGGAGTTTCAGCTGGACGGTTTCACCTCTTTCTGCAAGCAGATGTGGATGTGGGCCTACGCTTGGGCTCCATTAATGTCCAGATTTCGGCCTTATCCATTTTCTTCCAGAAACAATTGGCTGCTCTCCCTGAGGTTCAGACTTTGTTGAAAGGGGTTCTGCACATCCAGCCACCCTTTGTGCCTCCTTGGTATCTTAATGTGGTGCTGCAGTTCCTACAGTCGGATTGGTTTTAGCCTTTGCAGAAGGTGGAAGTCAAGTTTCTTACTTGGAAGGTGGTCACACTGTTGGCTCTAGCATCTGCTAGACATGTGTCGGAATTGGGAGCTTTGTCCTGCAAGAGCCCCTACTTGATTTTTCATGAAGATAGAGCCGAGCTCAGAACGCGCCAGCAGTTTCTTCCTAAGGTTGTGTCAACGTTTCATATCAACCAACCTATTGTGGTGCCAGTGACTACTGACTCCTCAATTTCCTCCAAGTCCTTGGATGTTGTGAGGGATTTGAAGATTTATGTGAAGAGGACTTCTCGTCACAGGAAATCGGACTCTCTCTTTGTCCTTTATGATCCCAACAAGGTTGGGTGTCATGCTTCTAAGCAGACGATTTCTCGCTGGATCAGGTTAACTATCCAGCATGCTAATTCTATGGCAGGATTGCCGTGTACAAAATCTGTTAAGGCGCACTCTACTCGTAAGGTGGATTCCTCCTGGGCGGCTGCCCGGGGTGTCTCGGCTTACAGCTTTGCCGAGCAGCTATTCGGTCAGGGTTAAACACATTTGCTAAGTTCTACAAGTTCGATATTTTGGCCTGATGTTTGGTCAGTCTGATCTGCAGAAGTCTCAGCACTCTCCCTCCCATACTTGGAGCTTTGGTACATCCCCTTGGTACTAAAATGGACCCCAGAATCCTCTAGGATGTAAGAGAAAATAGGATTTTAATTACCTACCGGTAAATCCTTTTCTCGTGGTCCGTAGAGGATGCTGGACTCCCACCCAGTGCTTCGAAAACGCACAGCAGCGTTCTGATCTGAATTAGGCCCAATTTGTCTGACCACTTTACTCGTAAGGTAGGACCTTCTTGGACAGCCTACCATGTCGCCTCAGCTGATCAAATGTGTAAGGCAGCCACATGGTCATCCATTAACACATTCATTAGACATTATGCTTTTGACACATTTGCCTCTCAGGATGCTGTATTTGGGTGAAGAATTCTTTGCAATCAGGAGCATCTCCACTACTAGTAGCTACTTTGGGATGTCCCAAGGTAGATCCTGTAGATCACTGTGGACCCAGATAGAGAAAGCAGAGGTTATGGTAGACTTACCTAGATCAGTGTTCATTCTAGCACCCTGCACCTTTAAAAACTTGTGCAGTTCCTCTTTCCTGCCTGGGGTGTCACTCTCTGCTCTGGCGCTTCTCAGAACACTCTGCTCTGTATCTCAGCACTAAAATGCAGAGCAGAGTGTTCTGAGAAGCACCAGAGCAGAGAGCGACACTCCAGGCAGGAAAGAGGATCTGCACGTGTTTTGAAAGGTGCAGGGTGCTAGAATGGAACACTACCTAGATAACCCTCTTTCTCTGAAGTCCACAGTGTTCACAGGGATCCCACCCTGAGGCACCTGATTTGAGAATCTGTACACTTACTAACCCCTTCCTGTCCTTTGGTATAGAAGTGTGTGTATGTTCTTCTCACTAATAGGTCTCCCTTTTGAACTGCTCCTGCCTTGAGCTTTGAAACAAACTGAATTGCCTGAGCCAGGAGGCGGGAATACAGGGGGCTGGCCCATAGCATCCTGGGAGTGTGAAAAGCTTAGCTGTTTGGTGCCCGTTCCGCTGTCGCTACTATATATCCCAAGGTAGATCCCGTGGACTTCAGAGAAAGAGGGTTATCTAGGTAAGTCTACCATAACCTCTGCTTTTGTTATTTATGGGCTGTTTTGGGAGGATTTCTATTACCGTATATACTCGAGTATAAGCCGACTTTTTCAGCATGTTTATACCCGAGTCAGTGGAAGGAGGGACACGGAGGGCACAGCGTGCGTCTCCCCTATGTCCCTCCTGCGTCTCCGTCTCTAGCAGCGTGTGTGTGTGTGTTAAATGAACTGCCCGTTCGTGAGCTCTGATTGGGTCACGAACCGGCACTTAATTTAACACATACACGCCGCCGGAGACGGAGACGCAGGAGGGACACAGGAGAGCCGCGCGCTGTGCCCTCCGTGTCCCTCCTTCAGAATACAACGTGGGAGCGATGGAGGGTGAGTACCCTTCCTGGCACTGTGGGGCATATCTGGCAGCATGAGAGCACATCTGGCACAGTGGGGCATATCTGGCAGCATGGGGGCACATCTGGCACAGTGGGGCATATCTGGCAGCATGAGGGCACATCTGGTATACTGGGGCATATCTGGCAGCATGAGGGCACATCTGGCACTGGGGCATATCTGGCAGCATGAGGGCATATCTGGCAGCATGAGGGCATATCTGGCACTGTGGGGCATATCTGGCAGCATGAGGGTATATCTGGCACTGTAGGGCATATCTGGCAGCATGAAGGCATATCTGGCACTGTGGGGCATATCTGGCAGCATGAGGGCACATCTGGCATATCTGGCAGCATGAGGGCATATCTGGCACTGTGGGGCATATCTGGCAGCATGAGGGCACATCTGGAATATCTGGCAGCATGAGGGCACATCTGGGATATCTGGAAGCATGAGGGCATATCTGGCACTGTGGGGCATATCTGGCAGCATGAGGGCATATCTGGCACTGTGGGGCATATCTGGCAGCATGAGGGCATATCTGGCACTGTGGGGCATATCTGGCAGCATGAGGGCATATCTGGCACTGTGGGGCATATCTGGCAGCATGAGGGCATATCCGGCACTTTGGGGCATATCTGGCAGCATGAGGGCATATCTGGCACTGAGGGCTGTGTACGGCTAGAGCTGCATTTCCCACCCTACGCTTATACTTGAGTCAATGAGTTTTCCCAGGTTTTTGTGGTAAAATTAGGTGCCTCGGCTTATATTCGGGTCGACTTATACTCGAGTATATACGGTATTTTAATATTTTTTAATATAAGCTTGTGTTTTATATATGAGATGAGACCAGAATGGGGTCCAGGTCACAAGGGATCTGGCCAATTAGGGCATTCCCGCTTACCGCCAGTAACCGCCTGTTACTGACTCCACCCACTGCGCAGTGGGCGGGTACTATGCTGCCACCACCAGACTCCTTCCTGTGGCGTCTGGAACCATAGATCTGCTGTGTATGCGTCGACACGCTGTCTTACCACACCTGTGTGGCGTTGACTGATCCCCACTAATCGCTTGCCCAAGCACGGAATGGTAGCAGGCGTAAGGCGGAGCTTGGAGACACTGGGTGTACCCAAAACAGCCGAATAACGGGGCTATGTTTGACATAACCCTGCAGGTCAGAAGATGAAGCGGTCGTCTTGAGGCAAAAGATGTTTATTCGCTCAAATAGTTCTAAAAAGAACTCTTACTTAATTCTAGGGGCAACAGCAATACAGCAGATGTTCACAGCAGACAGAAGATGGTGTATATCCCCCTGAGGCTCGCAGGAACCTTTTTATACAGTAAAACCACTCTGAATATCATGGGGTAGTCCCACCCTGAGTCTTTTCCATCCAATCACGATATCTTACAAAATATAAATAAATAAATTACATTTTAAAAGGATATAAATGCATAAAGCAATTTCCTCCTTCCTGTCACATAAAGTTTGATATCGTTTAAACTGCTTCCTTTACCACCTGGTAATTTACAAGTCTCCTTTGATCACACAGATTCTATAGTTTCTACAGTAGTGTCTGTATTTGTAACAAAAGGTACAGGAAAACAACTTATACAAAGTCTAGTAATTGTTTCCCCCTGCCATTCACGTATCTGGAGTGAATATTCAGGAAATCATTAAAAACAAACTGATTTCCCCAATAGCATAGACACACCAAAAGACCACCTAGGGGTCATTTCACAGGAAGTGCTGTAACCAAAGCATTGGTCATTTCACTCTTACACCTTCTCACAGGAACTGCAGAACCCAAGCACATTACCAGCGGTGCCCTGACCAACACATCAAAAGATCTGATCACACTAGGAGGTTACGGAGCATATGACTTCCTATGTGAGAGTGTGCTATGACTTATCCTATAGTTACTAAGAGCATCTCGGATACAAATACATTATAAAACGTGCAGTGTATAACTCTCCAACTGCGCACAGCGCAGTGATATAACATAGACACATTTTTAAACACTCCGCTCCCGGCGCCGTTAGTACATTTGAATGGGGCGCCTAGCGCCCATTGTCTCTGTAAAATGGCGCGGGACACTGAGGAATAACCCCTTCAGTGCCGCTGACGCCATTGTCCCTGTGGCTGACGGGATCTCCGGCTACACCTTCCCTATATGATCTGTAGAGAAGCTGTGTGTCTTATACAGTGATATTCTGTTGTTCAGTCTTAATGTAATCAGACATTACTAATGTGTTATTTCTCTAACGTCCTAGTGGATGCTGGGGACTTCGTAAGGACCATGGGGAATAGACAGGCTCCGCAGGAGACTGGGCACTCTAAGAAAGATTTAGTAGTACTGGTGTGCACTGGCTCCTCCTTCTATGCCCCTCCTCCAGACCTCAGTTAGAATATGTGCCCTGCCAGAGCTGGGTGCTTTTAGCTTGCTAATAAGAAAGTATTTTATTTAGGTTTTTTTTATTTTCAGAGAGCTTCTGCTGGCAACAGACTCTGCTACGAGGGACTGAGGGGAGAGAAGCAAACCTACTAACTGCGGGCTAGGTTGCGCTTCTTAGGCTACTGGACACCATTAGCTCCAGATGGTTCGAACACAGGATCTTAACCTTGGTCGTCCGTTCCCGGATCCGCGCCGTCGTCCCCCTCGCAGAGCCAGAAGACAGAAGTCGGCCGAAGCAAGAAGACATCGAAATCGGCGGCAGAAGACTCCTGTCTTCATATGAGGTAGCGCACAGCACTGCAGCTGTGTGCCATTGCTCCCACATTACACCCACACACTCGGGTCACTGTAGGGTGCAGGGGGGGGGCGCCCTGGGCAGCAATTAGGATACCTCTTGGCAAAAAGACACATATATACAGCTGGGCACTGTATATATGTACGAGCCCCCGCCATTATTTGTACATAGAAGCGGGAAAGAAGCCCGCCGCTGAGGGGGCGGGCCTTCCTCAGCACTCGCCAGCGCCATATTCTCTCCACAGCTCCACTGAGAGGAAGCTCCCCAGGCTCTCCCCTGCAGTATCAAGGTAGAAAAAGGGTAGAAGAGAGGGAGGGGGGGCACATAAATTTATACAGCAGCTACTGGGTAAACACTAAGTTACTGTGTAATCCCTGGGTTATATAGCGCTGGGGTGTGTGCTGGCATACTCTCTGTCTCCCCAAAAGGCCTTTGTGGGGGTCCTGTCCTCAGTTAGAGCATTCCCTGTGTGTGTGCGGTGTGTCGGTACGTTGGTGTCGACATGTTTGACGAGGAAGGATACGTGGAGGCAGAACAAGTGCAAATGGATGTGGTGTCGCCGCCGACGGCGCCGACACCTGTTTGGATGGATATGTGGAAGGTGTTAAATGATAATGTAAGCTCCTTGCATAAAAGGTTGGATAAAGCTGAAGCCTTGGGACAGTCAGGGTCTCAACCCAGGTCTGATCCTACAGCTCAGAGGCCGTCAGGGTCTCAAAAGCGCCCACTATCCCAGATGGTTGACACAGATGTCGACACGGATTCTGACTCCAGTGTCGATAGCGATGATGCAAAGTTGCAGCCAAAAATGACTAAAGCCATCCGCTACATGATTATAGCAATGAAGGTTGTATTACACATATCAGAGGTAAACCCTGTCCCTGACCAGAGGGTTTATATGTATGGGGAGAAAAAGCAAGAAGTGACTTTTCCCCCTTCACGTGAATTAAATGAATTATGTGAAAAATCGTGGGATTCTCCTGATAGGAAAGTAATAATTTCCAAGAGATTACTGGTGGTCAGATGAGAAGTAGTCGGATCCTAAAACAGCTCTGACGCGTTTCTCGACCGGCACAGTCTGGTCGTTTCCTCAGAGGGTTATGATAACCCTCTGAGGAAACGACCAGACTGTGCCGGTCGAGAAACGCGTCAGAGCTGTTTTAGGATCCGAGTACTTCTCATCTGACCACCTTTACCTCTCACGGATCTTACCCGTTCCAGCTCTACTCCACTGTCGGGTCAAAATTTGCCCGAGCAGAGCCACCTGCACTGGTCCCTTCTGCAATACGGGGACCGTGGCTGTCAGCTCATCGCCTCGGATCAACGGCATCTCGGTTAATTACATCACCGCCAGATGATCCGTAGGAGCGGTGAGCGGTTAGGAGTCTGACACGTTACAGTAAGGAGAGAGCATTGGACTTAGCCGCTGGAGCCAGCAGGCACCCGAGCACTTGCTAGTGCTATACGTACACCGAGGAAGCGGTAAGCGTCATTATCCTGATATGAGGCTATATTAAATTGAACGGAACTGGTGTGATATCCATTGGAGGTAATTTACAGATGTCCGATCTATAACCAACAGTGCACTTACTTTGTATTCATCTGACTTTTATCTGAACAAATTCAATACAAGTATGAGACTGTTACATGGATAATATCCAGATTTTCAGCATCCAAACATCAGCTGTTAATTTTAGGACTATCAATCTTTATATCATCACCATACCAGTCTATTAGTGCACTGAACTGTGTGGAATATATGGAGTTGTAGTGCGGAATTTATTGGTTTTATTAGTATTAAATAGGTATATATATACCGCATTTTGTGATCACTGTATATATTAAAATTGTGAACTTTCGTGGAGTCTGCCTGCGCTCTCTTGTTCAGTTTTTTTTATATCTCCAGCAGGTGGTGGTAAAGGTTCCCCTCCTTCAACAGGGAAGGGGTTACTATTCCACTATTTTTGTGGTACCGAAACCGGACGGATCGGTCAGACCCATTTTGAATTTAAAATCCCTAAACATTTATCTGAAGAAATTCAAGTTCAAAATGGAATCGCTCAGAGCGGTCATTGCAAGCCTGGAAGAGGGGTATTTTATGGTATCTCTGGACATCAAGGATGCTTACTTGCATGTCCCCATTTATCCACCTCATCAGGAGTACCTCAGGTTTGTGGTACAGGACTGTCATTACCAATTCCAGACGTTGCTGTTTGGCCTGTCCACGGCACCGAGAATATTTACCAAGGTGATGGCGGAAATGATGGTGGTCCTTCGGAAGCAAGGAGTTACAATTATCACATACTTGGACGATCTCCTCATAAAGGCGAGGTCCAGGGAGCAGTTGCTGATCAGCGTAGCACTCTCTCAGGAAGTGTTGCAACAGCACGGCTGGATTCTGAATATTCCAAAGTCGCAGCTGATTCCTACGACGCGTCTGCCCTTCCTGGGCATGATTCTGGACACAAACCAGAAGAAGGTGTTTCTCCCAGAGGAGAAGGCTCAGGAGCTCGTTACTCTGGTCAGAGACCTCCTAAAACCAAAACAGGTATCGGTGCATCACTGCACGCGAGTCCTGGGAAAGATGGTGGCATCATACAAAGCCATTCCCTTCGGCAGGTTCCATGCGAGGATCTTTCAGTGGGATCTGTTAGACAAGTGTTCCGGATCGCATCTTCAGATGCATCGGCTGATCACCCTGTCCCCCAGGGCCAGGATGTCTCTTCTGTGGTGGCTGCAAGGTGTTCACCTTGAGGGCCGCAGGTTCGGCATACAGGACTGGGTCCTGGTGACCATGGATGCAAGCCTCCGAGGATGGGGGGCAGTCACTCAGGGAAGAAACTTCCAAGGGATGTGGTCAAGTCAGGAGACTTGTCTGCACATAAATATCCTGGAACTAAGGGCCATATACAACGCCCTGAGTCAAGCGGAGCCCCTGCTTCGAAACCAACCAGTGCTGATTCAGTCAGACAACATCACTGCAGTGGCCCATGTAAACTGCCAGGGCGGCACAAGAAGCAGGGTGGCAATGGCAGAAGCCACCAGGATTCTATGTTGGGCGGAGAATCACGTGCACGCACTGTCAGCAGTGTTCATTCCGGGAGTGGACAACTGGGAAGAAGACTTCCTCAGCAGGCACGACCTCCACCCGGGAGAGTGGGGACTTCATCAAGAAGTCTTCATGCTGATTGCAAATCGATGGGAACTGCCACAGGTGGACATGATGGCGTCCCGCCTCAACAAAAAGCTAAAAAGGTATTGCGTCAGGTCAAGGGACCCTCAGGCGATAGCTGTGGATGCACTAGTAACACCGTGGGTTTTCCAGTCGGTCTATGTGTTTCCTCCTCTTCCTCTCATACCAAAGGTGCTGAGAATTATAAGAAAAAGAGGAGTGAGAACAATACTCATTGTTCCGGATTGGCCAAGAAGGACTTGGTACCCGAAACTGCAAGAAATGCTCATAGAGGACCCATGGCCTTTGCCTCTGAGACAGGACCTGTTGCATCAAGGGCCCTGTCTATTCCAAGACTTACCGCGGCTGGGTTTGACGGCATGGCGGTTGAACGCCGGATCCTAGCGGAAAAAGGCATTCCGGATGAAGTTATTCCTACGCTGATAAATGCTAGGAAGGACGTGACAGCAAAGCATTATCTCCATATATGGCGAAAATATGTTGCTTGGTGTGAGGCCAGGAAGGCCCCTACAGAGGAATTCCAGCTGGGTCGATTCCTGCACTTCCTACAGTCAGGAGTGACTATGGGCCTAAAATTAGGGTCCATAAAGGTCCAGATTTTGGCCCTATCCATTTTCTTTCAAAAAGAACTGGCTTCACTGCCTGAGGTTCAGACGTTTGTTAAGGGAGTGCTGCATATTCAGCCTCCTTTTGTGCCACCAGTGGCACCTTGGGATCTTAACGTGGTGTTGGGTTTCCTGAAATCCCACTGGTTTGAGCCACTTAAGACCGTGGAGCTAAAGTATCTCACGTGGAAAGTGGTCATGTTGTTGGCCTTAGCTTCGGCTAGGCGTTTGTCAGAATTGGCGGCTTTGTCATGTAAAAGTCCCTATCTGGTTTTCCATATGGACAGGGCAGAATTGCGGACTCGTCCGCAATTTCTACCAAAAGTGGTGTCATCTTTTCATTTGAACCAACCTATTATGGTGCCTGCGGCTACTCGTGACTTGGAGGATTCCAAGTTGCTTGACGTTGTCCGGGCTTTGAAGATTTATGTAGCCAGAACGGCTGGAGTCAGGAAGACTGACTCGCTGTTTATCCTGTATGCATCCAACAAGCTGGGTGCTCCTGCTTCAAAGCAAACTATTGCTCGCTGGATCTGTAACACGATTCAGCAGGCTAATTCTGCGGCTGGTCTGCCGCATCCAAAATCAGTGAAAGCCCATTCCACAAGGAAGGTGGGCTCTTCTTGGGTGGCTGCCCGAGGGGTCTCGGCATTACAGCTTTGCCAAGCTACTACTTGGTTGGGTTCAAACACATTTTCAAAATTCTACAAGTTTGATACCCTGGTTGAGGAGGACCTTGTGTTTACCCATTCGGTGCTGCAGAGTCATCCGCACTCTCCCGCCAGTTTGGGAGCTGGGTAAAATCCCCATGGTCCTTACGGAGTCCCCAACATCCACTAGGACGTTAGAGAAAATAAGATTTTACTCACCGGTAAATTTATTTCTCGTAGTCCGTAGTGGATGCTGGGCACCCGTCCCAAGTGCGGACTTTCTGCAATACGTGTATATAGTTATTGCTTAATAAAGGGTTATGTTATGTTGTCATCCATTGGTTGATGCTCTGTTGTTTGTTCATACTGTTGACTGGGTAAGTTTATCACAAGTTATACGGTGTGATTGGTGTGGCTGGTATTAGTCTTACCCTGGATTCCAAAATCCTTTCCTTGTAATGTCAGCTCTTCCGGGCACAGTTTCCTTAACTGAGGTCTGGAGGAGGGGCATAGAGGGAGGAGCCAGTGCACACCAGTAGTACTAAATCTTTCTTAGAGTGTACAGTCTCCTGCGGAGCCTGTCTATTCCCCATGGTCCTTACGGAGTCCCCAGCATCCACTACGTACTACGAGAAATAGATTTTCCGGTGAATAAAATCTTATTTTTGTTGTTATTCAGGATGGGCACCTTTCTGATATGAAGGCCGAAGATTCAGAGGGAGAAGAAGAGACATATGTGACTGATATGAAGGCAGAAGATACAGAGGGAGAAGAAGAGACGTATGTGATGGATATGAAGGGAGAAGATGAGACGTATGTGACGGATATGAAGGAAGAAGATATAGAGGGAGAAGAAGAGACGTATGTGACGGATATGAAGGCAGAAGATATAGAGGGAGAAGAAGAGATGTATGTGACTGATATGAAGGTAGAAGATATAAAGGGAGAAGAGACGTATGTGAATGATATGAAGGCAGAAGATATAGGAGGAGAAGAAGAGACGTATGTGACTGATATGAAGGCAGAAGATATAGAGGGAGAAGAGACGTATGTGACTGATATGAAGGCAAAATATATAGAGGGAGAAGAAGAGACGTATGTGACTGATATGAAGGCAAAAGATATAGAGGGAGAAGAAGAGACGTATGTGACTAATATGAAGGCAGAAGATACAGAGGGAGAAGAAGAGACGTATGTGACTGATATGAAGGCAGAAGATATAGAGGGAGAAGAAGAGACGTATGTGACTGATATGAAGGCAGAAGATACAGAGGGAGAAGAGACGTATGTGATTGACATGAAGGCAGAAGGTATAGAGGGAGAAGAAGAGACGTGTGTGACTGATATGAAGGCAGAAGATATAGAGGGAGAAGAGTCGTATGTGACTGATATGAAGGTAGAAGATATAGAGGGAGAAGAGACGTATGTGATTGATATGAAGGCAGAGGATATAGAGGGAGAAGAAGAGACGTATGTGACTGATATGAAGGCAGAAGATATAGAGGGAGAAGAAGAGACGTATGTGAGGAGAGATCAGAAGTGAAAGGAAGAGGAAATCCCTACAGATATCAGCACAGGTAATAATCCTTATTACAGAAAAGAGTCACATTCTCCTTGCTGCATCACTACAGATGTCTCTTACCCTACACTCTCCTCTGTCAGTACAGACTAATGAGGGAAATGTATCTGCTCAATGTGGGAGTCGGGTAACATCAGCCCCTATTATACTCTCTCCCTCACATCATGTCATTGTCTTACCTGCCCAGAGATCTGGCCAGTATCCTCCCCACACTCTCTGGTGTATCTCATACATCAGGAGCCATCATCCCCTATTGTTCTCCTGCTCTCCACCTCACGTCATGTCACTGTGTGTTACCAGCCCAGAAATCTGACCAGTCTCCTCCCCACACTATCTGGTGTATCTCATACATCAGGAGCCATCACCCCCTATTATACTCCTGCTCTCCCCCTCACATCATGTCACTGTGTGTGTAACCAGCCCAGAGACCTGACCAGTCTCCTCCCCACACTCTCTGGTGTATCTCATACAACAGTAATTAGGTCGTCACTATAATGATTGACTTATTGGCTTAATTTACTAGCATAAGTCTGGGACTATTCTACCTGGGGATGACCAGAGGACCGTATAGAGGCTGATGTTGCAACATACATATCCACCCTGAGCACTTTGTGTAGTGTGGAAGCAGATGTTGGTAGTTCAGCCCACAAGTGTTCTGTATGTATGTGTGGGAGCAGTCTGGATAGATATTGTGTTTAGCAATGTCACTAGCTGAAGAGGCTTCCTGTTCTGTAATGCTGGCCTGTGTACGTTACATAGCAAAGTCTGCATTATGTGGGGGAGAGATAATCATTGGTGATGTGCCATCTGCATGTCGCTGTGGCTGGGGCTATGACATCTGTGATTGTGGGAGCAGAAGACAATATTTTATCTGTTCTCTGAGAGTCTTACTTGATGTTAGTACATTTATAATTGTAATAATGTGGTCATAGGTTATAAGTTGAAATTTAACAACTAAACATTATTCATAATAGTGACAAGGTGGTGTAGTGGTGAGCAGTGTTGTCTCGCAGCATTAGTGATGAGTTCAGTTCCCAACCAAGGTTCTATCTGTGTGGAGTCTGTATGTGTTTCCTACAACTCTGCAAAAATCATACTGGTAGTTTAATTGGCTTCTGACATATATAAACCCTAGTGTGTCATGTGGAATATAGATTGTTAGCTCCACCGGGGCAGGGAATAATGTGATTTTCTAGTTATTCTCTGTAGAGTGGAGTTTTATGTGTGCAATGTATATAGAACTGTGCATTATAATAGTTATATTATTTCCAGCAGATGGAGGCACAAGCAGGAATTCCTTGGAGGGAGATCTCATCTTGTCTGCAGATAGTAAAATAGAAGATAACACCACACAGGATTCTCCAGGAAACATCCCCATTACTCTAACTATATATCCAGTACCTGATACTTCATCTGATCCCACTAATCGCGATGACTGTTCATCTAATACCTCAGATTTTGTTACACATCATGCAGCTCATACATGTGATAAAATATTTCCATGCTCTGAGTGTGGGAAAAGTTTTGCACGCAAATTACAACTTGTTATACATCAGAGAAGTCATACAGGTGAGAGACCATTTCCATGTTCTGAGTGTGGGAAATGTTTTATAGTCAAATCACATCTTGTTGCACATCAGAGAAGGCACACAGGTGAGAGACCATTTCCATGTTCTGAGTGTGGGAAAAGTTTTGCACTCAAATCACCTCTTGTTAGACATCAAAGAAGTCACACAGTTGAGAAACCATTTCCATGCTCTGAGTGTGGGAAAAGTTTTGCACTCAAATCACCTCTTGTTAGACATCAAAGAAGTCACACAGGTGAGAAACCATTTCCATGCTATGAGTGTGGGAAAAGTTTTGCACGCAAACCAGAGCTTGTTATACATCAGAGAAGTCACACAGGTGAGAAACCATTTCCATGTTCTGAGTGTGAGAAATTTTTTTCACTCAAATCACATCTTGCTAGACATCAGAGAAGTCACACAGGTGAAAAACCATTTCCATGCTCTGAGTGTGGGAAAAGTTTTGCACTCAAGTTACATCTTGTTAGACATCAAAGAAGTCACACAGGTGAGAGACCATTTCCATGCTCTGAGTGTGGGAAAAGTTTTGCACTCAAGTTACATCTTGTTAGACATCAAAGAAGTCACACAGGTGAGAAACCATTTCCATGCTCTGAGTGTGTGAAATGTTTTCTGTGTAAATCAGATCTTGTTAGACATCAGAGAATTCACACAGGTGAGAAACCATTTCCATGCTCTGAGTGTGGGAAATGTTTTCTGTGTAAATCAGAACTTGTTATACATCAGAGACGTCACACAGGTGAGAAACCATTTTCATGCTCTGAGTGTGGGAAAAGTTTTGCACGCAAATCACATCTTGCTAGACATCAGAGACGTCACACGAGCGAGAATGCATGCTCTGAGTGTGGGAAATGTTTTCTGTGTGATTCAGAACTTGTTATACATAAGAGAAGTCACACAGGTGAGAAACCATTTCCATGCTCTGAGTGTGGGAAAAGTTTTGCAGGCAAATCGTATCTAGTTAAACATCAAAAATTACACAGGAGTAAAGCATTACTATGATCTGATACACAATAGGGTTGTAGCAACATTTTTTTGTATTGGACAGATCCGGACTGCCCATCTGTCACCTCTGGCATATTCCAGAAGTGCCAATGGACTGGTGGTTTCATCCAGTTCCACAGAGAGATGGGAAGGCCGTGTGCAGTGCAGCCTCTAGCTCTCTGGTTTAGCTGCCCCTACTTTCCAAAGTGTCTGTCTCCATGGAAATGGGCGTGCAGTAAGTCCACGCGCCCCTCGCAGCACGTCCTCGTGTGTCATGTCCTTGCGCCCCCCGTGATGTACGCTTGCAAGTTTACAAATGCCCAATCCAAATAGGAGCCCCATTTTGTCCCTGCCAGTAGATATAGGCACCACTCTCCACATCAATACCAGACCATCGTGTTATATAAGCGTCTATGGGCCTAATTCATGGTCGATCGCAAAACGAAAATCTTCCGCTAATGGGAAAAACTATGTGCACTGCAGGTGGGGCAGATGTAACATGTGCAGAGAGAGTTAGATTTGAGCGAGGTGTGTTCAAACGAAAATCTAAATTGCAGTGTAAAAATAAAGCAGCCAGTATTTACCCTGCACAGAAACAATATAACCCACCCTAATCTAACTCTATCTGCACATTTCTCATACATCCTAGGGGATGCTGGGGTCACATCAAGAACCATGGGGTATAGACGGGATCCGCAGGAGACATGGGCACTTTATGACTTTCAAAGGGTGTGAACTGGCTCCTCCCTCTATGCCCCTCCTCCAGACTCCAGTTTAGAATCTGTGCCCAGGCAGACTGGATGCACTCTGAGGACCTCTATTGAGTTTCTCTGAAAAGACTTTCGTTAGGTTGTTTTATTTTCAGGGAGAACTGCTGGCAACAGTCTCCCTGCTTTGTGGGACTTAGGGGAGAGAAGTCAGACCTACTACTGTGAGTTTAAAAGCTCTGCTTCTTTGGCTACAGGACACCATTAGCTCCTGAGGTACCAGAAGACAGGTGAGTAGAAGAAAAGAAGACTTTAGTGACGGCTTTGAGGTACCGCTCAGCGATCGGCTCCCACACTCCGCGGCACTACAGGGCGCTGACTGATACACTGCTGCATGAGTATCAGGGTGAAAAACGGGGGGACACACACACACACACACACAATTATTTTGGTGCATTATATTTACATTATAAAAGCGCTGCAGGTCTGGGGCATTTTTCTGTGGTGTTTCAGACCGGGATTGAGCGCTGGGGTGTGATCTGGCAATAACTCACTCTGTCTCTCTGACAGGCTTTACTGTGGGTTTGTCCCCTATAGACCCAGTGTGTCTGCGTGTGTTGGGTGCACGTGTGTCGGCATGTCTGAGGCAGAGTGCTCTTCCCAGGAGGAGACTGTATTAGGGACACAAACAGCTGTGGGAGTGACCCTGTCTGCACCGCCGACACCAGATTGGGTGATTGTTTTGAATGCTAATGTGGCTCTGATAAATAAAAGATTGGATAAATCTGAGTCTCAGAACCAGGCATGGAAGAAATCCTTAGAGCAGGCATTCCCAACCACGGTCCTCAAGGCACACTAACAGTGCAGGTTTTAGTGATATCCAGGCTTCAGCACAGGTGACTTAATTAGTAGCTCAGTTATTTTGATTTAACCATCTGTGCTGCAGCCTGGATATCACTAAAACCTGCACTGTTGGTGTGCCTTGAGGACCGTGGTTGGGAATGCCTGCCTTAGAGGATGTATTGTTTCAAGTCCAGACCCCTCGGGGTCACAAAAGCGTTAATTTGCCCAACTGGCAGGCACGGATACCGACACGGACACTGACTCAAGTGTCGACTATAGTGACGCCAGATTAGATCCAAAACTGGCGAAGAGCATTCAGTACATGATTGTGGCAATAAAAGATGTATTACATATCACTGAGGACCCTATTGTTCCTGATACTAGGGTCTGTATGTATAAAGGAAAGAAACCTGAGGTAACGTTTCCTCCCTCTCATGAACTGAACATGCTTTGTGGAAAGGTTTGGGAAAATCCTGACAAAATTTTTCAGATTTCCAAAAGGATTCCAGTGGTGTATCCGTTTCTCTCTGGGGATAGGGAAAAATGGGAGTCACCCCCCATTGTGGACAAAGCTTTATCAAGGCTGTCCGAAAAGGTGGCTCTTCCGTCCCTTGACACGGCAGCCCTAAAGGATCCTGCAGATCGTAGGCAGGAAAATACATTGAAATCCATCTGTCACCACGGGTACGCTACTCAGACCAGCCATTGCGTCTGCGTGGGTGAGTGGTACTATCGAAAAATCTGAAATAGATAACCTGGATAGGGATAGCATTCTTTTGACACTGGGTTATCTCAGGGACGCTGCAGTCTACATAAAGGAAGCTGCGAGGGATTTCGGCCTCTTGGAATCAAGGGCGAATGCCTTGGCAGTCTCAGCTAGGAGAGCATTGTGGATTCATCAATGGAATGCTGATGCTGACTCTAAGAAAGCTATGGAGTCTCTACCGTATAAAGGTGGTGTATTGTTTGGTGACGGCCTCGCTGACTTGGCATCTATGGCTACCCGCGGGTAAGTCATAATTTTTACCTTATATGCCTGCACCACAAAAGAAAGCACACCACTATCAGATGCAGTCATTTCGGTACAGTAAATACAGAAAGGGCCAAGGGTCTTCCTTCCTTGCTACTAGAGGAAAGGGGTAAACGATCACCGGCCGTGGCTAGTTCCCGGGAGCAGAAGTCTTCTCCGGCTTCTGCTAAATCCACTGCATGACGCTGCGGTTCTTCTGCGGGAGTCCGCACCGGTGGGGGCACGTCTCAAGCTCTTCAGTCAGTTCTGGGCTCGTTCGGCCCTGGACCCTTGGGTTTTAGAAAGTGTCCCAGGGGTACAAACGAGTTTCAAGACGTTCCCCCTCACCGATTATTTCAAATCAGCCTTACCAGCTTCTCTTCCGGACAGGGAGGTGGTATGCGCAGCATTACAAAAATTGTGTCACAATTAAGTCATTGTGAAGGTTCCCCCGTCACAGCAGGGAGAAGGCTTTTATTCGAGCCTGTTCGTGGTCCCGAAGCCAGATGGCTCAGTCAGACCAATCCTGAACCTCAAATCCCTCAATTTCTACCTAAAAAAAATTCAAATTCAAGATGGAATCTCTCCGGGCAGTGATCTCCAGTCTGGAGGAGGGGGATTTTATGGTGTCGGTAGACATAAAGAATGCCTACTTACATGTTCCCATTTATCCTCCACATCAGGCTTACCTGAGGTTTGCAGTGCAGGATTGTCGTTACCAATTTCAGACGTTGCCGTTTGGTCTGTCCACGGCTCCTAGGGTTTTCACCAAAGTAATGGCCAAAATGATGGTTCTCCTGCGCAAGCAAGGAGTCACAATTATCCCATACTTGGATGATCTTCTGATAAAGGCGAGATCCAGGGACCGATTACTGCAGAACATTACGCTCTCCCTGACAATTCTGCAGCAACATGGTTGGCTCCTAAACTTGCCAAAATCACAGTTGGTTCCGACAAGACGGCTGTCATTTTTGGGAATGATTCTGGACACAGAATTACAGAGAGTTTTTCTTCCAGGGGAAAAGGCTCTGGAAATTCAGAGCCTAGTCAAACAAATTCTGAAACCAGCAAGAGTATCGGTCCATCAATGCACTTGGTTTCTGGGGAAGATGGTGGCGGCCTACGAGGCCATTCAGTTTGGCAGGTTCCATGCCAGAGTGTTTTAGTGGGTCCTGGTAGACAAGTGGTCCGGGTCTCATCTGCACATGTACCGAAGTATAATCCTGTCTTCCAAGACCAGAATCTCACTCCTGTGGTGGCTGCACAGTTCTCACCTCCTAGAGGGACGCAAGTTCGGGATCCAGGACTGGATCCTAGTGACCACAGATGCGAGTCTCCGAGGCTGGGGAGCAGTCACGCAGCGGGAAAGCTTCCAGGGAAGATGGTCAAGCCAGGAAATTTGTCTACACATAAACGTGCTGGAGTTAAGGGCCGTTTACAACGGCCATCTACAAGCGGAACATCTTCGCAATTCGGCCCGTCTTGATTCAGTTGGACAACATAACAGCAGTAGCAAACATAAACCACCAGGGTGGAACAAAGAGCAGAACGGCAATGGCAGAGGCCACAAAGGTTCTCCTATGGGTGGAAAGGCATACAAGCACTCTGTCAGCGATCTTCATTCCAGGAATGGACATCTGGGAAGCAGACTTCCTCAGCAGACACGATCTCCATCCAGGAGAGTGGGGTCTTCATCAAGAGGTCTTTGCAGATGGGACACGTCTTTGGGGAATCCCTCAAATAGACATGATGGCGTCTCGCCTCAACAAGAAACTTCAGAGATATTGTTCCAGGTCGAGAGACCCTCGAGCAATAGTGGACGCCCTAGTGACACCATGGGTGTTTCAGTCGGTGTATATGTTTCCTCCACTTCCACTTGTTCCAAAAGTGATAAAGATCATAAGAAGAACAGAGGTGCGATCCTCATGGTTCCAGACTGGCCAAGGAGGGCTTGGTATACAGATCTTCAGGAATTACTCATAGATGATCCCTGACCTCTTCCTCTGAGGGAGGATCTGTTACAGCAGGGGCCGTGCGTGTTCCAAGATTTACCGCAACTTTGTTTGATGGCTTGGTGGTTGAACGCCGGATCCTAGCTCATAAGGGTATTCCCAAGGAAGTCATCCCCACTCTTATTCAGGCTAGAAAAGGAGTAATGTCTAAACATTACCACCGTATTTGGAGAAAATACGTGTCTTGGTGTGAATCCAAGAAGGCTCCTACGGAAGAATTTCAGTTGGGACGTTTTCTCCATATTCTACAAGCTGGTGTGGATGCGGGCCTAAGGTTGGGCTCAATTAAAGTACAAATTTCAGCCTTATCGGGTTTCTTCCAAAAACAATTGGCCTCCCTTCCAGAAGTTCAGACTTTTGTGATAGGCGTGTTGCACATCCAACCTCCCTTTGTGCCCCCAGTGGCACCGTGGGATCTTAGCATGGTGTTGCAATTCCTTCAATCTCATTGGTTTGAACCTTTAGAGAAGGCAGAGTTGAAATTCCTCACTTGTAAAGTGGTCATGCTGTTGGCCTTGGCATCCGCAAGGCGGGTGTCTGGATTAGCATCCTTGTCTCACGAGAGCCCTTATTTGATCTTCCATGAAGATAGAGCAGAGTTGAGAACTCGTCAGCAATTTCTTCCTAAAGTGGTTTCGTCGTTCCACTTGAACGAACCTATTGTGGTACCAGGGGCTACTGACACCTTGCTGGAATCAAAGTTTCTCTATGTATTCAGAGCTTTGAAAATTTATGTCGCCAGAACGGCTCAGTTTAGGAAAATAGAGGCTCTGTTTGTCCTGTATGCTCACAACAAGATTGGGGCTCTTGCTTCCAAGCAGACTATTGCGCGCTGGATCTGTCATACGATTCAGCAGGCTCATTCTACGGCTGGATTGCCATTACCAAAATCAGTGAAGGCCCATTCTACCAGAAAGGTGGGCTCGTCCTGGGCAGCTGCCCGGGGGGGTCTCGGCATTACTACTTTGCCGAGCGGCTACGTGGTCGGGATCAAACACCTTTGCTAAGTTCTACAAGTTTGATACCCTGGCTGATGAGGACCTCATGTTTGGTCAATCGGTGCTGCAGAGCCATCCGCACTCTCCCGCCCGTTCTAGAGCTTTGGTATAACCCCATGGTTCTTGATGTGACCCCAGCATCATCTAGGACGTATGAGAAAATAGAATTTTGGTACCTACCGGTAAATCCTTTTCTCTTAGTCCATAGACGATGCTGGTCACCCGTCCCAGTGCATACTGTATCTGCAGTTTTTTGTTACGCTTCAACACGTTGTGTTATGTTTTTAGTCAGCCTATTGCTGACGTTGTTCATGCCGTTGACTTGCATTATGTTGAATGCCATGTTGTACTGCGTGTTTGAGGTGTGAGCTGGTATGTATCTCACCTTAGTTTAACAATAAATCCTTTTCCTCGAAATGTCCGTCTCCCTGGGAACAGTTCCTATAACTGGAGTCTGGAGGAGGGGCATAGAGGAAGGAGCCAGTTCACACCCTTTGAAAGTCTTAAAGTGCCCATGTCTCCTGCGTATCCCGTCTA